>NC_066522.1:15619828-15669828 GCF_024679095.1 Eriocheir sinensis
GAGAGAGAGAGAGAGAGAGAGAGAGAGAGAGATAAATGAAAAAAAAGATAGAAAGAGAAAGAAAGAGAAGGAAAGAAAGAAAGAAAACAGAGAAGAAAATAATAGAGAAAAGAAATTGAGAAAAAAAACAAGAAAAACAAAAACAAATATAAAAGAAAGAAAAGGGGAAAGGAAGAAAGAAAAAAAAGATAAGAAAAAAGAAAGAAAATAACAGAAAAATAGTGAAGTGAGAGAGAGCGCCGTTTCTCGTAGCATAAATATATTTTTGTAATTGAATCGCTTGAAAAGGGTTGCGTTTTAATCACCGGGTTCTGAAAAGGCTCGCGCCGTTTCAAAGTCTTCCTTCTATTACTTCCCCGCCACTCCTCGCCGCGCCTTCGTACGAGAGGGAGCATTTTGCGGGCACCTCTAGCGGCTATCAGCAATATTACGAACTCCTGAAAAGTCTCACGCAGCGTACATGTATTGCGCAAACACACACACACACACACACACACACACGATGATCTGAATATGTGTGTGTGTGTGTGTGTGTGTGTTTAGTCAGTCTTACTCATTCCACTAAGTCTATGAGTTATGCAGCTCCTGAGGCAGATCTGTGTCGCCATGCAGTGGAAATTATCTCAGAAAGTTTCGGTTCCCGTCGTTAATAGTTTACTGTAGCAGATAACTCAAGACGAGGACGCGAATGTAATTGAATCAGGACGAAATTCACCGGCAGCTGCGTGTGATTGGCGAGGGCTGAGAAGACAGACTGGGGTGAAGGGAGTGGAAGGGGAGAGGACAATTCAGCCATTTTTATATAGCAAGGCATCTCAAGGGCAAAAAAATATAAACAGAACCAAAAACGCCCGCTAGCCGCTGCTCCAACAAAGAAAATAGAACGTGAGGCCAAAAGAACGGTCAATTTCGAGTGGTAAACTATAAAAAATAATAAATAACATCAGTAATATAGTAATAATAATAATAAATAAGACTGAACAATAAAAAATAATAATAATAATCCCTTTTATTTGGACAGCGGTGGTAATGAAGTTGGATTATTATCAAGCGGGTGGTAGGGTTGTGCTGGGTCATCGAGGGGCGAGGTGAGTGGCACTGGCGGCTATGGTATGGTCAGGCAGCCACACCCTAGTCCATAACGTTACGTAATGCATCGTTCACATGACCTATTAAATTTGTTACTGGTATTTTCTTTTATTGTTGCTTGTAGAGGAAGTAACTTATTTTTACCTTGTCATCTAGCGGTCTTTTTTTTTTTTTATTGAGCTGCCTCCCTCGCTGTGGGAAAAAAAGTGATTCATTTTTTTCTATTTAAACTGTTTTGTTTCTGCTACACTCACTGCTTTAGTCTATCGCCACAAAGCTTAATTTCCACCACGACCCTTTTTTATATTTTTAAATCGATAAGCTTGTGGTCAAAGAGAGGATATATTCAAATTCACGTCCAGGGTTACTAAAGGTTCAGACAGCAAACAGTCCCATCGAAATCACTGCTCCATTCTGCCATCCAGCAAAATATTCAGACTCAGCTGTTTTTCTCACAATCCCTTAAGTGTACCCGCCAGGCATGTTTTCCACCACTATACGATTAGAAGAAACTAACATCCACGGCTCAGGCCAGGCATGATTTCCACCACCATAGAAGAAGCTAACATCCACGGCTCAGGCTCCTCCAGTCCTCGCATTTGGCGTATCCCCGCGGCAACTTGGGCCACGAGAAGGAACACAAACAAAGGTCTTGCCTCTTAGCCACACTTTGAAGGCCTGAATCCACAAACGTCTGAAACTTGTGAATATTTGACTGGGTAGATACAATAGCTTCAGCAGGAGATAGATAGATGAAAAGATACAAACAGACAGAGAGAGTGAGAGAAAGAGGAGATGGATATATAGAGAGATAGACTGATAAAGAGATGGATGGAGGGCTACCGAGAGTGAGAGAGAGAGAGTCAGACTTCCTGTTCCTTAAGCGAGGCGTTTTCCTTGTTGGGATTTATCGGAGCGCTAAACAGCCCCAGCGTCTTAACTCCCGGAGGGCGTTCCCCGCACGGCTTCCTTAGTTAAGAGCTCAGGTTCACCGCGCGGCGCACTTCTTTATCCCGAAGTGAATAATGGCGGGGGCTCGGCAGGCTTGGAACGGCACTCGGGGTCTCGGGTTTCCCTTACTAAAGACCTCGTCGTGCTCAGGCTTCTCGCTTCTTAACCTTTAACTGAAGAACGGCAGACACTGGGCTAACTTGGTCTCGAGGTCTTGTGTGCCCTTATGTACAGAAAATAAACTTGTCTTCACGTTGCTTACCTCATTAACTGAAGAAAGCAGAAAATGGGCTAACTTGTGGCAGGGCCTGGGTTCTTGCGTGCCCTTATGATAGAGAAGAAAAAAAAACGTGTGTTGTCGCCGCTTTCCTCCTTATCCTTAATTGAATGACGCCGGACACTAGACTAGCTTGGGCAGGTCTCGGTGTTGCGCGAGCCCACATAGTAAAGAAGACCTCGAATTCACGCTTATCATCGGTGCGATATAACCTCTGAAGTTGCGGCGCCGTAAAGATGCAGCGCGATAAATCAATAAATCACGCTTAGCACCTTCACCCTTTTAGTTAGATAGCTTCAGACAGTCACTCGGCAAACTGTGCGTGGACAGGATACATGTTTCTTTTCTGCTAAGGCAAAAAAAATGGTATTCGGTCATTTCTTTATCTTATTTGACTTATTTGCATATTCGATTTGACTCTTTAAGTGCCGTAGGAAATAGTTAGTTATGTTAGTATGTCAGTTAATGATAGTTAGATAGACAGATAGGGTTACATTATACTAAAGACGAGACACCAATAAACAAGTGAATAGTCATCTTGCGAGGCTTGCTACCAACCTAACCGTATGAGAGGCCGTAAAATACAAAGTGTGCCTGACGCAGTATCTCGAAGGGAGGGAGAGGAGCGGGCGGTGAGGCGGCCGTGCAGTGTGTCTATCTAAAGCGTCAATAGCTCGCCGGGAGAAAGATTAATTTTAGGACTGTCTCGTTTTATGGCTCTCCAGGAAGGGTGCGAGGTGTCCAGCGTCATTAGGGTAATGGTGAGGCGAGGCTGAGAGTGAGAAAGAGAGACAAAGACAGACAGACAGAAAGACTCAAGTAGACATATGTACAGACAGATGATGAGATAGACAGAAATATGTACAGCAATGAGAGACAATGAGAGAGATAGAGAGACAAAGACTTGCAAACAGACATAATGTACAGACAGAGAATGAGAGACAGAGAGACAGAGGCAGAGATTGACTTACAGACATATATGCACAAAGAGAAAGAGAGAGACAGAGACCGACATAAAAACTTACAGGCATACAGAGACACACACACACACACACATATACAAAGACAAATACAAACAGATAGATGCAGACAGACAGATACACAAATACGAAAAGAAATACAGACAGAAAGACTAACTGACAGACAGACACACTTACAGATAGACACAAAGATTGATATAGACAGAGAAATACATACATGGAAACTCACCGACATACAGACAGACATACATACAGACAGACACAGATACACACACAGCTTTGCGTGGTGAAGAAAAAAACATAATACTACATAAAGAAAACAAATACATGAAAACAAACCTTCCAAGTGCGCTTAATAGAAAGTACTCAGAACAGGATGAAAAAGATATTGTAACGTAAATTAGAAAGCTCATCTCTTTCTTCAGCTCATTTTTTTTTTCGCGGTAACGTGTAGGCGATCTCTCCTGTTGGCTAGAAACGTGAAGCCAGAGAAAAGTTAATAAAAGAGGAACTGGTAACGAGCTTGGATCCCGAGTTCTCTGTATTCTATCTGTTACTCTACCTTTCTGCTCTAAAGGATTTAATCTTTTCATAAGCGAGTAGAGATCAAATAGATTCGAATGCCTCCCTATTGTTTCATTTTCGATTTTTTTTAATATATTCACAAGCCCGTGTCTCTCTCTCTCTCTATCCCTCTGTCACTCTGTAATCGTCTTCCTAATGCTCTCAACGCTCTAGTTCCCTCCCTCCTTCCTTCCCTGCCTCCCTGCTCCATCCACCCACCCACCCCTGACATCCTCGCCCTCATCCACCATTCCTCCCGTGTCTCCCTCTCTCTCTGTGCAACCTTCTGAGCTTACTCCCTCGTGAATCGTCTCCTCCAACCCCCTCTCGGCAATATATTCATGTGTCAGAGGCCTACGTTGTTAGCCTGAAATCCCCCGGAACGACACAAGGAAATGCTGAAGGAGAAGGTAAAGGAGATGTGGTGAAAAGGAGGAAGAGGTTAATGAGTGTAAATAAAGAAGAGGAGGAAGAGGTAGGTAGGGTTGAATCTGAGGTACCTGTTTTTCTTTGTCCGTTGTGTTGCTGGGTTTTGCCGTCCTACCGTTAGCAAGCCGTCATCACTGTTGGCAGATTGTCGTACTCAGTTTCTCATATTTCCCGATTTCCATCACAAAAACTATTTCCTGGGCCACAATAACGAGATTTATTTGTATTTATTGTTAAAATGGTTTATTATTACTGTTTCCTGGTGATATTTATGGGGGAGAAGCTGGTAAATGTAATGCTCCGAGTACGAGAATCTGGCAACCGTGGCCGTCATTGCCTTTTCAACTATTTTCTCGTAGACTATAATTGATTCCATATCGCTTTAATTATGAGTCGAATAAAAATCCGTAACGAGATATATTAGTAGTTAGAGGCGCCGACCAACCATCACGCCTTTACATCTTGAACGTAAATTAAATTCCCTTTGTATATGTATTCTGAAGGGCTTAATGAGCAAAGGAACATATGGCCTCTCTTTGAGCAATGACTAACACATCGAGAGTCTATCACCTGGGGCTCAAGGTCTCCACGTTTTTCCCTTGTTAGTGTCAACCTGGGCCCCGTAACATGTCGACTCTGTGAATGTTTCCTTTTGCTCCAACGTCACAGCTGCGCCTTCCACTGTACAAAAGACCTGCTTCGTTATATAACAAGTGAGAGGGCTGAAGTTAGTATAGAATTGATATGTATCTAGTTATCCATCTATTTATGTCCTCACTCCTCCTTCTTTTCATCTTCTCAGGTTGATGGGCTTTGATAGCTTTCATACCTAAGAAAACCACGTCATCCATTTCTTTTTAAATCTTCAAATCTTCATATACACGCATACAATCTGGTGTGTATTATATCTTTACAATCTGGCGTGTATTTTATCTTTTCCCAGGTTGATGGGCTTAGATAGCTTTCATACCTAAGAAAACCACGTCATCCATTTCTTTCTAAATCTTCTTCAAATCTTCATATACACGCATACAATCTGGTGTGTATTTTATCTCTTATGTTGATATATTTAGATAATAATTGTTTTTCATCCCTAACATATCAACCTCCCTCCTTTCCTCCTCTTCCTCCTTCGCCTTCCACATCTAGTTCTCTTCTTACCCTCTCAGACCTCCCTCCTTCCCTCCTCTTCCTCCTTCGCTTTCCTCATCTAGTCCCCTTCTTACCCTCTCAGACCTGCCTCCTTCCCTCCTCTTCCTCCTTCGCTTTCCTCATCTAGTCCCCTTCTTACCCTCTCAGACCTGCCTCCTTCCCTCCTCTTCCTCCTTCGCTTTCCTCATCTAGTCCTCTTCTTACCCTCTCACAGCCTTTCGCCATCACCACACAACCTGAGCTCCAACATTATTCCCTCATCCGTGCTCTTCCCCGCCTCTCCGCTGCGCCATCAATGCTCCATCAGAGGCATGTTCGTCTTGTCACACGTCTCCCCGCTGCCTCCCTCCCTTTTCCTACCCTCCTTCTGCTTAACTATGGAAGGCCTCGCAACCCCCTCGTCTGTCTGTCTGGTTGTCTCTCTTGCGTCTCCTCCTCCTCCTCCTCCTTCAGTGTCGCCGGTGATATTATGTTATAACTACTTATGTTTTTGTATCTGCTCTTTCTGCGTAATTTTATATTTTGTTGTTATTTATGTCTCTATATACTTTTATTTATTTCTCTACTTAGTCTCTTATTTTCTCTATGCTTCTATTTATTTATCTATCAATGTTTATGTTTCTATATATGCTTATCTATCTCTATATGTCTCCGTGGATTCTGCAGTTGATATATTATTATTTTTATACACTTTAGAGAGAGAGAGAGAGAGAGAGAGAGAGAGAGAGAGAGAGAGAGAGAGAGAGAGAGAGAGAGAGAGAGAGAGAGAGAGAGAGAGAGAGAGAGAGAGAGAGAGAGAAAGGGGGGGGGGGGCGAGACAGGTGTGTCAAGGTGTGATAAAGGGGCTCGTAGTTCACCTCTTGACTTACAACGCCCATTAGTCCCGTCTCCTCTTCCTCCCCCTCCTCCTCCTCGTCGTCGTCTTTCTCTCTCTCTCTTCTTCCTCTTCCTTCCTCCCTTTCTCTCCCTCATTCCCCAGCATCTCAACCATCCCAGTTTCTCTTACTCCATTTTTCCTTCATTTCTTTTGTCTTTAATCTCAGCTATCTCATATCCAACCTTCTTCTTCTCCCTTTCCTCTTCCTTGACTCATTCTCCACTTCTTTTCTCTCTCATCTCATTACTAACCTTTTTCCCGTGCACCATCTTCCCCTCTTCCTCCTCCTCCTCATCTTGTTGCTGTTACTCCATACCTCAGATCCAACCCTACCTACCTCTTCCTCCTCTTCTTTATTTGCACTCATTAACCTCTTCCTCCTCTTCACCATCATCTCCTTTACCTTCTCCTTCAACATTTCCTTGTGTCGTTCCGGGGGATTTCAGGCTAACAACGTAGGCCTCTGACACATGAATATATTGCCGAGAGGGGGTTGGAGGAGACGATTCACGAGGGAGTAAGCTCTGAAAGTTGCACAGAGAGAGAGGGAGCCACGGGAGGAATGGAGGATGAGGGCGAGGATGTCAGGGGTGGGTGGGTGGATGGAGCAGGGAGGCAGGGAAGGAAGGAGGGAGGGAACTAGAGCGTTGAGAGCATTAGGAAGACGATTACAGAGTGCTTTTTTGCTGCCTCGTCAGGGTTAGTGTGATGGGTGGGTGGGTGGGTTGGCTTGATGTGTTATTGTGCTTTCTCTGTCTCTCTCTCTTTCCTCCTTGTACGAGAGGGTTTGTTATGTCTTTTCTTAGTCGTTATGGTAAGCTGTGTTCCCTTCAGCTGTTTTATGCGTTTTACTCCAAGTGGTTATGTTCTTTTCCCTCTACGTCTTGTTTTCTGTGGTTCAGGTTGTGAGTTTTGCCATTTTTAGATTGTTTCTTACGCTTCCTTCTTTTTTCTTTGCACAAGTGAAGAATAAGCGATTAGTGTGTCACCAACAGTAATTACAAAACATAAACATTTAAAGAGATGCTATTTAAAACTCTAAAGCTCCTCATATCGTCTACATTTATACATTGTAACGCACCGCCACTCCACCAGTTCATGATTTTGATATGTCCTCTTTCCTTTGAGTGTTCCCTATTTCCTCAGGTTGATTAATTTCTTAGGCTTCTCTTTCTCAGCTCAGTCTTCCGTCCCCCACGACCTCGTTGGGTTAGTCTGTGTCTCGGGATATCCCCTGAATCGTCGTCTTCATCGTCGTCGAAAGTTTACCAGACCCAACACGACCTCGGCGTTTCCCAGTGAACAATATCATACGCCGCCTCTCCAGGGATTCGAGATTTTATTAACTCTTTCAAACTCTGCCACCATGTACATGCGACAACGCTGCCTTTTTCTCGTGTGGCTCACTGCGCCGCCCCGCTCGCCTGCGTCTAGTGGGACATAATAATGGAGGTCAGAAAAGTTACATCTGACCTCATCTCCTATGGGGGTGTCGGATTCACACTCGGTCGACCCTTCTACCTTTGTGGGTGGGATTTGCCCATCCCTGACCACCTCCACCTGTGAGTTGTTCACGAAACACTTTTGAGCCTCTCTTTTGTTAACTTCCAGGCGAGGGCTGCGGTGCCGTGGTGCCAGGTGAAGGAACAGGCTGCGGTGGCAAATGTGTGAGTTGGTTCGTAGAGTTGAGAATAACTGAAAATTTGTCTTCTGAGACTCTGAACCCTGCTGCTCCTTCCCCTGCCTCCCCAAGGATCTGGGCTGTAACTATATTTTATAAACTATTGTCAACGAGTTCAAAGAGTCCACTTACGCTTTATAGAGTGTGTTAAATAAGCGTTTTCCTTAGAATACGTTAACTGCTTCTCTCTACCTGTGACGGTGTGTTTAGAGTTCATGTCTTTCATGATTTACTATTTTCCCGTGCCTTGCAATATTATTTTCAAAAGTAGTACTTGGGTATGCAAATAAACTTTTCTCTATTCATTAAATACCCTTCAGATAATCTTATGAACTCATCTTTCTGGACACTATAGAGTTTCTCCTTCAGATTGCCTTTTCGTCTCATTACACACAGTCCATGGTGCTTCGTTGCCTGACACGTTTCTTCTTGTTTCTGTCATGAGCAGATATATGAAAGGAAATGCAAATTAAAATATGATTGCTTTCACTCGTGTTGCGGCCTAAGAGTTCTTCCTGAGGTGTACTTGCTTTTGACTAAGAAGTGACGGAGACCAAGTGCTGAGCGTTTGAGACTCGGCGTTAAGGAGCGAGAGCATGCTAAGGGTACGTGTGAGCTTTGCATCAACTGCCTAACTAAGGACATGCGGATCATTAGGCTTAAAATGTTTAAAACTTGCGTTATTTCTCTTCTCGTTGACCTGCTTCCCTTTTACCGGCTTCCAAAAGTGTAAATCATTTAGAGGCAGATAAAAATCTCTTCATTTACGCGAAAATAAATTTGATCGCTCTAGCTGTTCTCAACCCGAACCCGTGTGTCAAAAGGTAAATGTTTGCGCCACTTCCCCGACACTCGAAAGCCAGGAAGTCCCACGCTGCCGGCTCTTATTTATTTACGTATTTAGAGTTTTGAGGTTTGGTAAGCATTCTCGGTATTTGGTTGACTTTTCGTTAAAACTGTGAGCGTTGCGTTGTCTGCGTATTGGTCACAGTGTTGTTATTCACTCGGAAATTTAAATATGCAAAAAGTAGGAGAAAAATCTTATGAAATGCTGTTTGGTGACTTTTCTCTAAAACTCTGAACGCTGATGTATTGTCCGTAGTGTTGGTTTCCTTCGTTGATAAAGACATACAAAAAGAAGTAGGAAAACAGTACAATTGAGGGCTGTTTGATGACTTCCTGGTCGGGGCGTATATACATTTTTTTTTTATTCCGATTTTATTTAATCTATTCAGAAGACTCGTTACCGTCGCCCCGCTGGCCTGCTTTCAGCGTTCCCTTCGGTTTTCATTTATTTTCTTTAGATGTTGGTGTTGTATTGAAACGTGTGAATTAAACGCAAGAAAATACTCTCTTGTGTATACATATTAAGGAAAAGAAGAAAATGATAAGGAAGAAGGAAGTAGAGAGAAAGATGACAATTAGAAAGAAGAGATGGAGGAGAGGGAAGTGGATTTCCTTAAAGAATAAGAAAATAAGAAGAAAGAAGGAATTAGAGAAAAAATTACATATGGAAAGAGGAGGAGGAGGAGGAGGAGAAAGAGGAGGACTTCCTTAATTACTAACAATGCCACTCAGAATTGCTTTCAAGGTTCCCGTCACTCAACCCTTCATCCATAGCTCCCTCCTCCCGAAATTGACCTATCTTTCGGCCACTCCTCTTGACTCTTTTGTAGGAGCAGTGAGTAGCGGGCATTTCTTTCATTACTGTTTCTTTTTTTTTTTGCCCTTGAACTGCTTCCTCTATTGTAAAAAGAAAAAAATTATCACGTAGCCCTCCCAAAAATATATATCGGTGGAAAATTTAAAAGTACATGACCACACGAATAGAAGCTTACTCATACGTTTAGGAAATAGTAATAATCAGAAAGTAAGGTGCAATACATAGATAGCTTTTAGGTTAACACTCACTCATTTGGTAATTAATGATAAATACAATAAATATCAATGATTTTTTTTAACCTCCAAACATCACCTAAAAAAAAAACGGGAACATATTTAGGTGTTAATTAAAGAAGCAAAAATAAAAGAGTTCCATTTTTTACGCATTTCTTAGTTTACGACAAAAAAATGGGTCCCAATAATTATTTAAAGCCTCCAAACATCACCTGAAAAAAAACGGAAGCATGTGTACGCGTAAAAGAATAAATGAAAGTAGAAAGAAAGAGTTAACAAAAGAGGAATGAAGAAAGCAAAAGATCAAGAGAGAAAAATAAATCGGAAACAGAAACGTGGAATAAACAATGATAAAAGAAACTGGTTAAAAGAGAGAAAAAAAATGACCGGAAGGAAGAATAAGCAAAGAGAAAATAAACTAGTAAGCAGAGATAAAAAAAAAAAAGATCGAAAGGAAGAATAAACAAAAAAAAAAAACCCAGTAAGCATTGACAAAAAGATGATTGAAAGGAGGAGTAAACAAAGAGAAAATATAAAAGACAAAAAAAAAAAAATAAGACTTCCTGCGAGAGATTTTTTTTTACCTGGCCAAACCGTCCAGGTAATTAGTAGCGACGAGTCTCCACAATAAGAGTTTTCTCCCCGCCATTCTCTTACCTGCCACCCGCACTCCATCAGCTGGGACGACGCCTCACTCGCGCGCTCACAATTGGGTTCTTCATTTTTCCTTACCTCCTTCCTTCCTTCCTTCCTTCCTTCCTTTCTTCCTTCACAGCGCGGAGGACCTTTAACTCAGTCCTCGCGTTTTCACTTAAAGTAGTTTCCCTCGTCCTCCCTAACCACCTATTATAGATTCTTTGTCCCTTCCTCTTGACTATCCATCTTTCACTTTCTTCCATTCTCTCTTTCCTTTCTGTTTCTGTGTGTCTTTGTCTGCGTGTATCTTTGTTTGCTTGTTTTCTGTCGGTTTGTTTGTCTGTTTTCTGTCTGTTTCTTTGTCCGTCGGTGTCTGCGTCTGGGTAAATGTCTGTCTGTTTCTGTTTGCTTGTGTCTGTATCTGTCTGTCTGTTTCCTCTCTCTCTCTCTCTCTCTCTCTCTCTCTCTCTCTCTCTCTCTCTCTCTCTCTCTCTCTCTCTCTCTCTCTCTCTCTCTCTCTCTCTCTCTCTCTCTCTCTCTCTCTCTCTCTCTCTCTCTCTCTCTCTCTCTCTCTCTCTCTCTCTCCTACCCCCCTCAATCTTTCCCCCTCCCTCTCTTCCTTGAAATCCACAAAGTTCTTCTCAGTAGATCGTTCTTTAAGTCACAAAATAAAGTGTACTTAATCCCTTTACTCCCTCTTTTTTTCTTCCAACCCTTTTCGTCAGCGCGCGTCAAGTTGGAAAGGTTACAGGCCAATCCCTCTCCCCTTTTGAAGCTGATAATTATTAAAGGCGGCAAGGCGAAACGAAATTAGGGTTGCTGGTCCAAAGACTGCGGCGCAAAGCTCTTCTCCCTTTCCCTATTCAGTTTTTTTTCTTCCTTCGACACAAGCCCCTTCCATATTGTTTTTCTTTCGCTTTTTCTCCTGCTTGACTTGTCTCTCCTTCCTTCTTTCTCTTCTTCTTAGATCTGTTCGTTCATCCTTCTAACTTTAACCTTCTCCTCACAACTCGTATTTTTCTCGTTTTTTCCTTCTCTTATGCCTTATCTTCCTTTGCTTTCGTCTTGTTTTCTGTTTTCCAATCCCGAAATCTTATACTCCTTGATAGCTTTTTTATTCTTGTCCCACTACAGATGTTTAATACTAACTAACTCCTCTGTAGACGTATATTACTAACTTCTATGTTCATTTCTTAACCCATTGCTTACTTATTGCTTTCTCCTTCCCTTCAAAATCACCATGTCTTGCTGCCTCTCAACCCACCACGTCTTTCCCTCAATAATGTTCCCTTCCTGTTCCTCCTCCTCCTTCAGTGTAGATTAACTTCCCATGTTCATTGCCATTCTATTGCATGCCGCTCCTCATCGCCTGGCCATCATTGTCCCGCGCCCCGTCCCGTGGTGGAGCAAAGACGACTTGAAATTAGTAGTCAGGAGGGAGAGAGTGACTTCTATCAGCATAATTAATGGCCCAAGGCAGATGAACGAATTGCCGGGTTTTTGCGCGGGGAAACAGTCTAGGAAAGGTCATTATATGAGAGAGAGAGAGAGAGAGAGAGAGAGAGAGAGAGAGAGAGAGAGAGAGAGAGAGAGAGAGAGAGAGAGAGAGAGAGAGAGAGAGAGAGAGAGAGAGAGAGAGAGAGAAAATGGATGTGTATTGAGGTGATAACCGAGTCTTATATAAATGATCTGATGGTCGTCATCGTCGTCCTCTTTTCCACACTCAGAGACGCATTTCACAAAAGTAATAAAATATTTCACATGACTCAACGCAATTATCTCATATATACAAATGGTATGTAGATTCATAAACAACTGAATTATGAGCCAGGTATTTTTTTTATTTAGAACAGACACGATTGCAGACTAAGGTTGGATGCCACGTATGTTCGAATCGACTAAAAGGGACTCGATAAAAAACACTTGTAATCAATTGACAGTAAAGATTCATAAACAAGTGAATTATGAACCGGTTATTGATCTATTCTGAGCAGACACGATATATACTAAGGCTTGATTCTACACACGTTCAAATCAACAAAGTGACTCTATAATACCACTTGTTACGCTTTGATTACCCGGGAAATATATCCGAACAGACGGCAACGAACACTTAAAGCCGGATTTTATGAGTCTTCCTCTCGTGGCGGCGCACAATGAATGCAACAAATTAATCCAACCAGGCTTCCAAATGTTTTATCCCGGCGAGTAAGTTCATTAGCTTGTATTGAATTCATTCCGCTCTGGCATTCGCTACTGATATCAAAGCATTTAATTTCGGGAGCGATTTATTCACATTTAAAATATATTCTCTTTATCCTCCCTCGTCAATCAACGCGACATTTGATAATTCGCGTAAAGGCATCTGCTCAGCCAGCCAATTAAACATACCTGCATTTTACATTATTTTCTCTCTCTCCCTCTCTCCCTCTCACTCTCTCTCACTCTCTCTCACTTACCAATGCTTACACTTTTTCTCGCAGCTGCTTCGTCGTCTCCTGATTCCACGAGATTTTTTTTTTTTTTTTTTGTGTGTATATATAAGGAAGCAGCTCAAGGATAAAAAAAATGCCCACTAACCACTGCTTCCACAAAAGAGAGAAGAGTGGTCAAGAGTAAGGTCAATTTCGGATGGAGGACAATTGGTGGTTAGTTGTCATTCATCTTTTAAGTTAATGGAGAAAGACATTGGTGGCTCTCGCAAGTAAAATCACAGGTGACTCATATAGCTGTACACAAACGCTACTAATAAAAAATAACGGATATCTCACATTTCTTTCGCTTCAGACAACTGTCACTCCATAGAATTGGCCAGAGCTTGTTGCATTCTGAAAACACTTAAGATATATTCAGTTTTCAGTCTTTCTTTCAGGAGGAGGGTATCAGGACACCTCTCCTTCCAAAATTGACCTTTCTTTCTGTCACTCATCTTGACTTTTTTGTAGGAGCAGTGAGTAGCGGGCTTTTCTTTTAATTACTGTTGCCTTTTTCTCTGCCCTTGAACTGCTTCCTCTACTGTAAAAAAAGTGCATTGCCTGTAGACCCTAGATGTTGTTTTGAGGTCTGAGGGATCTTGGGGCTCCTGAGAATTGGCCGAAGTACAAATAATGGAGATGTGATTACTAGCATTAATTTTTAGAAAGTCGCTAAATATATTCATTTTCCCAGCAACAGTGCTTTACTAAGACATTGTTTGGGGGTCTAAGGGATCTTGAGGGTCTTGGAAATTGATCGAAGTTACAAAGGGAGTCAGGATTGTTGATACGAAATTTTGACTCCCGTAAAACCTATTCATTTTTTTTCCAGCAGCAGTGCATTGGCTAAAAGTTGTTTGGGATCCCGTGAGAACTTGAAAACAGGGGTGTGGAGTCGGAGTTAAAATTTTCCGACTCCGACTCCGGGAAATTTTAATGTTCCGACTCCGACTTCGGGAAATTTTAAAGTTCCGACTCCGACTTCGGGAAATTTTAAAGTTCCGACTCCGACTTCGGGAAATTTTAAAGTTCCGACTCCGACTTCGGGAAATTTTAAAGTTCCGACTCCGACTCCGGGAAATTTTAAAGTTCCGACTCCGACTCCGGGAAATTTTAAAGTTCCGACTCCGACTCCGGGAAATTTTAAAGTTCCGACTCCGACTCCGGGAAATTTTAAAGTTCCGACTCCGACTCCGGGAAATTTTAAAGTTCCGACTCCGACTCCGGGAAATTTTAAAGTTCCGACTCCGACTCCGGGAAATTTTAAAGTTCCGACTCCGACTCCGGGAAATTTTAAAGTTCCGACTCCGACTCCGGGAAATTTTAAAGTTCCGACTCCGACTCCGGGAAATTTTAAAGTTCCGACTCAGACTCCGACTCCACACCCCTACTTGAAAACCCTACTTAACACACATAATTTTCCCAGGAACAGAATGATGAACTGTCTCGAGGGTGTTTTGGGCCTCAGAGGAATACGCTTCGTCGCAAAAATGATAAAAAGTTTGACAGTGTGTTCCGTCGTTATGTCTGTGGGAGCTTTCAGTAGTGTTAAAGAGAATTCCTGACTGATTATTATTTTTTTTTTTCAATGCAAGCACCACCACCACCACCAACGGGAACTCTGCCTCTTTATGCACTTCGATTAGCGGCTTTACCAGCACTTTTTTCCTTAGCATAACTACTCCAAGTATCTATATTAGTGTTTATGTGGTTGCGACCGTATTTAAATATCGCCGTTGTGTTTCATTTTGTATTCCAAGCAACAACGGGAACTCTGCGGCCTTATACATGCCGGTTAGCTCCTTTACTTGCTCTATCTACACTACCACAATGACCATGAGTGTTGTTTATGTTGTTACGATCGTGTGTTTACATTGATATCGCCGCTGTTATACTTCTCATCCTTATCATCATTTCGTCTATACTTAATTAGCGATAACAAATATAGATCAACAGTGAGGTTTCAGATAACATGCATTCCAACGGTTGTCTCGAACGTTGGATGTCAGATTGTCTTTATAGAGAAATATAATAAAAGAAATACTACAAACTGAACATTCATAATTACAAGAACAGGGATATATATATTTTAAATTGTATTGCACTGATTAGGACGAGAGAGAGAGAGAGAGAGAGAGAGAGAGAGAGAGAGAGAGAGAGAGAGAGAGAGAGAGGTGCTATTCCACGTGATCTCTGCCGCTATATTCTCCTTCGATTAGCTGTTCACTTAGCTTCCGTGTCTACTAATGTCCAGTTGTTAGCTGTGACTGAAATTTATCGTACCGTTTCGTTATCCGCTTGTTATTTAATTAGTACGGAGTGGGCATTGCTCTCTCTCTCTCTCTCTCTCTCTCTCTCTCTCTCTCTCTCTCTCTCTCTCTCTCTCTCTCTGTCTCTCTCTCTCTCTCTCTCTCTCTCTCTCTCTCTCTCTCTCTCTCTCTCTCTCTCTCTCTCTCTCTCTCTCTCTCTCTCTCTCTCTCTCTCTCTCTCTCTCTCTCTCTCTCTCTCTCTCTCTCTCTCTCTCTCTCTCTCTCTCTCTCTCTCTCATTTTCCTTTTTTATGGTGATTATTTCTTTTGCAGATTCAATGAGATTCTTGGTGTATTTGCCTCTTTATATTTGTTCCTCATTATTTTTAACGATATCATCATTTCTCCTTTCATTATCATTGTTGCGTTAACCATTAGCTCTCTCGTCCTATTCATTATTATTACTGTCATTATTTATCACTACTATTGTTTAGAATTAGTTTATCATCTTTTTCATCTATGTAGTTATCATTACGAAATACTATTTTCTACTACTACTACTACTACTACTACTACTACCCCACACTACTACTACTACTACTACTACTACTACTACTACTACTACTACTACTACTACTACTTCTATTACTATTACTGCTACTACTACCTCCCCAAACCCCACTACAACTTCTACTACTACTACCAACACCCCCACTACCACTACTACCACTTATACTACTACTTCTACTGCTTCTACCACTACTTCTAAAGCTCTGTACAACGACAATAAAAAATATCCGCGTCAAAAAAACAACTGCAACTTTACAACAAATATTTACCCATTGGATATATTAAATTAGTACTTTTTAATTAGTGAGAAAAATGTGTCCGTCAAATTGAATTTTTTTTTTCTGGTTAAAGCAAAGACTGCACGCCCCTCTTATTATGGACTACATCTGTTCGCTCATCAACTAATTCGACTTTTTTATATAATATATTCAGTAATTAGGTCACCTGTTTTTCGCATCAATTAACCAGGGGTGTGGGACGGATATATATATATATATATATATATATATATATATATATATATATATATATATATATATATATATATATATATATATATATATATATATATAAATCGACTCCGACTCCGATTCCAGGAAATTTTTAGGTGGCGACTCGGACTCCGACTCCAATTCCGACTCCGACTTCGACTCCAATTCCGACTCCGACTCCGACTTTGACCCCGACTTCAGGAATTTTTTAGGTTCCGACTCCAATTCTGATCCGACTCCATCCCCCTTCCCCTTCCCCCTTTTCTGCAATACTGTAGAAGGCAAATCAAACCCAGCCACACCACACACCGCACCACACGTATCATAAAGGAGTCGGAGATATTTATACCCACTCCGGCTCCGACTCCAGCCAAAAGTAGGCGACTCCAGCCCCACATCCCAGCAATTAACTTTATAGCTGCGTCCATTGCACCGTCTCTCATCCTCGTTCGCCCCGCCGTCCATAGCTGCCGGGACTGATTTCTGGAAGTCTGTACATAAATCACTATTATTATTATTATTATTATTATTTTTTTTTTTTTGCTCATTGAGGCGATTGTTCGGTCTATATATCGTTTTTGGTTTCCCTTGATGCTCTTTCGTGGATCTCAATAATAACAACAACAACAACAACAACAACAACAACAACAACAACAACAACAACAACAACAACAACAACAACAATAATTATGATATGTATTAAACCGTTTGAACCATTCACTCAATAATGATTTTTTTTTCTATATTAACCGCGGGCACTTTGATAAACAGATGGCTAGTTTAGTAGATAACTCTTTTTTTTTTTAATAGAGTAGATTAGTAGAATGATACAGAGTTTGCCTTTTAAAATACTTATGCCTATTGTATTATTCATAACATTAAAACATATACCTCCAATATTCATAACTATGTGTTCTTTTTACGGGATTACTGAACTGAATAATTAATGCGTATTTACTTTACAGTTCCTTTTAATTATATATAAATGAACAAACATTTAGCGTTTTGCAACATTGACAAATTGTTCTGGTTGTGCCGTGGCCGTCATGTGATTCGCCGATCAATCTCCAAACCTTTCTATTATTTATGAACGTGAGACCAAAAAAAGCAACACGTTTAATATGCACAAATCAAAACAGCACGTGATTTGTCAAACGTGGGATCCTGCCAGATGAATGTATTACACCCGATTATTGGAGGGAAGAAAATGCCAGATTGCACCCTTTCCGTCGTCACTTTTGATTATTTAATGCTGTCATAACCCCCCGGAAAGATTATAATTATCAACGTCAGAGGTCGCAAAGAATGATAGGCTACCCATATGCAACTAACGAACCTACACCATACAACTGTACACTCCTACTGTCTTTCCTATTCCCCACCTGCACATCCACCACTAACCCACTTCCTCTTCGCACTATACCCTTGATTTTTTTTTTTTTTTTACAGCAAAGGAGACAGTTCAAGGGCACACAAAAAGCAAACATAAATAAAAAAAAAGCCCGCTACTCACTGCTCCTAAAAAGAATCCAAAAAAAAAATAAGAGAAGTAAGATAAAAAACGGAAAACGCAAACCAAAGAGAGGACCGTCGGTGATTTCTTCCACGTTTTCTTTTAATTAGTCTACAAGTCGCTGTTTTCCTCGGACAGTTACAGAGATACAGCGTTATAGAGACAGATAGACAGTTCCGTTTTCTGCTTACAGCTTCTGCTTTCTTTCTATCTCCTCTTTCCCGCTCTTTCTTTTATTTACTTTGCTCCATTCCCCTTAACCTGCTACAGCATAAGTTAAATTTACCCTGATCCCCGTATAGGCCTAAGAATTTATGATACTAGGCCTCTCTCTCTCTCTCTCTCTCTCTCTCTCTCTCTCTCTCTCTCTCTCTCTCTCTCTCTCTCTCTCTCTCTCTCTCTCTCTCTCTCTCTCTCTCTCTCTCTCTCTCTCTCTCTCTCTCTCTCTTCCCCTCCTCCCTCTCTCTCTCTCGCTCTCCTCTCCATCCCACCACAACCTTAATTAGTGAAGAAGCTTTTGAAATTTCAGCGACTTGATAAATAATGTAGTGAATGACGAGGCCCACCGTGTTAGCTGCCCGACCCTGGCTGTGGCTTTTTCCTGGAACCTCGGCCCTTGATTCCCCCGCACTCTATATCTCTGCTTCTTGCTCTCTCTCTTTCGAAGTCGATTTTGCTTTCCTACGTACGATACTTTGCCTTCTTTTTCACTTGTTTGCTTTCTCTTCCTCGTTTTTTGGCGTGGTTGTTTGCTCTCTCAATATCTCTTTTTCTATATTGATTTGTTTTCCTGTACTTCATTTCTTCTGTTTGTTTGGGATGCTGTATGAAGAGAGATTTCGGTTATCTGTTTTTTTTATCTGTTTGGTGCTTTTCCTGTCCCTTCTGTTATATGTTTTGGTTTATACTTGCTTTCTATTTTTTTTTTTAATCGTTTTGTTTTCCTTAGGTGCGGTAGTTCGTTACTTGTGTGCTTGTTCGGTTAGTGATAGAGAGAGACTTTGGATTTCTGTTTTTTTTCCTATTTTATTTTTGTCTTTTCTTTACTTGTTTTAGGCGATTTATTCTCACATTTTTCTTTATGTACGTGTATGTATGTAGTTGTAGACCAAGAAGGTTCAGCCTACGGTACATAAGATTTGCGCAACGGTTATGCGGACACACACACACACACACACACACACACACACACACGCACACACATTCACACACAAACCTCTTACCCGGAAGTCAATTATACAAAGCTTTGAAGATACGGGAGTTTATCCTCATAAATATTCTCTCGCTTACATCTCCTGGAGGCGCACAGATCACCCTTTACGAGCGCCGCCCTGGCATTAAGACAGCATTTCAATTACGAGGAAGGCGAGGCAGGCTTAGCGCGGCCGGAACGGGGAGCGAAACACCGAGGGATGAGGTAAAGCCGTAAGGTGAAAGGAAAGAGAGTGTTGGATGTAGCTGTGAGTGTGTGTTGAGGGGGAGGAAGGGGGAGGGGTCGTGTGTGGGGAAGGTGTTCGTTTGTGTGTGTGTGTGTGTGTGTGTGTGTGTGTGTGTGTGTGTGTGTGTGTTTAAGGATTCCAGCGTGTGAGCTACCTGTGTTCTGTTTGCCACTTCCTCGTCTGCTTTCTCTCAGCTTTATTCCCCGCTCGAGTTGCTGCATACGTTCTAGTACTCAGAGAGAGGCGCACACCAACACACACACACTCACACACACTCACACACACACACACGCGTGAGATAAATGTGTTTTTTGGGGTGCATTTTGTTGCCGAAACAGGAATGAGATGATTTTACTTCTCTACTATATTAATGTTTTTAATTACCCTTATATAAAAACTGACTTATACTTTTATTTTATTTTTATCTACAATACATTAGAAATGTAAGTTTTATATTTAATGGTGACAGAAACTACTTCATGTAATTATGTTATGATACACAAATTTGACTTACGTCTTCCTGGAGAAAACTACGGCTCAGAATGAATGGCGGAAGGGGTGGTTTCTAGGACGAAGAGTTGAAATTTGTGCGAGGGTGGACAGGCAAGAGGATATTTGATGACTTGCCTGGGAATAACTCTCAAGACTTAGTGACCGTGGCTGACGCTGACATCCTCTGCTAATTCTGACCTCTTTCTGAAGGGAACACTTGAGTGTGTTGTGAGGGCTGGGGTTGATGAGCGACTCGAGCACTGCCAACCCTTCAGCGAGTGAGGGGCGGACGCTGGGCTCGATAGTGAGTGCTCGTTGTGCCCACCACAGTAGCTTCCTTGGAGGGCTGTCCATACGCTCAGTCGCCCTCTGCACAAGAGAGGCAACGCTGTAAACGTCTGTAGCACTGCAACACCGACCCTTCTTCTTCAGCTCTGGCGGCAGCCAGTACAATCTGTTGGGCCTGCGAAGGTTAAAATCATAGGGCACTGATCCTGAGCGTCGGGCGAGTCCAAGGTCGATAACAGTGGCCAGCACAATCCCGCCTTTCTTCCGCGCCAAACATACGTTATCCCCTTTGATGTCGTTGTGGCAGAGGCCCTGCTTGTGCAAACCATCTATGGCTGTTAAAACTTGCATCAGTATGCTTAGGATGTCAGTGGGTTTGAGGGATCGTTCTTCGAGGGCACGGCAGAAGGTGGTTCGTCCGGCGTACACACTCACGATCTGCAGTGCTTCAGGACACAAGCCGACCAGGCTTTGCACGCCAGACACATGGCGAGCGATCCACAGAGCAACAGCCTCGGCCAGCAAATCGGAAATGGACCCGTAGAAAGTCTTGACAACTAAGAGGCGTCCGTCAGGGTCTTTAGCTAGACGCACTTCGCCGTAGGCCCCACGGCCCAGAAGCCGACCGCCTCCAGCCACCAGCGCGTCCTTCAGCCACGCCTGACAAACGTGAGGAAGGCCCACGTCCTCACACACCCTCTTTAGTTGCAAGAGCTTTGGATCTGCCTGCTTAGCTCCTCGCCTGAGAAAATACATAAAAAAAATCAAAAATATAAACTTTCACTCTTCATCGAAGTAATATTATCTTTGGGTAGAATCAACCGCGGCGGCGGTGGTGCTCAGGGTTTGCTAAAGAAAGTTTTGTAGACAATCCTGAGGGTGATCTGTCTGACGCCAGGCCAAGAAGCACCTGGAAATATTTGGTACCTGATGAGACATTCACAAAATACATTTAGAAAACAGAATATATATATATATATATATATATATATATATATATATATATATATATATATATATATATATATATATATATATATATATATATATATATATAAAATACTCGGTCGGGATCTAATCCTGACCCACCGATCCGTTGCTAGGCCTGCTAACCGCTACACCGCCACTGTTCATTGTATGCAATTACTCATCACGGGCTCCGGGATCGTCTGTTACTAGGAGGCGGCAGGCATTAATGCGCACGAACTGGTGCTGAGCACCTGAGAGCACCTGGCGTCTCCGGACACGTAGCATCCTCAATTAATCCAGGGCCCGCGTCCCGAGTGTGTTGAAGGAGGCAGGATCGCATTGCTTCTCACCCTTTCACCTTCCTTCACGCGGGAGCAGGAGCAGGCTGGGGTACGCGGAGACTCTGGAGGTGTTTGTCTTCCATCATGTCTCCGTGCACTGGTATTGGTATTTGCTGTTTTACTGACATTAATGGGAGCCCCAATAGTTGTATAAAACGGTAGCGACAGCAGAAAACAAAAGGGTAGCACAGTCTTCATTTATTACTTGTAGTCTGATAGCGCTTTACACTATGTTACGGAGTCGCTACTTTTCAGAAAAGGAAAAGCTTTTGACCAACCTAGACTCCGACGTCCTGCCAGTTATCATACGTAGTAAAAGTGTAGTCTTGCCGACAGAGAGAGAGAGAGAGAGAGAGAGATATGGCGTGAAGCTGCCCCATTCCCGCGAAAACTTCTGAATTTTGTGACCAATAGGAGAAAATTTCAGTCCCGGAGTATCGGCCGTGAAATATTTCCCGCCTGGATCTTGACTAATTCAGAGAGTGGGCGACGCCATAACGAGAGAAGTATTTACCGCACGCCCAGGGAATATTTGTATCCTCTGATGATTTAACCTTATGCTTGTATGCGTGTGGGTGTGGGTGGGTGTAGGTTATTCACCAAGAGGCCGATCACGTGCTGGACTTGCGATCGCCAGCCAGTACCCATTTCTGAAAGACTAAAAGAGACATTGTGAGATACATACTATAGATAAGGATTGGCAGTCACACCCCAAACATTTCATCCTCCATTTGTTAGAAAGAGAAAAAGATAGATGTAAACAAATAGGTAGATAGATAGAAATAGATAGATAAAGAGAGAGAGAGAGAGAGAGAGAGAGAGAGAGAGCGCTAACAACAGCTCATCAAACGGTGGTTCTTGTATTTGACACACACAACGCAGCCAGATAATTAAAACGTCGGTGTATTTCAGCGACAATTTCATGGAGACTGATGGACGAAATGAACGCTGGAAACTGTACTACACGCTCGGTTACACCCCCGACCGTGGACGCATTTCACTTTGGTCTCGTCAGTGAAAATGTTACATGAAGAGTTTAATGAAGCATAGATACTTTTTTCCTCGTTGGTTTACAGTGAGAGGACTTGTCTTAGGTCGTATAATGTTTTTTTTTTTTTTTTTTTTTTACTATTCGATAGGTTAAAAGCGTTACATGAAGAGTTTGATAAAGCACTGATACTTTTTTCCTCGTTGGTTTACAGTGAGAGGATTTGTCTTAGGTCATATAATGTTTTTTTTTTTTTTTTAGTATGCGACGTGGGTTAAAAGCGTGTTAGAAGGACAGCTCAGTAGTTACATAGTAAAGAATATCGCACTATGCATATCGAAAGTCTCTTTTTTATAATGAAGAGAAGCAGTTAAATGACAAAGATGGGAACAGAACCTCATGTATTCTAAGTTTTAAAAATTCCAATAGCCAAAAGTTTAAATAAAAAAAACTCCCAAATTCTATCATATGATTCAACTTTCAACTATCATATGATCCAAAGTTTTCAATAATACTCTTTAAGATTGTGTCGCTGCAAAAAAAAAAAAAAAAAAAAACTTATGACAAGGAAAATACGCCAGTTATAAATGAAAGAAAAGAGCAATGAGCATACCAATAAGCAATTAAAGGATCGATTAGAAGCAGAATGTCGTTTCATCTGAGTTAAAATAAATCTTGAGTAAAAAGTGCTATATCAAAAACACATTTCTCTAATACCACCATACGATTCAACCTTCTCTATATCTCAAGCATCAGAAGCTTCCGATAATACCTGAGACATTTTCTTTATTCTTTGGTATGTGGATGAGATTGCGTCGCCGCCACCACACCACCCGCCGCCGTACCAGCCAGACAACCAGACAGAACAGACAGCTAGACGGAAGCCCCTTGATCTATTTCCTTTACCGTGGAAAAGAATTACCGTCGTAGTTGTTGACGCAGCCTCGCCGTGACCCTGCCCTGGCGAGTGAGTTATATTGCTGCCAATTCTTTTCTCGCAGCCTGTTTGTTTATTCGTTTGCCTCTCCTCCGTCTGTCTGTGTGTTTGTGCGTGTGTATGTGTGTGTGTCTCTGGCTGTCTCATTGTTTGTCAGTTTTTGTCCATGTGTCTGTGTCATGTTTTTGTCTGTCTAGCTTTGTCCGTGTGTTGCTGTGTGTGGGGGCGATGTGTGTGTGTGTGTGTGTGTGTGTGTGTGTGCGTGTGCATGTGCGTGTGCGTGTGCGTGTGTGTGTGTGTGTGTGTAACCATTATTGTTTCTGGTGTGTAGTTGTAGTAGGAACCGTTACAAAGCTACACTCGCCTCCCTTCCCGGACGCGGCTCTATGGTATCGCAGGCCGGGGAGGGAGCGAAGGCAGAAGGTCGACAGCGAGTGATCACCGGCGTCGAGGAAGATCAAAGTGATGTTCTTGGAAATGGTGTCCCGCGCTCGCCTGATCCTCGTGTTCTGTGACGGAAGCGGGTTTTCATGGGGCGGCAGAGGACGTTTGATACAAATTTCTTTACAGTCAGTTGAGATATTAATAGCAAGTGAATTGAAGTAAATAAGAAACGTACTAATGATTCGTGGAACGGTGAACATGTCGCGTCTGGTATCAGAACATTGCGAACTCTTTGTTCCTGGAATAGCTCAGTATTTTTGGATTGTTATTTTTTTTACAACAAAGGAGACAGCTCAAGGGGACAAAAAAAAGGAAACAATAATAAAGAAAAGCCCGCTACTCGCTGCTCCTAAAAAAAAGAATCAAATGCACTCAAATAACATGATTCATTAGTTTACTTCTACCACAAGCTGCTTGCACTAAAAAGAACGATCAAATGGATTGTAAGCGCACTAAAAGCCTCTTGTTTACATTTTGCAGGCAATACACAATAGTTATACCACTCCATAGCGTCAATACTCAAACTGCCACAGCGTCACGGTAATCCTGTTCAGCTTCACGACGTAACGCAACAAAATGCAATTAAGTTCTATTTCTGAAACCACACAGTTTCAACGAGTACATTCGAATGAACGACACGTATTGAGATTCATATTTTTAGTACCAGTAAGGCAATTCTTTGTTACATGTCTCAAGTATGTATTGTGTGCGTTTGATTTTACAGAAAGGGATGAAGAGAATCGATAAGCTAAGGAAAGAAAAAGGAAAAGAGAGAGAGAGAGTATCAGTTCCTCCCCAACAAAGTTTAACAACCCCTCTTGGGCATCTCTAACAAGCGCACGCACCCCACGACGAGCCGGAGATATACAGTGACACACGGAAAATATAAAGAAAACAGAGGAATTGACGTGACAGAAAGCGCGCGCGCGCACACACACACACACACACACACACACACACACACACACACACACACCAACGAAATAATGGTCACGTGGTTTTAGTGTTTAATTTCAACACATTAATTTCTGTATATTAATATCTTTCCTTGGCGCTGTTGTACCGTAACGGGTAAGATTGTTCGTGACACCGTTACCTAAACATAAATCTTTATTACTATTTAAATCAACATTATTAATCTGATTAGTATTCCGTTCCTGGTTATGACATCGACTAGTATTTGATAGTTCGATAGATAGAGTGAGTGCTTGGCTGATGAAGACATAGGGTTGATGAATGAATACTTAATCAACTGACTGATGGACTGATTGATTGACTGGCTGATTGATTGAAAAAGAGAAAGATAGAAAAGGACACAGAGAGAAAGAGTGTGCTTTGCGTTTCTGTTTGTGTGTTTGTGTCGGACCAGAGATATGTAAGACCTCGGCGGGGAAAATGTTCACGTCTCGAATATGAAAAGTTGTTGAAAGAGAAACTGGGGTCACCAACTTTCTCTCTCGACTTGGAAGTAAATAACATGGAGACTCCGGGCTGCCCACGGGGAGCCGCGCCGCTCGTCAGAAGTTCTGCGGCTCTTGGAGGAAGGGACAAAGGCCGTCGTTATCTCTTTTACACGGAAAGGTCGATGAACGGATATCAACCACTGTTACCATAGCGGAAGGGGTTAGACGCAGTATGACGTTTGGTAGTTATTAAACATTGGGTAGTTGTTAAACAGTTATTAAACATTGGTAAGGTCGATGAACAGAGGCCAACCAGTGTTACCATAGCGGAAGGGGTTAGACGCAGTATGACATTTGGTAGTTATTAAACATTGGGTAGTTGTTAAACAGTTATTAAACATTGGTAAGGTCGATGAACAGAGGCCAACCAGTGTTACCATAGCGGAAGGGGTTAGACGCAGTATGACGTTTGGTAGTTATTAAACATTGGGTAGTTGTTAAACAGTTATTAAACATTGGTAAGGTCGATGAACAGAGGCCAACCAGTGTTACCATAGCGGAAGGGGTTAGACGCAGTATGACGTTTGGTAGTTATTAAACATTGGGTAGTTGTTAAACAGTTATTAAACATTGGTAAGGTCGATGAACAGAGGCCAACCAGTGTTACCATAGCAGAAGGGGTTAAACGCAGTATGACGTTTGGTAGTTATTAAACATTGGGTGGTTGTTAAGCATTGTGTAGTTATTAAACATTGGTAAGGTCGATGAACAAAGGTCAACCAGAGTTACCATAGCGGAAAGGGTTAAACGCAGCATGATGTTTGGTAGTTATTAAACATTAGCCTAATATATAGCGGGGGACATTTGTGCAAAACGGTCCAAGGGGAAAATATAATATAAAAAAGTATTTACGGACGCACTTGGTGAGTTGTTAGGTGTCTGCATATGATAACTATTAAATATTAGCCTAGTTTAGAGTGGAGGACACTTTTACAGTATATTCGAAGGGTAAACTATGATCTAAAAAATGTATTTACGAAAAAACACGTTGAATTGTTCGATGTCTGCGTGTGAACTTCATCGATTTCGGCAAACAAGCTTTATGCTGTCTTTGCGAAGGCGAGTGTCGATTTTAAGTCGTAAGCGTCGGGAGGTCCTTTGAGGTAAATAATATATCAAACTCGACTACGAAAGCACACGCCGAACTGTTAGTGGCTGCGTGTGAATTGAATCGGTTTCGGCAACAAGCTCTATATGCAATCTTTTCGAAGGCGAGTCTTGATTTTATTCCCCGAAGTCTTAGGAGTCAGGAGGTCCTTTGAGGTGTGTTGATGCGCGCGTGAACTCTCCCGTTGCAGGTCTTAGGGGTTTTTATTTGCCCTTCCCGTGTGTTGCATCAAGTAATGTCAACAGCGTTCCCCGAAAGACTTCCAATATATATCTTGATTCGTTTATTGGGAAAGATCTATATCGTTCATGTATCAGAAGCTTTACAAACGTCGCCATGCTGTTAGTTCGTTGTAGAAAAGTGCATTGGTGACACTGTTGGGGCTATATATATTTTTTCGAATGATTCTTTGACTTATAATTTTAAACATCATAAACATCTAATAGTTCCTAAATCTATCGTCGCATTTGTATGAGCATTTCTTTTATACTATTCCATGCAGAAGAGTCATATACCACGGTACCCACTGTAAATAAAATTCGCGTGCGCCATCAACAGGCTGGGGTCGTCGAAGAGACCCCTGAAAAAAGCCTACCCGGCGCTTAGGCAGCATCTAAAAAAAAAAATAATAATAATAATAATAATAATAATGGGACGCCTCTCACCCTGACACTGAGCTCTCCTTTGGCCATACATCACTTTAATAGGAACAGTGATTAGCGGACCTTTTTTTTCATCATTTATATTTGTCCTTGAGCTGCTTCCTTTAGAGTAATGAAATAAAACGAAAACAGAAGTATCGGAACAAAAGTACTCCCTTTTGGAATCCCGGAGGCTCTTAGCAGCTAAAACAGGTAGTGGGGGAAACAGGCAGCGGGGAAAACAGGTTGTGGGGAGAACAGGTAGTGGGGGAAAACAGGTAGTGGGGATAACAGGTAGTGGGGGAGAACAGGTAGTAGGGAAAACAAGTAGTGGGGGAGAACAGGTAGTGGGTGAAAACAGGTAGTGGGGAAAACAGGCAGTGGGGGAAAACAGGTAGTGGGGGGAACAGGCAGTGAGGAGAACGAACAACGCCTGCACAAACGCGATGCGACACACACTAAAAGGGAGGTGTGGAGAGAGAGAGAGAGAGAGAGAGAGAGAGAGAGAGAGAGAGAGAGAGAGAGAGAGAGAGGTACCAAAGACTCACCATTTTCTCTCAAATAGATTAACAAAAAAAGAACAGTGATGAAGTACCGGAAGCGTTCAATTATATCAGTAGAATCAAACTACATTCAATCTTATACAATATCCCCCCTTCACCCCCCCCTCTCCCTCTCCTTCTCCCTCTCACCTTCTCTCCTTATTCAAAAACTCGTGTTCCTCCAGACTGCGTTCCCTCATCCTCTCCTTTTCCCCCTCAATCCATCAATATAAGGGGCCTTGTCGGGTTCTAGCGCTCGTCGGACAAACCTCCACAGCAAGAATGATTTATGGAGGCGCGGGGTGACTCCTGCGCTGAAAAGGAGAGCTTGAAAGTGAGAGGCGGCAGTGGTGGTGGGCCCTGGGCGTGTAGGATTACGAGGAGGAGGAAAAGCCGGGAAGTGAGAGAGATGGAATAGAAAAGGAAGGAGATGATAATAGTAAAAGTATGAATATGGTGAGAAAGAGAATTGAGAAGCTGGCAATGATAATGATGATGATAACGTTAAGGGTCGAATAAAGAAACAAATATCACAAAAATTTCATTGAATCTGCAAACGTAGGAAGTGAGAGAAAAAATAAAAGAGAGAATGAAAGAGTAAGAATAAATATGCCGAGAGAGCCAATGGAAAAAGTGACTGATGATGTTGACTATTACGTTAGAATAATGGGGAGGATTAAAAGAGAAACATAATACTAGAATTTCATTGAATCTGGAACGGTAGAGAGAGAGAGAGAGAGAGAGAGAGAGAGAGAGAGAGAGAGAGAGAGAGAGAGAGAGAGAGAGAGAGAGAGAGAGAGAGAATGCATAAAAAAAATAAAAAAAACAGATCCACGTGTAAGTGAAACCATTGATTGTACAGTTACATGATAGACGTCTGAATACATCCTGACTTATCGCAATCAATAAAAATACGAATACGTTATGCTCTACCCAATTAAATGCTTTCACATCATTTTTTGGGCCACGGACAGAGAAGCAATTGGCGGATGATCGAATTCCCATAGACAGATGCAGTGACAGGCAGCTCAATGTTCCTTAGTTTTTTTTATTATCACTATTTTTATCGTTATTGTTATTCTAGTTCCATTGTTATTTGTTGCCGGGGCTTTTATGAATATTATCTAAGTCATTGTCCTCGCCGCCGCCGCCATCACCATCGTTCTCATTCTCATAACAATTAGCGTCACTTTGAATCGTCCGACAAACGTCTCTTCACAACTTTCTCCAATTAGCTCTTTTCTGTGTGTGTTGTCCCTCTTTTTCCTCTCTCTCTTCGTTCGTTCGTCGTCTTGTGAGAACTTTCTATCATAGTTTTTTTTCTGTTCTCTTTTCTTTATCTCCGGCTGACTTGTCTTCTTATTTTCTCTCCTTTTTTTTTCTTTTTTCTGCTTCGTCTTCTTTTTCCGTTTTTACTTTTTGTATCCTTTTGTCTCTTCTTTTTTCTTTCTGTTTAGTCGTTTTCTTTTCTTACATTTTCTATCCCCTTGTTCTCCTTTTTCCTTTCTTCTTCGTCTTCTTTTTCTTGTCTTATTTTATCTATTCTTTTTGTCTCTTTTTTTTATTCTCTCTTCGTCTTTCTTTTTCCAATCATATCTTTTCATGTTTCCTTCTGTTTATTTTTCTTCTCACCTCATTTTCGTTTTTCTTTCTTATTGTCTCCATAATTATTTTATATTTTTTCTTTCTACTTCGCCTCCTTTTTCCTTTCTTATTCTTCCCACTCTCCTGTTCTTTTTTTTCTTTCTGCATTTATTTTTCCTTTCTTACTTTTACTATCCTTCTGTCTTCTTTTTTTTCTTTCTGCTTCGCTTTCTTTTTCAGTCCTCGGAGCAAACTTTCGCATTTCGCTTACATTGAAAGCAAAAATGTAACAGCGCTCTCAAATAAAGGCTTCCTAGAGAGCTAAGCCACATTGATTGGTTTCCAGGCTGCTGTTAGTTGCTACTCCCTTTCTCTCTCTATCCTAAATCCCTCCTTCTTTGCTGGCCGCTATTGTCTTGGATTTGTGTTCTTCAGACGTGCTCGGTTAGGATTTCCGCGAGATCATATTCGATTTGTTTTCTTTTTTTCAGGTTCAGCATGCATCCAGTCTTGAAATCTTTAACGTACGCATTCCTTTGGTTTTATTCTGAGGTAAATTGGCGTTTCAAAGTTTTCAGTAAATTTTCTGCTCTTTCCCCGGTACTGGCTTCGCTCTATTCTATTGACATGTTGCTCTTTCTTTACTACGAACATGTTGCTTGCGTTTCTCTGTTTTCCTGTAACGGGGACACCTTTGGCCTTATGACTCCTAAGCTTGTATTTTTTTCACCTTTGCTTGATATGATGTTCGAGCAACGTTGCCAGATTGTCGTACTCAGCCGATTATATTTCCCGACTACTTATCCCTAAACTGTCTTCTGGGCTCCAATAACGAAACTCATTTATAGTTATCGTTAAAAGAGTTAGATCCTGATGTTTCTTGGCAATAGTTAGGCGTCAGAAACCGGTAAATACTATGCTCTGAGTACGACAATCTGGCAACGGTGTGTTCGAGTGTGTATGTGGGGAGGGAAAGGGAAGGGGGGAGGAGAGAGGGGGAAGGGGGAGGAGGGAAAGGGAAGGGGGGAGTTACGTGTGTGTGTGTGTGTGCTCGTTCATGTTCTTAACTAGACATAAAGAAAAACAGTCTCGCTTGTAAAAATCAGTAGGAGAATGAGAAAAATAATCAACAAGAAATATTTTGAAGTATGTGTTGGAGAAGAAATTATAATGAACATTGACTCAGACTTTAGGTGGTTAAAAAACTGTTGGACGTATTCGCAAACTTGATACACGGGTAGAGGGACTTTAATATCGAGCTGAGATTTCACATATAAGGCTGCTGTTGAGGCGGGGGCAAGAATAGTGGCTGATGGGAGGCGAGAGGGAGGGAAGGAGGGAGGGGGAGGCCCGTATTGCGTGATGGATGATGTGCGTGCGTGCATGCGTGCGTTAAGGAATGAGAGATGATGGCGAGGTGGTTGGTAGTCAGCCAAGGCACCACAAACACGAAGATTGATAGATGGATCGGCAGACTTGTTAGGTGATGAATATTCCTCCGCGCCTACATGTATTCTTACGGGAAGACAAAGGGAGCCGGAAGGGTAATTATGACGGCAAGGAAAGAGAAGAGGTATCAGGCTTCTCACGCGGGGCAAAGATTGATTAAATATATGGAGACTTAATCACTTAGTCAGTCAGTTTTATTGTAGTTAAAGTTAGTTTTCTTAAGGAAGGAGATAATGAAAGGGGGGAAGAAGGATGGAGGGAGATAATTGAAAAGGAAAAAAATAAACGGAGGAAGGAAGAAGAAAGAGGAAAGAGTAAGAGAAAGAAGGAAAAGAAAGAAGGGAATAGAAAGAAAAGAAATAAAGGCAAAGAAAAAAGAGAATAGAGTTAGTTAGTTAGTTTTTAAGGAAGGAGATGATGAAAGGGGGGGAGAAGGGAGGGGGGAGATATGTGAAAAGGAAAGAATAAACAGAGGAAGGAAGAAGAAAGAGGAAAAAGAAGGGAATGGAAAGAAAATAAATAAAGAGAGAAGAAGGGAGAGAAAGGCAAAAAAAAAAACAGAATGGAATTTAAAGAAAGAACGAAGGAAGAAAAAAGCCTCCTCTTTGCATAGTTAGTTATTAGTAAGTTTTCTTAGTTAGTCTTTTTTTCTTAGTTAATTTTATTGTTAGAGTTGTTGTTAGTTAGAGAGGCAATCAATACTTTTAAGAGGAAAGGCGGCAGCTCCAGGGCATATAAAAGGAAGAAACAAAAAAAAATCTGCTAATGAAATACATGAAAACGTGTAATCACTCAATTTTCTTGTCATAATTAAGAGAGACAACCACTATTTTTTTACAGGAAAGGAGGCAGCTCAGGGATATGTAAAAAAGGGAGAAACAAAAGAATCTCGCAGGATCTTGTATTCACTTAGTTTTCTTGTCATAATTAAGAGAGACAACCATTATTTTTACAGGAAAGGAGGAAGTATCAAGGTATCAGGACGCCTCTCCTCCCGAAATTGACCACCTCTTTTAATTACTTTTTTGAACAGCGAGTAGCGGGCTTTTTTTTTGTTATTGTTTCCTTTTTTATGCCCTTGAGCTGTCTCCTTTGTTGTAAAAAAAAAAAAAAAAAAAAAAAAAGCTCAGGGACACATATAAAAGACAGATCGAAAAATTCCCGCTGTCGCTGCCTCTGCAAACCCTGGATTCGTATACACACTCAGTCTTTGCCGTAATTGTTCAAGCTTTTAATCGGTGAGACAAGCCAAAGAGTGTAACATTGAAATAAAACAAAGTGGTATTTATTTCTTGTATTTCCAACGTGTAATGATGATGAAAAATGCGCCAGCTGCAGTAAAATCACTTCCAATAAACTGCAACGTGAATTTAGTTAACCGGCGTGTGTCATGAATGTCTGTCCTTCTCTGAATTATGTTGCAGCTCACAGGTTAGTTCACGCCAAAGGTATACTGAGAATCAAGTCACCGGTTACCTGATATTTATTAAGCATTATTTTTTTAAAGAACATTTTTTTCATACTTTTTATACAGAAACATCTATTGAACATGTCTTTTTTATAGAACAGAATTCTTTTACACTTTATTTTACAAAAACATTTATTGAATACGATTTTTATGCATAACAATTTTATTGCACTTTTTTTTACATACACAATTATTGAACACTTTTACAGATTAGCTAATATTTAAGGAGGACTGAGGAAAACGTTAGTTCATTATAGATTAGATAGTGGGGAAAGAAGAACGAGAAGAACGCAATTGGTCCTGGTTAATAAAGTCCGGAGAATCACCAAGACAGACCCGTCGCTCGCCACCTCTGCACCTCGCGAACTCTGGCGGGCCCCGAGACGCCGCCGCCGCCGCCGCTGCCTTCCGGGTTAATGCGGGTGTCGATAATACCACGTGTCGCTATTTAAGACGGAGGGAGCGGCGCCTTTGTGCTGGGGCTCCGGGGCCTCGTTAGGTTCGCTTATCTCACGCGGAGGACGTATTTTCAAGCCATATTCCGAATTCGTGAACCCTCTCTTCTCTTCCCTTGGCGCTTACCCAGTCACCCCTTACCTGTCTCCTCGCGCTCACTCTCTCTCCCTCTGCCGTTTGGTGTTTCCCTGTGCTGCCCTCTGACGGTGTTGTGCCCTGACCAATACCAGAGATACCACTCACTATTCTCCCTTCTCTTGCCGCTAAACCCAGTCACCCTCTCTCTCTTCCTGCCTTCTCGCCCTCTGCTACTTGCCGTTTCCCTGTGCTGCCCTCTGACGGTGTTGTGTCCTGACCAATACCACAAATACCACTCAATATTCTCTCTTCTCTTGCCGCTAAACGCAGTCACCCTCTGTCTCTACCTGCCTTCTCGCGCGATGCTGCTTTGTGTATCCCTGTGCTGCCCTCTGATGGTCGTGTAATTCTTTGTTAGTTTATTGTCTTAGTTTAGTTTAGTTCCTGTAACACCTTTGCCAATTAACCAACTAACTAACAAAACTGTCCAAACTAATACCACATATACCATTACTACTTACATATCTTACATAAATCACCTTCACTATTATAACATTTTCCTAACATCATCTTGTGGTCTTTTACTGATAAGGTGCAAAAAGTATTATTATATGATGGGTTAGTTATTTTCAGTCATAACAGACGGAGATGAGCACTGAAGCAAAGCATACATTATAGTGTGTGACCTATACTCTGGATTGACCTCTTCTCTCACAAAAACCGACAGACAAACAGACAGACAGACAGACACACAGACACATCATCATATCCATCTATCTCCTAATAATGATTTTTTTTCAAACTTGCGATCTCCCAACAATCTAGCCTCTCTGTCTGTCTTCCTTTCTCTTTCTAATGCTGGTTGAAAAGACATTTAATTGGTGAAAGGAAGCAGAAAAGAAACCCAACGAGTCAGGGAAACAGTGAGAAGGAAGCGCTAAAGGGAGGCAGAATACGAAAACTCCACCCAAGAAGAAGAAGCTGGAAAACTCAGGAAAACTTGGTAGGCATTTCCTTGCGTCTCCCGTGGTATGTCGCCTCGAGCTCCCAACTTGTGGAATATTAACATGAGAGTCACGCCATCCTTCGGTTCAGCCTTAGACCCTGTTATCGGCCACATGTCTCGCCGTCTGAGCTCAGCAAGGGAGGTCTGGCAGTAGCGCTGATAGGAGGCCAATAAACAGACGTAGACCTTTCGCTTCTGGGCTCAGGTACGGGCGGGAAAGTCAACAATTAAGTGAGCCAAGTGAGGATGGAGAAGACGGAACCAACGGGAGGCCAATGAGAGAAGAGAAGAACAAACACTGTCTAAAGTTCGGCGGAGTAGAAGGAGGAGGCGAGGATGGAGAAGGGAGGTAGGAAGGGATTGACGGAGGATGAGGGTGAGGGGATGGAGTGTTGGTTCGGAAGGAAGGGAGAGAAAGAGAATAAGGGCAGTAGATAGTAGAAGAAGAGGGGAAGAGCTGGAAGGAGAGGAGGAAAAGTAGGTAGGGTAAGAGCAATAGGTAGAAAAAAAGGAGCTGGGGGGAAGGAAGGAAAGGACGCTAGAATGAGAGAAAGAACCGTGAATGGAGGGAAAGAAGAGGAAATACTGTAGGGAAGATATTAAGAACGATAGGAGCAAGGGGATGAAGAGGAAGGGTGAGGGCAATATATGGAAGGAAAGGAAGGGAGGAGCTGGAAAGATGGAAGGAAGGACGGCGGAATGAGAGGGGAAGGAGGAAAGGAAAGAGGGATAGTTAGAAGAGGAAGAGGTGGAAGGAGAGAAGCTAAGAATGTTAGGAATAAGAGGGTAAAGATGGGAGGGAGGAAGGTAAGGACGGAAGCAGATAGAGGGAGCATAGTGGATGGAGATGAGGGGATGAAGAAGCAGGCAGGGTAAGGGAGTTAGGGGATGGCAGAGTCCGGTAACACAAACCTCCATTAGACCCTCAAAGCGGCCGATTTTTCCCCGGATCACCTTTGTTTTGAGGCTTGTAACTTGGCGGGCCGCGATGAGGAGTTGTGAACCTGAGCCGAGGGTGCATTAGGCGGCTTTGTGTCCAAGATCGATGGCCCGGAGCGGCTGAGACTCGGCTTTGTTGGGGTTATCGATACTTCAAAACCTCGTCCCCGCCGTCGACTTTTAGTGTCCTGTGATGGCCCTTCCGTAGAGGCGTGGCGTTGGCTGCGTGATGGTGGTTATGATCGAAGGGAAGTAGAATATACCTCTCGATAAGGGTCTTTCTATCTTGTATTTCAGTATTTTTATTTTTTTTGCGTGTGTATGATTGCCTTTACTGCCGTCTATGGAAAGTAATTTTGATGATAACCATATCTGTCATATAAGAAAACACTCCATTTCTTGTTCCTCTTGTTTTCTCTTGTCCTCTTATGTAATATCGTTTCGTCGACCTTCAATGCCATGGGAAAGTGTTTTACTAATCATTTAGGTAGAGTCTCGTTATGCTAAGATGGAAGTTTACTCAAGTAGGTAAAATAAAAGTCTTTCTTCAACCTTTACCCCTTATTCCTATCACACATTTCCTCTCCTCGTTCTTAACCCTTTCTTCCCATCACACATTTCCTCTCCTCGTTCTTAACCTAATTAATTCCTTTCACACTCCTTTCCTCACTCTCCCTTTCCTCAGACACCATCAGTCACCCTCCACCTTTCTCTTACTGTGCGACTAATGATTAATCTCTGTATTGTTCACGGCGACACGAGGCCCGCGGCGCCGGCATCACGACCTTGATCATAACGAGAACGGCAGAAACGCGTGTGATGACGATGTTGAAAGCGAGAAGAAATGAGGAGATGAAGCAAGAAAAACGTAGAAATTCAAGAGCGTGTTCGAGAAAGATGTCTAGTCGTTCATCGGGTCTTACCATCAAGAACGTAATCAAGCAACACGTGCAGGAACAATGGTGATATGTAAAATGAATTAAACCGTCCTCTGCATGTGTACAATAAGCCGCAAGAAGAAACATATAAATTCCAGCGCGTGTACGAGAATGATGAGCTTTAGGATCACCAAGAGAACCAAAAACACGTGCAGGAACTATGGTGATGGTGGAAAGAAATTAAACCATCCTCTGCGTGTCTACAATAAGCCGCAAGAAAAAACATAAATTCCCTTGCGTGTGTAATTTTAACATTCCAGCGCTTGCTTGTGCGTGAGTAAAGTTTAGATTAGTAAAAACCCGACAACCCTCCCTTGCATATGTACTCTTAGTTAAGGATACGCTAACATACAAGAGGACTAAAAGAATAACGGTTGCCATCTGCATAACCAAAGTTCGGAGTTAAAATAGTAAGTTTTGTGACGTTTGTGTTTACTTTTCATTCTTCTTTAATTCTGCGTTATATTTTTTTCTTGCTGTAGTTGTTGTTTACCTCAGAAAGAAACAATGAAGCAGCAGGTCCTTTAAAAAAACCTTGCCGTATGTATAATCATTAAAAAAAACTTGCCATATGTGTAGTCAAAGTTCAGAGTTAAAATTGTAGTAACTTCTGAGACGCTTGCTTACTTTTTCCGCACGTTATTTCTTGCTTTCGTTGTTGTTTAACCTCAGAAAGAAACGATAAAAAGTCTTGCCATATGTACAATCAAAAGTTCAAAGCGAAAATGCGATGTTATGTGAAGCTCACTTACTTTTCCCCTGCATTGTTTCTCGCTTAAGTTGTTGCTAACCTCAGAAAGAAATGATAAAAAGGTCTTGCCATATGTTTAATCAAAGTTCAAAGCGGAAATACTAAGTTAAATGACACGTCCTTACCCTACTTTTCCCCTGCATTCTTTCTCGCTAAGTTGTTGCTGTCCTCAGAAAGAAATGATAAAAAGGTCTTGTCATATGTTTAATCAAAGTTCAAAGTGGAAATTCTAAGTTAAATGACACGTCCTTACCCTACTTTTCCCCTTCATTCTCGCTTAAGTTGTTGCTGTCCTCAGAAAGAAATGATAAAAAGGTCTTGTCATATGTTTAATCAAAGTTCAAAGTGGAAATTCTAAGTTAAATGACACGTCCTTACCCTACTTTTCCCCTTCATTCTCGCTTAAGTTGTTGCTATCCTCAGAAAGAAGCGACGAAGCGATGCAGGTCCCTTTACGACTGGGCTGGGAGAGAGAGGGAGAGAAGGAAGAGGTGTTCAAGGCTCAAGCTCATGACACGTTCGGGAAAAACGCGCCGAAAATCAATCTCCAGCTCTTCTCTCTCGGTCTCGATGCCCAAATGACACCCAAGGGTCGAGGCGGGCGAGGTAACGCTGCCTTGTAATTCATGCATTAGGTTCTCGTTCTTTCTGGAGGCGTGACGTTTTTCCCACCACTCAAAACAGTAGAAAGTGGAATATCAAACTTGTGTCATCAATCATGGAGGCGTTTTGGGGTTAGGAGGGAAGGAGAGGAGGAGGGGAATGTTTTGAAGGGCGAGGATTGAGGCTTTACCATGTCTGTGGATGTGTGTGTGGTTGGGGGATGGGGGAGCGAGCGAGGGAGGGAGGGGGGGGGCGTAGGTATGCGTGCTTGTGTGTGTGTGTGTGTGTGTGTGTGTGTGTGTGTGTGTGTGTGTGTGTGTGTGTGTGTGTGTGTGTGTGTGTGTGTGCCTGTGTTTTTAGTTTATCCTTTTGTTTACGTTTCATGGACTACGGGTGTTTGCAGAAATGGGTTTTACTGTAACTGTTGTCAATATACTAACTCCCTCGTTCCCTATGTAGCCATGTATATAAGTGTGTAAATGTATGTGTGTATCTATTCATCCATCACTACTACTCAATCGCCACCCTCATAACAACACACCCAGAGCCAAGGCCGAACTGCCGGTCTTGGGGTATATGCGTGTGTCAGCAGATAGCAGGCAGGAGCAGGGAGGGAGCGGACTGACGCGGGGAGTAGTCTGGCTCGAGGACTGGCTGGCTGATGAGGGGGGCTGACGGTTGGTCTGGATGGTGAAAGGGACTGACTGGCTCGGGCGAAGGGGCTGGATACGGAAGAGAGCTGGCTGGCTGGGGAGAGGGGTTGGGTAGTGATGGGAAGAGCTTGGTGATGCTGGTAAAAGATGGATGGTGTGGGAGAGAGCTGGCTGATGCGGGGAGCTTTCTGGATGATGTGGGAGAGAACTGGATGGCGTGGGAGAAAGCTGGTTGGTGTGGGAGAGAGCTGGTTGGTGTGGGAGAGAGCTGAGTGATGCGGGGAGCTTTCTGGGTGATGTGGGAGAGAACTGGGTGGGGTGGGAGAAAGCTGGATGACGCTGGGAGAAAGCCGGTTGGTGTGGGAGAGAGCTGGCTGGTGCGGGGAGATTTCTGAAGCTGGGTCTCTCGGTCTCGGTCCTTTCTCTTCTCTCCATGGGGTGCTGAGTATGCTTCCTTCCCGGCCCCTCTCTTTCTCCCTCTCCCTTTCTCTCTCTCTCCACGCTAATGCTCTCCGCCTTCCTCCTCCGTCCTCCTTATATTTAAACCAGCGCATCAACTTTTCTCTTTTTTCTCTCTCCCCTGCTTCACTTCCGCCCATCATCGTCATAATTTTCTTGCTATGCGCCTATTTCTCTCCATTCTCGTCCTCGCTCTCCGACCTCCACCCCCCCTTCCCTCCCTCCTCTCGCCTTACTTATCTCCTTTGTTTTATAATTTAAGGAGCCTAATACGGTCGGTCGGTCGGTTGGTTGTGGTGGTGGTGGAGGCCTTTGGGTTTATCCAGTGCCAGTTTTGACGTGTGTGAGTGGGGGAGTGTTTCCTTTTTCTCTTTTGGTGGAGCAATATGGAACTTGAGGTCAGGTATATGAGGAAAGTAAGTGGCGTTCTCTATTGTGTCTTTGTCCTCGCCACCTGCTGACCGCGCAATCAGGTACACGACACAGGCCACAGAGAGGAAGTCAATGTAACGTAAGAAATCAATAATACCTCTCGCTTTTCTTCCTCCTAGTCCAGTTCTTTCTTTACTTACCTTTTCCTCTCGTCTTTCCGCCCCATTATATTTCATTCCCGGCCGTCTCTTCTTCCTTGCCAGTCGTCGACACCGCAGTTAGATAAGACACAGACCACGGACGGGCAAATTGATGTAACATATTCAAAGCTATAATTCCTCCTCCTGCCCCAGCTCGTTCTTTCTTGCCTTCCTCCTTCCCTCTAACTGCCTGCCTGCCTGTCTCATCCCATCGGCCTCTCTCCAGACTAAGGATGCAAAACTTCTGAAAGACATGGCCAGGAGTTCGCCTCGGAATGCCTTGTTCTCAACTTTAAACCGTAACATTTAGGGTCGGGAATTCGCGTCCGGATAGTGCCTTCTTTTCCCGGCAAGACAACGTGCCATAAAGGCGGTGGTCACGGTGCCTTGAGCTCTGAAGTACTTGCCGCCGCGTCTCGACTACCGGCTCGGGAAGTATATCTTACCCGGAAACGTCCTGAACTGTCACTTCTGCGTCGAGTTGTGTTCTTCACGACCGTTACTTATGGGGGAAAAGGGAATTATCGGCCACTTTGCTCAGCCATGCCATATAAAAAGTAGTTATTGCACCTTCTTCGTTTGGCTTAAGAATATTTTATCTACTCAGGACTGTTTTGACTCTGTGATTTTTTGGAAGTTATCCGCCTCGTTTCTCCTCAGCCATGCTATATAAACTCTAAATCAGCATAAAAAGTAGTAAAAAGTAGTTATTTCACCCTCTTCGTTTGGCTTAAGAATATTTTATCTACTCAGGATTGTTTTAACTCTGTGATTTTTTGGAAGTTATCCGCCTCGTTTCTCCTCAGCCATGCTATATAAACTCTAAATCAGCATAAAAAGTAGTAAAAAGTAGTTATTTCACCCTCTTCGTTTGGCTTAAGAATATTTTATCTACTCAGTATTATGTTTTATCTACGTGATTATTTGGAAGTTATCCTCCACGTTTCTCTTCAGCCATGCTATATAAACTCTAAATCAGCATAAAAACTAGTTATTTCACCCTCTTCGTTTTGCTCAAGAATATTTTATCTACTCATAATTATATTTTATCTCATCGTGATTATCTTGAAGTTATCTTTCACTTTTCTCAGCCGTGCTATATAAATTCTGGAGCAACCTTCCTTCGTCTGCGTTTCCTCCATCCTTTCGACTTAAACGTCTTCAAGAGGGGAGCATCAAGACACCTCCTCAGCCGACTACGACCGTCTCTTTAAAATACTAACGCTATCATCTTTGTAGGAGAAGCGCCTTAATGGTCCTTTTTTTGCCGAGCTGCCTCCTCTACTGTAGTAAGCAAGTAGAGGTAGATTAATGCCAGCTTGTCAATCCCACCGTACCAACAAAATAACTAGCCTAAAATCCCTTGACAATGAATAAAGCGGAGAAGAGATGGAGAAAAGGAAGGGAAAGAAAAGGAACGAAGAAGAGATGAAAAAAGGAAAGGAAAGTAGAGGAACGGAGGAGAGATGAAGAAAAGGAGAGTAACGGAGAAGAGATGAAGATAAGGAAAGGAAAGGAGAAAAGATGAAGAAAGAAAAGTAAGGGAAAAGTAAAGAAAGGAAAGCAAAACAGTAAAACTACCCCAGCACACCACCAATAGTTCACGTATGTCTCTTTAAGCCTCATACCGTCCTTACCCCACTTCTAAACCTAGCATCTCGTATCTAATCGGTAAGAAATTAATGACGAAAATAATCTAAGAGAATAAATTGGTTATCGGAGTGGGTTCTCAACAATGGACCAGAGTTAAATAATACACCAGGTAACATAAAGAAACAAATACATATCGAAAAGCTGGCGAACGAGGAATGACACTTCAAGACACGGAGACTCTGGACGAAGGGACAGGATGGAGGGTCAAGCTGATTCTCGAGTCGGCGTGTCGCAAGGGGAGAAGGCGGGCCGCGGGAGAGCTGGATGCATGCAAGGACGTCTCTCTCTGTTTAGGGTGAGGCACTTTAGAACAGAGCACTTAAGCGGCCGAGTTAAAGGCGTATGACTCTGACCACTTTAAAAACCTCTCCTCCCTGTCTCTCTCCTCCCTCTCCTCCTCCTCCTCCTCTTCTCTTATTTTTCCTTCGCCTCTTCTTCCCTTCCGCATTGTCTCTCTTTGTCTTTGTGTCTGTGTTAAAATATTTTTGGATATCCCGCAGTATTTCTTTTGTCTGGTATAAACTGTTCTCCTCTTCCTCTTCCTCCTCTTCTTCTTCCTCCTCTTTCTCCTCCTCCTCCTCCTCCTCCTCCTTCTAATCCTCCTCCTTTGGTTCGTTTGTCTCCTCCTTTGTTTATTTTTCTGCTTTTATCTTTTCTTTATGTATTTTTTTATTAATGATTCAAAAACCAAAACAAAATACACTCTTCATACTCTGTCTTTAAGAAAATAGCATCAAGAAAGTCCGTATTTTATATCATGCAAAATAAAAGATAAAAGCCAAAAAAAAATAAAAAAACCTCTTGATATTGAATTCTTTAAAGGCAAAACTTACAATTGAAAATCCCTCGGTGCTTGTCTGTCTGTCTCTCGGTTACGTCTTTTTCCGCAATGTTCATTCTTTCTGGATATTTTCCCTCACTTCCATCCGCTTCAGCCGCTTCCTTTTCTTCTTCTTTTTCTTACTCCTCCTCCTCCTCTTCCTCCCGCCCCTGCTCCTGGTTCTGACTCCTCCTCCTTCACTTCCTACTTCTTCGCTTCCTTCTTCTCTTTCTCCTGTTCCTTCTACTTCTCTCCATTCTCTTCCTCCTGTTCCTGGTTCTGACTCTTCCTGACTCCTCCTCCTCCTCCTCCTCATATTCCCCTTCTGCCTCCTCCACCACCTCCTCTTTCTCCTTCCTCCTCGTGAGTGTACCGCCATCTCGCTCATGAAATCTCCTCCTCTCCCTCGACTCGCCTCGAGGGAGAAAATTGTGTTCGCGTTGCATTTCTTGCCAATTGCTGCGTCTGGCGGCCTCACTTCTGTCGAGACAAAGGTGATGGACTTTGAACTACACGTACTCGGCGGGACGCGCTGCCTGCATGGAATCGGGAAGTCGGAGGCCGAGGGGAACAGAGAGACGGTGAAATTTTTATGTGAGGAAGAGGAACGCGAGTTGTCTGTTTGCCAGGTCGTGTTTGTCATTTCTGGGAAGGTTTTGGCGTGTTATGATTTTTGTGCGTCTTTGTTTCTGCACTATTTTCTTCGTTCAAACACACAGACGCGCGCGCTTACTCACTCAGACACACACACACACACACACACACACACACACACGCACACGCACACACACACACACACACACACACACACACACACACACACACACACCGTCCACACACAGAATTCCAGACAGGTTAGCTTCTGAATAGCCCAGAGAACAAGCTGGCTTTCGAAGTGGATTCTTAACTTTGGACCACATCTAAAGAGTAAAGCGAGTAATAGAGAAAAATGCATACAGAGAATAATCTTTGGCATACACTTACCATGAAAAGGCCTTCGACTTAGATATATAGAGATGTAGTGAATCATTTTCGATAACAGGATGTAGAGAAAGCCTTTTATATAATTTTTGAAGACATGAACACGGACAGAACAGCGACTAATCGACTCCATACATATACCGAAAAAAAAACATTAGCAAAAGAGAATTTAAAAGGGCTATGCTATGTCACCTAAAACACCCACAACAGCGGCAGTTTAGCACACAAGAAACGTCCGGTCAACTGGCTCCATTCCCTCATGTCTTTGGGGTCCTTGGGGAGACACAAAAGCCAATTAGATCAGGATATCAGCTTATCTGCTCTCCTTGTTGTGAGTGTTTCCTAAATTTCGACAAAATACCGCTCGTAACTTTTTGGAAATACTCAGTTTGCTGCAGGTTATTCACTTGCAACAACTGACTCTCGCTCAGTTTACTGCCTACAAAGCTGCACTCTTTTATACCCTGTCATTCTATACCCTCGTGTCAGGTGATGGTTCTGAGGAATTTAATCTCACGAAGAAAAACTTATTTGATTTTCACCCTTTCCGCGCCAGTTGTACTCGGAAGTGAGTCCTTAGAAGATCCAATAACACATATGACAGTTTTTGTTCCTTGCCGTACTCATGACAAACACGTACAGACTCATCATTTACCCAGGAATGTGCGTAGGATTATCCATTTATACCATTCCCTTCCACTCTGGTTATTTTTTGTCATGTCTTTATTTTTTTTTATTTCCTCGTCATCGTCTTCGGGGTCTTGAATAACCTCATCCTGCCATCTGTTTCATATTACTAATCCTTCGAGTACAGTTACACCCATATCTTCTTTATAATACAAAATCTTTAACTATATTTATCACCAACTCTTTTATGATACTAATCCCTCAAATATAAGTACTACCAACTGCATCATTGCCATCAAGATATATGTTCTTGGTTGTGTGCTGGCGTTCAATGTTCACAAAATTTATAATGTCTCCCTATAACTATAAGCACTACCAACTGTATCCTTGTCATCTAGGTATATGTTCTTGATCTTGTGCTGGCTTTCAATGTTCACAAAATGTATAATGTGTTCCTCCAACTATAATTACTATCAGCTCTATCTTTGTCATCTAGTTTCTCGGTTGTGTGCTGGGTTTCAATGTTCGCAAAATGTATAATGTCTTCCTCCTTCCTTCTCTGTATTTCCTTTTTCCTCTGTCCTTAATTCAACTCCTTCTCCTCTCCCCTCAGCCGCGCTCCACTTCCTCACCCTGATTGCTTCCCACCCTCACCTTTTTCTCCGGGTCTCCCCTTCAGGCTCCTGCTGCCCACCCGTGTCCCTGCAATTCTCCCGCCAAGATTAAGCTTCACCTTATCCATTCCCACTTTTCTCCCATTTACCGGTTAATTAACCTCGCCTTAGTACCTAACCGCCTACACACACACACACACACACACACACTCACACTCACACACACACACACACACACACACACACACACACACACACACACACACACACACACGAATAATACACTTACTGCTGTCAAAGGAACAAGAGCTTCGGGCACATCATAATTCTTTTACTCTTAAATATATATTCTCGTCACGATCAGTCAGTATTCATTCCGTGTCTGTGCTGTATACAAGAAACAAAGACTTTAATCAATGCAGTGTCGGGCTTAACTCGCAAGGAAAACATGCTCTGGCCTCATCAAACAAATACTACGAGGCTGTGTTTGTCACCGGCCACGTCCAACTCCGCCGATTCTTCATGTTTCCTCTTTGCTCCCCTCCCCTTTGCTGCCTTTCTTTTATAATGTAGGATATGGACGATTGGAATGTTTAAATGAAAAGCTTCCTATCTCTGCCTCATACTTTCCTGCCAGATGTTTCTTCTCTCCTCTCCACACTTATTTTACTGTAGAATATGCAGTGTGATGTTTTAGATAAGGCTTCCTCTCTCTCTGTCTCATACTTTCCTGCCATGTTTCTTTTATTTTCTCTTCGCTTGTATTTGTAACGTAGAATATGCACAATTTGGTGTTTTAGATGCAGGCTTCCTCTCTCTGTCTCATACTTTCTTTCCATATGTGTCTTTTCTGCTTTTCTTACTTTTATTTAATGTAGAATATGCACAATTTGGAGTATCAGATGCAGGCTTCCTCTCTGTCACATACTTTCTTTCCATATGTGTCTTTTCTGCTTTTCTTACTTTTATTTAATGTAGAATATGCACAATTTCCCTGCGTGCGAAAATGAGTGTCCTTTATCTGTCTGTCATACTATACACACGCGTCAGCTACCGTGCATGAGCCCTGAAACGGCCTACACCATGACGCTTATCTCATCATTCGACACTCCATCATGCGCGCCAAATATACGCAGCGCCAATAATCCTTCTCTTTTCACCGGGTAATGAGTTTTTACATACCCATGAATGACTGATCTCTCCCGCGGACTCCCTCAGCGATACAGGGCCGTGAGAGCAGGGAATCAGCGAGCGTGCCATGCCGCCCCCTGTCCATCCCCTGCCTCCCCTGTCCGTCCCCTGCCGTTCCCTGCCGCCCCTCTGTAGATCATCCATCCATGTTGAGGGTTCCCGATTCCACCGTCACAGCTGTGTTTTCTGAATTATTGACATGTGTTTCTTTTTTGTTATACTTTTGCGATGTGACTGTGGCTCCTAAACCATCTCCAGTTGTTGATTAAGCGTGAATAGATGACTTTCACAATTATTTTTTTACCATGCCACTGCGATGTAAATAAAAGCAGCCCCAAACCATCTTCAGTTGTAGACTAAATCTCAAAAGAATAGATAACTTATATAAAAGAAAACCACGACAGCATTTTGCGCACAACATTCAAAGACAACATTAATGAGTAGAAAATGAGGCAGCTTTTCTCGATTTTCTGATATGTAGGAAAATATTACTTAAGTTGTTTATAAGATTGACGTTACAGTCCTTTCCTTTTTTTCCTTTATTCCTCTTCGAAGTACTGCATCAAGGAAAAGTCAAGTTAACATCACTGGCAAACTTGACGAAATAGATCCACCATGCATCGACTCCTACATACTGATATATATAAAAAGAACATAATACAGGTAATGATTTCCTTCTGGGTCTGTAGAAAGAGGGAGAGGGAAGGGAAGGGACCGTTAGAGAGACGAAAAGACGGCAGTAGCGACGGAACGGGAGACAGAGGAGGAATTTGTGGGAAGGGCAGTTAAGGACAGACAATGAATGAGCAACAATAGACGGCATCACGGACGGCAACCTATACGGAAAATGGGAAGAAAAAAGGACGAGATAATAGTGAATGTGATAGGAAATATATAACTTTTGATGAGAGCGAGCGAGAGCGAGAGAGAGAGAGAGAGAGAGAGAGAGAGAGAGAGAATGAATGATAAGGAGGACGAGGATGTAGACAGAGAGGGAGAGAGGGAACGACTAGCAAAGATGTATGGCAGGGCAGAGGAAGCGAAGCGGAGGGAAGGAGTTGATATTATAGTGAATAATTAAAAGGATATTTACGAGGAGGGAGAGGAGGAAACTCAGGGATTCAAGTATGCTCTGTAAATTGTAGTAGTAGTAGTAGTAGTAGTAGTAGTAGTAGTAGTAGTAGAAGTAGTTGTAGTAGGTGCAGATAAATCACTAGTAAAACCTGAAATTATCGTTATAAAAGTTTTCATTATGATCTCTATATGTTTCTGGTCATAACAGTTTCCATCATCATCATCATCATCGTCATCATTACCATAAATACGTAAATGACACTGCCAGGGGATAGATAATGAAGTTAAAGTAAAGATACACGATCAAAAAATAAGTCACTAAAACAAATAAACGAAAGAGCAAGCGATAAATGAGTCATAAGCAGCAACATAATCACTCATCCACGCCCTCGCTCCTTCACTCGCTTCTTTCTGGCAGGGATAAACACGAGAGAGCGAAGCGAACGAGAGAGCCAGCCGCGTCCAGCCAGCCAGTCACTCGGCCCACTCTTGACATCCCGGCCGCTGCAAATAACCGATTCTCTCCCTAAAAATCCCTCTCCGTCCCTTTGCCTCTCGCTGTTATTATGTCCTGCCTCTTTGTGACTCATGAAACCAGCCAGCCAGCACTCTTTCTCTCTCTTTTCTGGCCCATTGTCTCGTCTTTTTCTGGGAACTCGCGATGCAATACCGAGGCCGTTTTTCCTACTCTTCGCGTCCCTTCCTCGAAAACACCATTCAAGGCACTGTACTTTCTTTCCTTTCGTTTTATGTTGCGACGAATCAGCTGTCAAAGGGGAGAAAAATGGGGCAGATATTGCTACGTAGAGACTCGTGATTGATAAATGTGATCGGGAGAAATAGATGATGTGTAAAACTAGAAGGTATTTAGGCGTATTCATTCATATATACTTCTGAGTTCTTTTGTTCATAGTTTGTGTTTATAGTATTGCGGCGACTCAGCTGTCTAAGGGGAAGAAAATGACTGGTGATTGCTAAATGTGATCGGGAGAAATAGATGATGTGTAAAACTAGAAGGTATTTAAGCGTATTCATTCACATATAATTCTGATTCCTTTTGATCATAGTTTATGTTTATAGTATTGCGGCGACTCAGATGTCAATGGGGAGGAAAATGACTTGTGATTGCTAAATGTGTTCGAAAGGTGACGTAAAAGACTAGAAGGTATTTTGGCATTTCCATTCATCTATACTTCTGATTCCTGCTGTTTATCTTTTTCATATTGAGACTCGACTTTTCGCTTTGGAATATCTATACTTGTGATTGTGTAGTGATGTCGTGAAAGAGATGACGGAAAGCTAATAGTGATGCATGTATCAATTCACTGAAGGGAGACTTTCACTTTGGAATTTGCTGTACTTGTGATTGTGAAGTGTAACATGGTGAAAGAGATGACGTCAGACGATTATTGAGGCATTTACCAATTCCCCCAAGTTTCATCTTCATCTCGTATTACTTAAAAAAAAAAAGCATTAATCCAGGAACTCGCAGCATTCACGATATCATAAAAGCCGTCAGGAAATCTTTAATCCCTACTAAGAATTCAAATAACAATGGGACGCTGTTCCAACATGTTTACATTGGCTCTACATAATTTTCTTCTATTTTATTTTTATTATCGTTTATTTGCGCGATGGGAGATTCAAACCGTGTTACTTTGATGATATATATTTTACGCGCGTGATGTCAATGGTATTTTTTTTCCAGTAACTCGTTCTTTTATGCGTTGACTCTACATCTTTTTTTCTACTGTTTTATTACCTTTTATTTGCGCCATTGAAGAGCTAAACCGCGTACCTTTGATGTTATATATTATACGCACGTGACATTAATAGCATTTTTTCTTGTAACTCGTTTATCATGCGTTAACCTGAATATCGTGAAAGTAAAATGCAGCTAATGAACTTTTTTGTGAGCATGTATTTTTGGGGGGACAGTAAGCACATGATTATAAAAAAAAAAAACGGCGGTAAATGTTCTACTATCTCCTATTACTGATATTACCCCGATACTGTTATTGCTATCATTATTTTCATTAGTCGTGGTTGATTGTAGCTAAATGACCACTGGGTAGGTTTTGCAGCGGTACTAGAGGTATTGATAATGGTGGTGGTGGTGGTGGTGGTTGGTTGTGATGGTGATATCGGTGGAGAGTTATTGCTGGTGGTGGTGGTGGTGGTGGTGATATTGGTGTCGGTCTGCCTTTAACTTTTGTACAAACTTCTTTCCTTCCTTTTGCTGCTTGTCTGACTTCGCTACACTGCATGAAGTTTTGAAGTCGCGCATCCAGACACACACACACACACACACACACACACACACACACACACACACACACACACACACACACACACACACACACACACACACACACACACACACACACACACACACACGCACACACGCACGCACGCACGCACGCACGCACGCTCACGTACGTCATTCATTCTATTATATTATTCCTTTCTCCACTTCCTCATACCCGTTGTACGTCACCTCCATTCTTTGTCCTTCTTTCTCTCTCTACGTCTTCATCATCTTTCTCCTTTGCCTCGTTTCTCAATATTTATCCGCCATACTTTTCTCCCCTTTCCCTCGATCATTCCTCTTTCTTTGACGATCTCCTTTTTTACGCATGTCCTCCTCCTCCCCCTCCTCCATCCTACTGCTCCTCTTTATCGGATATTTCATCTTCATTGTCCTCTTCCTTTCCTTCTTCTTCACGACAGTTCGTACATGAGAGAGAGAGAGAGAGAGAGAGAGAGAGAGAGAGAGAGAGAGAGAGAGATTGGTTTATGATCCTCCTGTACCTCCTGCTCCTTCTTCACCTCCTCCTCCTCTTCATCTTTCTTCTCCTCTTCCTCCTCTCCTCTGCTCTTCCTCCTCCTCTTCATACTTTTGTGCTTTTGTCTTCGTCCTTTCTTTCACTCTCAGTAACGGTTTCTTTTTGTTAACTTTCGTATCCATAAACAACATGTGTGGAAAAGTGACAGTATGTGTATTATTTGAAAAAAAGGTGTTTTATATAAATTTCGACTTTGATGTTTGAATACAAGCAGCGAACCTCGACTCGACATTTGACTCTGAAATAAAAAGCCAAATCGCCCGACACACACACACACACACACACACACACACACACACACACACACACACACACACACACACACACACACACACACACACACACACACACACACACACACACACACACACACACATGCGGCAGACAAAATCTCTCGCAACACACAAAGCACGCGAAAAATGCAAACTAAAAACATGTTGCCAATCTACGGTATATTCCGCGTAGATTAGAGAGATTAAAAAGAATGCCTCCGGAAAAGATTTGTATGTATATTGAATTTATTTGCGATGTTATATTTTTATTGCTCGATCTGCTGCACTAGAATCATTTACGTTTTTCGGAATGCGAGTAAAAATAGGAAGTTCAGGCAGACGTGTTGTTCCTATATCCCTCCAAATTTCATCATTATTATTAAACACTTCAGTCTTGCAACTCCTCTTTATATCCGCTTAACAAGAATACAAATGTGACTTAGGTAATATGAGGTATGCAAGCTTTCATCACTTTCTCTTTCATCTCACTAATCCCTTCAATGCCTCGCCCTTTCACCTTCCAACTATTGTTTCGTGATATGTATTACTAAGAATACGTGTATGAGTAAGGTAATGCCAGGTATGCGAGATTTCATTCATTTCTCTTTCATCTCACTAATCCCTTCAGTGCTTCGCCCTTTCACCTACCAACTATTGCTTTGTGAGAGGTATTAGTAATCCTGATGAAGAAACATACATCGTACTTTTATGTGTGTTTTCAGAGATCAAGGCAAGCACCTAAACTATCCTCAATTCCTTTCATTCTTGTCCCTGTAAGTTGTAAATTGCATCGTCCGCTTTCGATGTATATATTTTACTTTTCTCTACCTCTAAATATTTTCCTTCTTTCTCCTCCTCTTCAACAAACTTCCCTACCGTCTAACCCCTTCACCTTACTAACCCTTCACCTCCGTTCATGAGTTGCTCTATTCATGACGTATTTAACCTGAATCGAGCAAGGAGCAAGTTTAAGTCGAGAGCTCGCAACGTAATCTTAATTCCTTCCTCTTTCGTTCCTCTAATTCCACCATTATCTCACGCTGTCACATTGCGTCTCACCCTCGCCTCCGCCCATGAATCGCTGGCTCCGAGGTAATCTGTCACAGTCGGCGGCGTAAGGACGGAGCTTCGTTGCCGTCCCGCTGCCCCCTGTGTGGTTCTTTGACGTAAATTGATACAGTGGAATCGTGTGGCCCTGATGCTCCTCCTTGCCTGCCGTGACACTGATGCATGTGGCAGTAATTGTTCGCTCGTGTCCTAAGCGAATCCCTAATTGCCAGTCATCTCGGCATTTACTCCTTCCTCTCCTGCCTCGTTTTCCTCAACTGGGGTGAACCTGAGGGAAGGAGAGGAAGGGGGGAGGACTCATTCACTCTGTCCCTTGGTACATCATTTCCTTCCTCTCCTCCTCCTCCTCCTCTTCCTCTTCCTCTGGTGCAGCCTCATTCTCTATGCTTGTTTCTACTTCCTTTAGTTGCCTCTGCAT
>NC_066522.1:15672328-15674828 GCF_024679095.1 Eriocheir sinensis
TTCCCTCACTACGCCGAAACGGGAAGAGCCAGCAGTCACCAATTTTGTGTGTTCATCGTGATATCTTTGGCGGTATTTTGGTTTCCGTCACCCATTCGAGCATTGGTTATATTCCTCTCCACCGCACCAATTGATTATGTAACAACACAATGTCATGCACGGCCCAACTCAAGATATTGTATAACAGATTCACACGCACGCTGAAACAATTTGGTTTTGTATCCGTAAAATTCCTGGTGTTATTAATATTTCCCTTGATATCGGTATTTCATAATAAAATGCATTAGAGGAGTTCAGCAAAACTTCATGAATGATTTTTTCTATTAGTTGGAAAGCCTTAAAGTAAATGATTATTCTACTAACAGTGTAACCAGAGAACCTCATTGAATTCCGGTAACTGTATAAGAAAAAGGATTACGTTTTATGTAGGAAAGATGTGCTCACGGGAGATACACCAGTGGTTCTAAATTTATAACAGAGAGCGAACACACGGAAGGGAAAGCAAAAGAGACAGAGGAGACAGACAGAAAGACAGACACACAGGCCGACACAGAGAAAGAAAAATGAACGAAACAGACACCGAGAGAAATGAAATAATGCAATAATAAAAACTCCCCCAAAAAAGCTTGGACAAAAGAACATAAAACTCAAGATATTAATTTGTATAAAACTCGCTCCACCATGAGAGAGCGAAAAGTCTAAGGGATCAAAGCCGGGATATGAACGTATGAAAAAAAATCTTGGTAGCCTACATGATATTTCCGGCGAATAATGAAATACGAGGGTTATTGAGACATTTCTTTCCTCTTGTTATTTCTGTGTTTGTTAATAGATCTCTCCTGACATTTTCGGTTCTATTATTTCTGTATTTTTTTTCGAGATCTTACTTTCTTTCGTAGTTTCATGTTTCTCTTATTAATTCTGCTATTTGGAGACCCTCTTTTTTCCTCTTGTTATTTCTGTGTTTGTTAATAGATCTCTCGTGGCGTTTTAGGTTCTTTTATTTCGCCTGTTATTTGGAGATCTTTCTTTTTTTCGTTATTTCTCATTGTCCTCTTTTTCAAGTAGTTTAATGTTTCTCTTATTTTATATTTTATTTAGGGACCTTTTTCTCTAGTTCTTCCTGTGTTTGTTGTTATATCTCGTTGCACATTTGGTTCTCTTATTTCCTTTGTTATTTGGAGTCCTTTCTTCTATTAGTTTCGTCTATCCTTTTTGTCGTGGTATTTTTGTTACCTTTAATTCTTCTTTTATTTCGAGACTTTTCTTCTTTCTCTTGTTTTGTTTTATGTGTCCTATTTTCCAGGCATTTTTTGTTACTCTTAATTCTCTCGCCTTTCTTGTTTGTCATTCTTCTCTTGTTGCCTTTGTGAGCGCTTTATTTTTGTATACCTTTTTTTCTTCAACGCGCACGTGATTAAAACAAGCAAAAGGGACAAAGGAGGAAAATATGCGAGGATGTGAACTTGTTTGTAGTGGCGTTTAGATATCGAGGAGGGCAGCACTTGTTTTTTGTTTTTTCTGTTTTATTTTTTATTGTTTTACCTTCCTTTTCAAAGTATAGGGTATTTTTGTGTCCTACTTTTTCCTGATATTTTTCTGTGTCGTATTCCTCTTGTACCCTTTCTGAGTGTCTTATTTCTCATGCATGTTTTTTTTCCTCAATGCGTGTGTCATCAAAACGCACGAAACGACAAAGATACAAGGCCTGGATCGGCAAAACGTGCTAGGGTGCGAACTGTTTTGTGATGACGTTTATATATCATAGACGTCAGGACTCTTTTTTTTTTTTTCTTCTTCTTCTATGTTGCCCTGCTGCTTTCACCAGCGTTATTTTTTTTCCAGTGGATTAAAAAAATTATGAAAAAAGGAAAGCAACATGTATTGATTTCCTTTTGTTTCTTCTGCTGCGTTTCCCCCTTTTTTCTGTTCTACGTGCAGAAAAAAATTAAAAGCCAGCAATATGTATTGCTTTTATTTATTTTTAACTAGTTTACTCTTCTACTTGCTCTAAGAAAAATCAATATGCACTGATTTTCTTTTGTTTCTTCTGCTGAGTGTCCCCCTTTTTTATGTTCAAAATGCATAAGAAATTTTAAAAGCAAACAACGTGTATTGCTTATATTTTTTTTTTACTGTTTTACGCTTTTATCTGACCTAAATGCATAAGAAAATCTATAACAAAGTAAAACAACGTGTATTAAGGCAGCATGGAGCGTAGGCGCGAAAACTAATGTGCTGTGTGTTGCGGCGTCCAGTCATCACGCAGGTGGCGCCACGGGTCCAGCGGGGTAATACCGAACACAGTAATAACTCTCCCGCGCGGCACCGGCAAGGCACAAAACGCGGCCCAATAACTCGGTAACAAGCGGCACTACTTTGTTGCACGCGTTGATGGCTTGGCTGAGAGAGCAACAGTATTTCAGCAGTTTTTTACTACCATTATCTGCGAATCCCATTTGGAAACGCTGCTGCTGGACGAGAACGTTGTATAGACTAA
>NC_066522.1:15679828-15779828 GCF_024679095.1 Eriocheir sinensis
CCACATATCTTTCTACTTGTGTGGGAGGGGAAAGAGTGGGGAGGAGGGTAAGTGGGGTGCGTGTGTGCGTGTGGGTGTGTGCGTCCACAGCTAACTAACCAGACACAGTAGCGCCTCGAGGGAGACTGCAGGCCGGATCGATAAGCCACTCAATACGGAAACGCCAACTTCGAGGAAAACTCTTCGAAAGAATTTTAACTGATAATGAGACCAATAACTTTTTTCTTTCCTCTCTTCGGTACTGATTCGCGAGAGAGGAGGAGGAGAGGGAGGGGGAGAAGAGAGAGCTGGAGGAAGATGAGGTGAGAGGAGGAGGGGAAGAAGGAGTAACTAACGGAATGAAGATGGAACACAGTCACACACACACTCTCTCTCTCTCTCTCTCTCTCTCTCTCTCTCTCTCTCTCTCTCTCTCTCTCTCTCTCTCTCTCCATCTATTTTCTCTCCCTCCCTCTCTTTCTCTCTCGGGGTTTGGTGTCGTTCTCTCTCATTTTATTATTCCTCCTTTTTCATGGAATTTCATAAAGTTCTTATATCTGCCTCATTCACACGCAAAACTCTCCCGGGCTTAGGCAAAGTTCCTAAAGAAGTTAGCTCGCCAGAGATTAAGCTAAAAATTATGCAAAAATAGGAAAAAAAGTTGCATGCATATAAATTCCTCGCGCTCCCTGGAATTTCAATGTGTGCCTTATAGTCGTATTTCCTCTAGAGTGACGGCGCGACGCGAATGTGATTAAGATGTGAGCCTCGGGAGCACGTGAATGGCCGCGCAGGGAGGGAGGGAGGAAGTGCAAGGAAGGGCGGTTCTTTTTCGTGAGGGGAAGTGAAGTGAACGCGGAGTAGATTGGCCGCGGAGGGAAGGAGAGAGGGAGGGAGTGTAAGGAAGGAAGATTTGTGAGGGGAAGTGAAGTGAATTCGTAGTGAAGTGGCGGCGGAGGGAAGGAGAGAGGAAAGGAGTGTAAGGAAGGAAGGTTCTTTTTCGTGAGGGGAAATGAAGTGAACGCGGAAGGAAGGAGGGAGTATAAGGAAGGAAGGTTCTTTTTCTTGAGGGGAAGTGAAGTGAAAGCTGGTGGGAAGGAGAGACGCTGAGAAGGGAAAGGAAAGGTAAAAGGACACACGGAAAGGTGGGTTTTTTTTTTGGTGTGTGTTTGTGTGTGTGTGTGTGTGTGTGTGTGTGTGCCCCTCTATATTGCGTACTACATCATGGTAGGTGCTGCGATTATTCAATGAGCTGGTCGGAATAGAACACTTTAAGACAGAGGATAGGAGGAGAAGAACTATAGGAACAAGACCCTTAAATGCCTCAGATAGTTTTGTTTATAGGGATTCAAACATTCATATTATATTTGACCCGTCTATGCGTTTCCTAAAAGCACAAGTCGCTGAGTTTTTTTTTATTTATGGTGAAAGAAACAGACCAAGGAAGAAAGAAATGCCTCAAAAAAATCCAGGAAGGCATCATCAATATATACTGCCAAAACTGTCTGTATGGAATGATTATTGTATCCTTGTCAAATGCTATATAATTCTTCAAGGCAATAATTTCTGCGTCGTGACACGGAAAACACTGCAACTGACCGACAACCTCCCCGCGCAGCAGGCACAGACGAAGCTACCTCCATCTCCTAGCACCTCGACCCGCCAAAAGTACCGGTGTTAAAGGGCGTCAGTAGGCCAGGTTGTTCTGTCCCTTGTGAGATAAAGTTGAGATTGGCCTTCGCCCCGTGTGTGTGTGTGTGTGTGTGTGTGTGTGTGTGTGTGAGTGTGAGTGTGTGTGTGTGTGTGTGTGTGTGTGTGTGTGTGTGTGTGTGTGTGTGTGTGTGTGTGTGTGTGTGTGTGTGTGTGTGAGAGAGAGAGAGAGAGAGAGAGAGAGAGAGAGAGAGAGAGAGAGAGAGAGAGAGAGAGAGAGAGGGAGAGGGAGAGGGAAAGGGAGAAGAATGACAAACTAACATTAAAGGTCAAGAAGAATAAATAACAAGTACGTATAAATAATCAGTATAAACAACTTGTATAACAGTAAATACAGTGACTCAATGAGGTTAACAAATAAGAAGTGTTGATTTTTTTTATCAACTCTCCATACCTATCTGTCTATCTATTCGTCTATTTTTATCCCTTCTCTGCATCCCGGAATCCTTCAACCGTCGCTCAGTAAACGGAGGAATGCGAGAAAATTCCTGAGAATCAGCTCCCGGGTCTCCGCCAGGCCCGGGGAAGTGACAGGTAAGTGGCTTTATTAATATTTCATTCCAATTAGTGCCCGGCGCGGAGGTCTACAGGGATGATGCAGCTTCCGGGATAAATCGGCTCTTAATGGATTGGCTCTCGCGTGCCAGACTCGCCGGGGAGCCAACTTGACTGCCAGGACCGATAACCGACCTTTTCTTGGCCAGTGTGAGCAGCTCGTCTTACTGTTAATAAAAAGTCTTTGGTGTTGATTACAATGGGTTGCTGAGGGAGAAATGTTGCTTTGTTATCGAACGCGTATTGATTTAGTGCAATATTTTAGTTTATGAACGATGGTCTTGTGAATAGAAATATGTAAATGTTATTTTGTGATCGCTTTAGAGTTTTAGAGGTGCGATACATGTGCTGAAAAATGCGGCTTGTATTGTCATAGGATTTACACTAACGGAATATAACGAAGTAAAAACGACGCTTCTGGGAATGAGTTAAGAAAATGTCATTATTTTTTAACGTTTTAATAAAGAAAATGTGTCGTATGTGGGTTAATAGTTTTTCAATACACTGATAGAGCTTTTCGTTATACACGTGATACAGAATTGAAGTCGATAGAAAACGAGAATGTTTGAACTCTTGAATTAATAGTAATGTGTAATAATACTGATTAATGATGTATTGTAATGTTATATACCTTCCTTCATGAAGATAGAAAATATATATACTAACATTACACTGATAAATATATAAGAAAAAAAAAGAACACTGCAGTACGTAAAACAAACAAAGCAAATAGATAAATCAAACTTTTCAAACATTTATATTTTCTACTGCTGCTATACTCACGATTCCCTTGTCAAGTACATCTTATATCAGATTTGGAAAGCCACTATCGGTTAAAATGGGTCACGTTCATTTCGTAGACTTCTCTTCGTTTTCTTTGCTCAGAGGGAACACGTTTATACCACGCTACATACAAATTGAATCATTACAAAAATATATATCCAGTTAACGCCTCAGTCGGGGGCACTCAGCGCTGCCTCCCTCGCACCGCTTATTCACAACAACAACCATCGCCGGAAGGTATCTCATTAGCAGCCTCACCGGCGGCCTTGTTATGTGTTTGATGAATACTCCCCGGGGAATAATGCGGCCACCTGTTTGAGGGCTTAAACTAGTGGTCTGCCCGAGGTTCTGTCAGCATAATTACAAGTGTGATCGCTGTTGCTGGTTGGACGGCGAGTAAATGAAATCAACACATATTATTAACGACAGCTGTTCAGCCTTCTCTTTTGACTTCGCATTCATTCTGCTTTTGTTCGGAGCAGCGTCTAGTGGGATTGATATTATTGCTGTTGTTGTTTTTGCCCTTGAGCTGTCCCCCTTGCCTTAAAATAAATAAACATTCACACACAAGTCAGCATTAGGGTTTCAAAGCTGTGTCTGAGTCAGCGTGTGTAGGAGTGTACTTGAGCGTTACATTGCTGTTATGTGACGGTGTGTTCTCATGTATCGTACCTATCGTCGAGTATTCTGATATTTTCTAGAGTTCATGGAATTCTGCTCATTGTATTGCCCGAAAACGTGGCGCGTATGGCCGACCACACACACACACACACACACACACACACACACACACACACACACACACACATACACACACACACACACACACACTTACGGTCGAAGGGCCAATCCATGCCCTTTAAAAATTCAATCCACGGACTGCACCAAAGCAAGCACGAACTACTAAGCTGCCTGGTATGGCGGCGCACCGACAAACTGTGCGAAACCTGTGTTCAGTTAGACGGACATTTAAAACTGTGCGTGTGTGCGACCCCCTGAACCCTTTGTGCTCCCCTGTGTGAGTAGGATCTGCTTACTTAGACCCCCGTTCCCCCCACAAGTACCATAGACGAATACTCTGACTAAGAATGTATAGGGGAGTGACATCCGTTTCCCTCCCGCCACATGATCAGCCCACACCAACAGCCGTCTAGCCCCAGTAATGGAAACGGTGTGAAGAACCCTCCCAGGCGCGTCCACCCAGTCTGAGCCCATAAGCTTTCTTCATCTCTCATATCCTGTTGTCTCGTCTCAGTTTCACACGTTATTAATATATCAAATTAAAAAGACAGCCAGACCACACATTTATAAGGCGTGTCCACTCCGTCTGAGCGCATAAGCTTTGTTCATTTCACATCCTGTCGTCTCGTCGCAGCTTCATGCGTTATAAGTGTATCAATCAAGAGAGACGGTCGGATCACGCATTTTTAACAACTGAGTGAAGACCTGCAATAAGTGTTCGGCCTTAGGCGTTACGTGTGGCAGGAGAGCAAGGCATAAAACAGGAGTAAATACGATCCAAGGCCGCTTTTGCTTTTCTTTTATTTTGTTAACCTTAGATTTAACTCGTTTTCTTTCCTGCAAAATAGAAAAATACGAATTACATTACAGTCTGCGGCTCAGCATGTCTGCGAGGGTAGAGTATTATGTTATGACGGATGTTTTGCGAAGTGAGGATTACAGTTTTTCTCTTTGGTTTGGATTAGAATGGCATTTTTTTCTCTTTTGCAGTGTTATGGAGAAAACTTTACATTACATTTTGGATTCCAGTGCATTAGAGGAGAGCATTATGATGTTAAGACTATTTTACAGAACGAGAGGGTAACAGTCCCCTTTGCCTCCTAGGTCTTGTTTATCTTAGAGTTTCTTAGTGTTCTTTTACAGTCAAATAGAAAAACAAGAATTACATTACAGTCTGCGGTTCAGCATGTCTGGGGGGTAAAGTATTAAGCGAATTTTACGGTTTTGCAAAGATAGAATAACCGTTTTTCTCTATTTTGGACTTGGAAGGTATTTTTTATCCTCTCGCTTACAGGGTTATGGAGAAAACTTTACACTACATTTTGAGTTCCAGTGCCTTAGAGGAGAGGATTATGATATTAAGACTATTTTACAGAACGAAAAAGTAACAGTCCCTTTCGCTTCCTAGGTCTTGTTTGCCTTAGATTTCCATAGTTTTCTTTTAGTCAGATAGAAACATACGAATTCCTTACATTCTGTGGTTTTACATATCTGGGGTAGAGTATTATGCTATTACGACTGTTTCGCGAAATGAGTATTACAGTTTTTCTCTTTGTTATGGATTAGGAGGATATTTTATTTCTTTTGCAGTGTTGTGGAGAGTCACACTAGATTTTGGGTTCCAGTGCATCAAAGTAAAGTAATATGCTGTTAAGACTATTTCACAGAACGAGAGTAACCCTTTTAAGGCAAATAAAAAGTACAGGGCGTCTCTTTCTTCAGTGGCTTAGGGCACGAGGGAGAGGGAGGTAGGAATGGCAGAAGGGAACGGTAGGAGGGAACGGCAGGAGGGAGCGGCAGCAGAAGGGAGCGGTAGGTGGGAACGGCAGAAGGGAGCAGAAAGGAGCGGTAGGAGGGAACGGCAGAAGGGAGCAGAAAGGAGCGGTAGGAGGGAACGGCAGAAGGGAGCGGCAGCAGAAGAGAGCGGTAGGTGGGAGCGCCAGGAGGAGGAAGCAGCAAAAGGGAACGGCAGAAGAGAGAGAGAGCGGAAGGAGGGACTGGCAGGAGGGAGGCTTCGCAGTGTTCCAGAGTTTTCCCGCGTGCCATAAATATGCGAGGCAATTATTGCGCCTAAAGAAGATGTGTTCGTGATAAAGAAAATGTGTTCGTTGTAAAGAAGACCTGTTCGTTCTGTAAGCTCCTGAGCCTTTCGTGATAATGTTTACATTTTTTTGTTAGACTGGTTATCTTTGTCTGTCTGTATGTCTATCTGCCTGCCCGCCCATAATAAAATACTTGTTTGTCTGCCTGTCTTTCTGTGTCATTCTGTCTGTCTCTCTCTCTCTTGGTCTCTCTTTAAGTGGTATTAATTTTGTGATGCTTTCCTAGCGGTAACATCAATCTGGTAAGTCTCTGGCAATATCAGTAGCACTAGTGTATTAGCTTAGGTGGAAGTGACTAGCGACCGTTGTGTTGGAAACCTTTCAACATTAATGGCTAGCAATTAAAGTTTGACAGAAGAGGTAAAACTCCTACGGTTAAAATATAATTAAAGTAACTTCGAGCGAGACTGACTGTTCGCTTCTCTCTAACATTCGAAAAAGTACTTTAAACTTAACCCTTTTAACATATTCTATGGGAATTTCAAAAGTTTTAAAACTGATTACCATCGGATTATATGCTCATCCTCTTCTGGTGTGTGGGAAGGGGTACGAACTCCAACCAATTCTACTCTCCCTGGGCCGTCGCCAGTTTTATAATGGGACAAATAAATGAAAATGGTCGATTTTCCTACTTCGCCGAGCACCTGATGCTGGGAGGGGGACGCATGAAAGAGCGGATGCTTGATGGAAATGAAAGGTTTTGCGAGAACAGAAATGAAACAGGAGAGAGAGAGAGAGAGAGAGAGAGAGAGAGAGAGAGAGAGAGAGAGATGAATAATATCTCAAGTAGCTACTGAAGGGGACCAGAGGAGGAGACAAGCGGCTCTCACGACAGGGCTTGGAAGCGACAGGAAGGAGGGCGGAGGGAGGAACGAGACAACAAAACAAGAGAGACGGCCAGACACACAGACAGACAGAGAAAGGAGAGAGAAGTAACCGTGAGGACAAAGAGACGCCGAAGAGAACACATATTAGAGCTTTAAGAAACGAAACAGACAAAGAACGAGGCATTCAGTACAGAGGGCTTTCAAAGAGTCTTGTATCACCCTGGGATTATATGAACCAAGCACGCTCCATTCCTCACCATTTATCGACTCGCTTCAAAAATACTCGCGAGACAGAACGAACGGTACAAAAGGTAACAATCCCATTCTGCGAGAAGGACCTAACTCCCGCCTGCTCACTCACCTTCACCAAGCATGTCTCGTCCGTCTACCCTCGTGATATAAAGCACAGAGGATGGTACAAGACAGGGTTCGCACAACTCTCACTGTTGCCTTGGTCGTAGTGAATTCTGCCATTACCTGCGAATAATATAATACGGATCATCTTTTTTCATGAACAAGAGCTAGTCGTCTACCTTCGGGACCTAAGGAACAAAGAATGGTATGTACACAAGGATCGCACTTCTCTTGTTATTGCTTTTGTCGTATTGAAATCTACCATGCGAAGAGTACAATATCATCTTACTTAACTTTTTTTTTTACCCTTGAGATGCTTCGTATATGAATAAAAAGAAAATCCAAGTACAATATGAAAGACGCAGAGGGTTCGCACATATTCTACAGTTCCTTGGGTATACTGAAATCCGCCATTACATGCAGATTATACAACACCATCTTGCTCCATTGACATTCCCAGCACACCAAGAAAGAGGCACAGGGCTCGCACAGCTTTTATTGCCCGTTTCGTTCGTAAATCACGCCAGACTACGTGAAGAATGGCCCAATTCATCACGTTTCGCTCAAAAACACCAACTAATACGATGACGGCGGCGACAAATCAAAGGCAGGAGGAGACTCTCACGCCCCATTTGCTTCACCTCAACAACAGCAAAGATTTACGACACTGCATTTAACAGTTCGATTACCAAACGCCGGAGAGCAATAAATTCATCCGTGATCAGCGGCGCCGTTTCAGTGTTCCCTTCAGCTGCGCCTCTCGCCCCGCCGCTCGCTTCTATTGTTCGCCGAGTGACAAAGAAGAAAACAAAGGAAAGGAAAAAGGGTTGTGCTCTGTTGCATGAAGAAAAGTTCAGCTAAAGGAAAGGAAAGGAAAAAAGGCTGTGTTCTGTTGCATGAAGAAAAGTTCAGCTAAAGGAAAGGAAAGGAAAAAAGGTTGTGTTCTGTTACATGAAGAAAAGTTCAGCTAAAGGAAAGGAAAGGAAAAAAGGCTGTGTTCTGTTGCATGAAGAAAAGTTCAGCTAAAGGAAAGGAAAGGAAAAAAAAGTGTGTTGCCTAAAGATAAAGAAATGTTTACCCTTGAGCTGCTTCCTACACTGTAAAAAAAAAAAAAGATAAACAAGAAAGCGAAATAAAGAAAAAAAGTTCGTGTTGCATAAAAATAAAGAAAAGATTACCTAAAACAAAAGCTATCACATCTGATGAGAAAGAAGAAAATAAAGAAAACAATAAGGTTTGTGTTGCATGAAGATAAAGAAAACTTCAGCAACAACAAAAGCTATCACATCGGATGACAAAGATGTAAGCGAAAGAAAACAAAAATGGGTTCTGTTGCATAGAGAAAGGTTCAGCTACAACCGAAGCTATCACAAAACAAAATATATTCATGGAAACGTTAAACACCAAAGTAAAAGAAGCCAAAGTATCCTAACTCTCCTTGGATCGGATTGTAAGATAAAAAAAAATAATAATAATTCTTATAGTATTAAATGTGCTCTTCCTTGCATCGCACGCATTACAGTCATCTTACTCCTGCAGCATATCCTGAGTCAAGGGAGCCATGCAGGAAGTAGGAAGGATTGCACATATGAATAAATAGGGGAGGCGGTGGCTGAGTGGTTAGCGTGCGGGCCCCGCATTCAACGCGTTCTGGACGACGCGGGTTCGAATCTGCCGCTACTACCTGGGATTTTTCAGTCACCGCCGAGTGGCCTAAGACTACCCACATGCTGTCATGAAGACCGCCCATCAACCCGGACTTTAGAGGAAACCGTCCAAGTGAATCAAGAACGAGCTCCGTTGGGCAGCATGAGCCAAGAAAAGATGGCGCCACTATAAAACACTTGCCTGCGCCATGACGGGCTGGGGCCGATCACCAGGCCCTTTAAGAAACCTACCGTCTCCATAGGCTGGTACGAAAAAAAAGACAAAGAAATACATCGTTATTGGTTGCATTTTAGTTTTGGTTTAGGTTTCATGATTTTCCTGAGATAGATATATGTAATGATAGATAGACAGAGAAAAAGAGAGAACGAACCATAAGGCCATTACAATACCATCAAAGGTATATATAACCTATTGATTTCTTTCATTCCATCGCGTTACTAAACCCAATGATTGACGGCAGTATAGAGGTTTTCATTCCCTCCCATTCTCTAATCTAGGGGTACGATTTGGGCGGGCACACACGCACACGCACATGCACACGCACACGCACAGGCACGCACGCACGCACACACACACACCTTCTGATCACTCGTTGTTTTAATTTTATTCGGAGCAGCATCTAGCGGGCTTTTTTTTCTTTTTCCTTCCCTTGAGCTGCCTCCCTTGCCGTAAAACACACACACACAAACACACACACACACACACACACACACACACACACACACACACACACACACACACACACACACACACACACACACACACACACACACACACACACACCATTAAGCCGGCCCCCCACCACATCGCCGCCTCACCTGGTTGCCGCGCACAGGTGAGCCGCCGGTGTCCCAGGTCTGTAATAATTTACATCCAATTATAACTGCATGGAGGCCTGTTTGCACGCTCGGATTCCACTTCAATTGCTCCCCGCTTCATTATGTTGTCCTTGTGTCGAGTTGGTAATTAGAACTACTCTCTCTCTCTCTCTCTCTCTCTCTCTCTCTCTCTCTCTCTCTCTCTCTCTCTCTCTCTCTCTCTCTCTCTCTCTCTCTCTCTCTCTCTCCCACACCCACTCACCCTCAACCAACCCCTCCTCCCTTCCCCTTCCCCCTACACACACACACACACACACACACACACACACACACACACACACACACAAACAGGAAGACAATGACAGAGATTACAATGGTTAGACTTGCAATAGGCCATTCTTCCTTCCTCTAGTTATCCATTCTTCTAGCAAGTATAATACATTTTCCATGGTGGTAGATTAGAGCTTTTTAACGTTAAATAAATATAAAACCACCCCGTATTATTTTATTTTTATTCGCTTGACTATGCACCAAAAACAACGGCTAACTTCCTGACAACCCTTAAGCCCGTTTTCTAATATATTTCGGCACCCGGGCACATATATTTGACTAGGATTTCGGAGGAGTTTTGAGCAGTTCCATGGGGTAGTTTCATGACCATGATGGTAGTTTGACTCTTCTTCTGTGCCATGAACGTAAAAAGACAAGCATTAATACCCGACTGATCTGCTTTTCGGGCTTTGGAAATAGTTAACACGAGGGGTCGAAGCGTCTGACATTAGCTACCGACCATAAGCTCTTCGTCAACAACAAGTCAATAAGTCTGACGTTCACTCGATCCACTGACAAAGCTATCCTCTTTAATAAAACACTGCAGAATCCCGCCGTAGATAAACAGGCTAACAAGAATTTGGTAATAGCTAAAACACCTAAGCTAGCAAAAGATTTTAAGGTCCTTTTATTGAGTAAGGAAAAGCTAAATGAATGTAGAAAGGGAAGACTGTGGGAAAGTTATACATGAAGTTTGGAAGTGATAAAAAAAACGACATTAATTAGATTCAAAGCACGAAAATAAAGAAAATGTCAATGAAAAATCACTAAGAAAACGCATAGATTGAGGGATAAACAGTGCATGCAGGTATTAAATAAACGTAAGGTCTCTTTACTTAGGGGGATAACAACAAACTTTGATGTAACGGAGGAAAATAAGGGAGTGAAAAGACATTTAAAAACATTGACAATAGGCCGAGCAAATGCCGTATTCAATTTTCTCTCAGGCGGCGAGTATTCGGTGATGAATTGCAGGGTTGTGAAGGGGAGGCTCCGAGGCGGCGTGGGCAGCGCGAGGCGGAAGTGTGAGACTCCAATGGGGGAAGACAGCGTTGCAAATTGTTAGAGTTGTTTCATTGTGAGGCCGGTGAGAGAAAAATGTTAGGGACGGCGCGGGGCGAGGACGGGCGGCGGCAGCGTGATGGGATGTAGATGTTGCTCACGGGGCCCGGCGTTCTGTGTGGGCTGCCGAGCTGCTGTGCGCCCCGGGGTGTTGGGCTTGGAGCTCGTGAATAGGTTTAGCGGTGGCAGTATTTAAGCATACGCAGATGTTCGTGTTTGGATTTGATTAGGTTTTTTTTTTTTTTTTTTTCTGATGACCCGAATAGTCTACGGTGAAGCGTGGAAATTTCTTGGCCGCCAGATCGACGTGCCCTTTGCAGTCATAAAGGATGAGTGACAAGATAATAACGAAAGAGTCAGGAATACAATGAGTAGGAGTATGACACACACACACACACACACACACACACACACACACACACACACACACACACACACACACACACACACACACACACACACACACACACACACACACACACACACACACACACACACACACACACACACACACACACACACACACACTGTCAGAAATTCAATTTCACTCTTCATAACGTATTGGATTTGACAGCGTAACATTCAGTTTATTTTATATTCGGTTTGCAATGCAATGTTGCATAAATATCAATCGTCGTATACAGAAATGGTCACGAAATATGTAAAATGTTTTGGTAATTACTTGATGTCAAGATAATATACAGTTCTTGCATCCACAATTGAATTATACACAAATTAAAAAGAATATAAGGATAGAAGGAGATTACGAGAGGCCAGACGGCTCACACATGGCAACTCCTGAGAGTGAGGTAAGATATTCTCAAACTTACCTTTTCATCCATAAATATGCCTAAATTCATTCAAAATGGGGACAATGTTTAGTCAAGATTAAGTTTCTAGATATGCCATTTAGTTATCTTGTATTTTTATGTATGTGTTACCTTTTTTACGTCCTGGCGGCTGGATATAGACGGAACGGAAAAGATCTCAACTAAATATATTAAAGTCTGAGTGAAAAATAACTTCCTTCTTTGACCTTTGTGACATGAGTAGACAAACAGACAGACAGACAGACAGATAAACAAACAGTTACATATTGACAGACAGACAGACAGACAGACATAAAGACAGATAAAGAGATAGATAGGTAGATAAATAGAAAGTCAACTGGTTCTTCGACATTTATCGATTTTTTCACTTTTTAGATCAGGGCGGTGGGACTGAAATGCCTTGACACCTTATGTAAATTTTAAAAACTGGAATTTTCTGCGCCAGCTTTTTTTCTCACATTTGACCTGGATGAAATATTACCTTTACTTATATAATCGCTGTTCTCAGTTCTTAGAGACCAACTGAATTTCCGATACCTGTTTCATGTCTCCAAGGTCTTCATTAGGGCAGCGGTGTTTGGAAATGGTTTATATTACAGCAAGGGAGGCAGCTCTAGGGCCAAAAACAGGAACAAAAAAAGCCCACAAGACATCCCTCAGACAAAACAAGAAAGAACGAGAATCCTGAGGAGAGGCCATTTTGGGGTGGAGAGTAGCGTGGAGTAGTCTTTGTGTCGGAAGTAATGTATTATAAAAAGGACGAAAGTAGAGTCACCTTACAGAGGGATCTTAATGGTGGCAGGGTTAGGGGACGACGCTCTCCTCCTCCTCCTCCTCCTCCTCCTCCTCCTCCTATCCTCTCCATCCCCTTTTCCTCCTTCTGCTTCTTCTCCTTATTTGCAATGACGCTGCCTCGTTATATTTTTTAAGTCCGTTATTTTTCTATTTCCTTCCTTAATGCTTTAAGTTTTGAAAATTTAATGACTGGCAGCGACAGTCGAGCGTATAAAATGTGCATGTCAAAAAAAATCAGAATACTCCGTTGCCTGACAGACTTGGGAACGGGATTTTGTTGTTGATGTCGCAGCAACGAAGTTATTAAAGCGTCAGCAAAAGTTTCAATCATTATGTCACCCAGCAAATTATTTTTCCAGTTTTGCGCAGTGTTCAAACTTTCAAATAAGCCGATTCTTATGTAAATTAAACTGCACTTATAAAATTTTATTATTTTGCGTTGGGCTATATTTATTATAATTTTTTCAAGAGCTTCATCAGATCTTCAATAATCAGCTTGTGGTAACATTCCAAAATACAAAAAAGTACACTGTGTGGTGTGTGTGTGTGTGTGTGTGTGTGTGTGTGTGTGTGTGTGCAGATGGCAGCTACTGATTTGTTCCATGTTTTCCTGAGCACATGAAGGCCACCACCAGAGCACAGACGGTTCCATCGCGGTCAGTCCCCAGTCTCGGTATTATATCAGAAGATAATTACAGTAGCGTGTTAATGTCCTTTACACACAGGATTTTGACTGATAGGTTGTTAAACTTATCGTAATAATACAGATGATTACTGATGATTCATTTTTTTCTTCATATTGTCAAGTATGATGCTGCAAGTCTCACGATGCAATACTAGGAAAGAGTTTCACCGTGCCCGGGGATCGAACCCGCGACCAGAGAGATGGAAAAGCCACTCCTTCTAGTTGGCCAAAGAGGTACCCCACTCGTAGAGTTTTAGGAGGCCCTCCCATCATTCGGGTCAGGCACTACAATACTTGCTTCTACAAACAGTTATACAACATTGATATTTGCTTTAATGTTCAGAGTTAACTCGACGCTGTTCTGTGCAGGGATAGTGTTTTGTTTATATGAATTTCAAGTACATTGTTACTACCATTTCAAGAAATTGTTGAACAATGGTTTCATATAGAGACTCCGCCTGATACTTGCATTTGTTTTTTTTTAATGTCAAAGGGAAAAGAAAGGATGAGATTATAGCGTCCATAAACTGCAGTACGAAGTGTCACTAAAAATAGTATATATGTCTGTCTTCTTATAATTATTTATCTGTAACTGTTTATATTTCCCTAAATATAAAAATAGATTGGTAGATAGATTGAAAGACAGTGAAAAAGAGAGAGAGAGAGAGAGAGAGAGAGAGAGAGAGAGAGAGAGAGAGAGAGAGAGAGAGAGAGAGAGAGAGAGAGAGAGAGAGAGAGAGAGAGAGAGAGAGAGAGAGAGAGAGAGAGAATTTTTGTGAAGTCAAACACTCTTACTCAGCTTCGTGGATGACGGTTATTAAATTATCTCTCCACCCGAGCTTCTCGCTTGCCATTGTTCCTTCGACAATTAAGCCTTGACTTAGATTTTTCTAAATTTTCTCTTTTCTAAAGACTTGAGGCAAACCAAGTGCCTGATATGCATATGAAGCAAAGTTGGGAAGTAATGGTTCTCCTCAAAGAATGCAGGTAATGAAAGGCAGAAGGCAGCGCTGGTATAATCCTGGGAGGGATCTGATGCGCCTTCTTTATCAACACTTAATATTTAGCCGGTGGTTTTCTTTACAGTTATTTTATGGAAGTGAAAAATAAGCACGTATTTGTTGGCTATTTGACACAAGGAACAGAGATGAAACGAACAGGGGGATTGGTTGTTCATCATGTATTTTAAAGCTCTTCAATCACTCTACTTCAAAGCTTCTTTCTACCCAATCATCCTTCTCCCTTACCCCATTCCTTACATTCTTATATTCCTTCTTTCGTCCCACTATTTTATCCTCCAGTCTTCCATTCCTCCCTCTTTTCCCTCCTCCTATTTGCTGTCCTTCCTTCCCTCCCTCCCGTTGTCCTTTAATCAGTATCCGGACTTGAGTAAGCGGACAAATTATTCTGCTGCCCAACAGTACACACACACACACACACACACACGCACACGCGCACACACACACACACACACACACACACACACACACACACACACACACACATGTACGCCCCGCTCACACACACACACACACACACACATGCACCCTACCGGACCCCACACGCGTGCAAGGTAACACGGATAAGTCGCTCGGAAAACCCTTGTTAAGCAGTAAACTTTTTCCTCTCCCGCCTTCCCCTAACTGTTTCCCGGTACACGAGCAGGTAGCAGCAGCTTTATAAAGACTCACTCTAGCGCGTTTTTTTTTCTTTTTTTTTTTTTTTTTTTTGTGTGTGTGTGTGTGTGTGTGTGGCAGCAGAGGTGGGATACATTTACTTAATCCGGGTCACATGTCAACGAGTCTTTGCCCTCACGCATGCAAATATCAAACACAAGGACGCAAATGTTATACAGACACCAGCTGGTTCACGGGACTACATAATGTTGTTTTTTTCTCTCTCTCTCTCTCTCGATTTTGCTTGACACTGCTTCATGTATTCTTTTTTATGTGCTTGTTTGGTGGGGAGAAGGGGATTTTTTTTTATTTTTAGTGTGTGTGTGTGTGTGTGTATGCAAGCTCCACTGCCACGTGTGTCGGATAAATAAAATCACTACGGAAGTAAACACACATATCATGATGCCTCTTATTAGTAAAGTTGATTCGATAGATAGAATTACACGTTATGCTTTCAAATATTTTTCTTAACTAAACCCCCTCATAAAAAAAAATACCTTGAAATGCAAACAATAGTAAAAACGTAGGAGTGCAGTGCAAGGATATATCTGCTCCGGTGTGCGTGTGTGTGTGTATGTGGGGGGGGGGGGGGATGTGTGTTTTTAGTGAATGTGTGTGTGCGTGTATGCAAGCGTAACAGGACCTCACTACTACATCGTAAAATCCTGCTAAAATCCAGTAATATCAGGGGCTAGCTATTATGTGACCCTGCAAAGGTGTGTGAACAAAGCGAGGGGTAGCGCGTGTTTACGACTGGACACGGGACGGCTGCCTGACTGAGCCCATTCATATCTTTGTGCTTTCCTCCATTCAAGAATTTATGCCGCAGTAAACAGGAGGGTGAGGTTGCCGGATGTCAGCAGAGTAATCTACGTGCGTGTGTAGACTTAAAACAGAGGGACTTGCCGCGTGGAAACATGATAATCAAGCTGTAAAATAAAAAGAGAATTGTGGAAAGAGGCCCAAAGTGGAGATGAAAGGGGGAGGAATATGCTAGCAACAGATGAGGGATTTTAGACACAAGGGAGATGATAAAAACATACGGGAAGGGAGGAGGTCAAAAGGACTATGAAAGGGGAGTTTGGAGAGAGAGAGAGAGAGAGAGAGAGAGAGAGAGAGAGAGAACACCTAGCCAACCTCTCGCAGCATCCATCATCTCCCCAATTTGCTTCAACGTTTGCCATGCGTGTCAGGCTTTGCACCTCAATCTTCCGTAAGCGAATTCTAGAGTCTTGTTGAAGAGATGCACGAGACGATGACGGGCTAGATTGGTATAAAAGAGTGATGAAGACGAGAAAAGGAGATAGTGGAAAGAAAATTTGGGTGAGAGAGGGCGCGTTTTACTTTGCTTTGAGTTCGGCTGAAAGGTTCTGTCATGGTTAAGAGAGCCATGAGGCGATGATGGGCTAGATTGGTGTAAAAGAGTGATGAGGATGAATAGGGAGATAGGGGAAAGAAAATATGCGAATGGGCAGGTACTACTTTTTGGGGGGTAGGGAGGCTTGAGATGGTTGGGAAAGGATAATCGGAGTAGGTGGAAATAGATAGGCAAAGTGAAGAATGAAGTTGAGATGACGATGAAAAGGTAGGTAGTGAAATGAAAAGTTGTTTAAAGACTTGTAGTACTTTTTTTGGTAGGAAGGTCTGAGATGATGGGGAAAGGATGATCGGAGAAGGTGGAAATAGATTGGTAAAATGATGATTGAGGTAGAGGTTCAGTAGACTAAGAAAGAAAGAAGAGAAGTACGCAAGATTACCATAATTATAAACATCAAAAGTTAATTCCATCCCTAAATAACCTCAATACAGAATTATCTAATACATCAGGTTCGATCCTTCCATAGGCTATTAGATCATTACCGTACCCTCGTTTGTATATTATCGAGGGGAAATTAAATAAAAAAAAATACATGGTTATAGTTTTCGAAGAGATCATAAGTCAGTCTTTATCGCCCGTCGCTGGCAGGAGCCATTACACAGGAGAGGGTCATTAGCACAATTAGACTGATCGTTAGAAGGTTTGGAGTTAGTTGTGTTGATATTCGTTGTTGTTTTTGTTGATGGTGGTTTTGGTGGTGGTTGCTGTTGTGTTTACTTCACGTGTTTTCAGTACTCACGAGGCCAAACTCTTCTTCTGCTATTCATTGTGGCTTCTCTTCTTCTCTTCTGCTCTTCTTCTTCTCTTCTCCAGCTATCCATTGACGTTTCTTTTCTTACTTCTTCTCTAATTCTTTTGTCCATTGTCTTCTCTTCTTCTCTTTCTGCTATCCATTCACCGCTCTTCTTCTCTGCTCTTCTCTTCTTCTGCTATCCATTGACTTCTCTTCTTCCTCTCTTCTGCTCTTCTTCTCTTTTTCTGCTATCCATTCACTGCTCTTCTTTTCATCTGCTTTTTTACTCTTCTTCTGCTATCCATTGATTCTCTTCTTCTTCTCTGCTTTTCTTCTCTTCGTCTGCTATCCATTGACTTCTTCTTTTCTTCTGGTCTGCTTCTTTTCTTCTTCTGCTCTTCTTCTTCTCTTCTGCTCATCATCTTCTCTTCTTCTGCTATCCATTAACTTCTTCTTTTCTGCTCTTCTTCTGCTATTCATTAACAGTACAGCATAATTCACAACCAACATCCAATGGCCAATGAACAGTCTTTATAGATAAGTCACCCACTTCAAAATATATCTTCCCACTCAAGCTCTGTAACCCAATACGAACCGAGGAGTCACGTCTCATAATGCCCACTGGAAGAAAACTCAATTCACTGCCCCCCCCCCCCCCCCCACTTCCACCCCCCCAAGCCATCGGTAGGGAGGCAGCAGCAGCAGTGGTAGGCTTTGATGAAGGAAGGAGGAGAAATTGGGATTATTGAGAAGAGAAAATGGGGCTGAGGTGATTGAAAGTCGAGGGAGGTTCTGGTGGGCGAGGAGGAGGAGGGATAAAAAGACTGGTCGAGGAGTTTATGGCCCGTATGAGAAAAAAAGAAGCCGCTGTGATGAGAAGGCCATTGGTAGAGGGAGGAGGGGAAGGGACGGTGAGGTTGAAAAAGGAAAAGAAAAGGAAAGGAAAAGTTGAATGTTGGAAGGGAAGTCTTTGGATTTGTCAATACGTGGATGATATTGTGGTTTGTATTTCTGCCTCCCTGTCTGTCTGTCCGTCTGTTTTCTCTCTCTCTCTCTCTCTCTCTCTCTCTCTCTCTCTCTCTCTCTCTCTCTCTCTCTCTCTCTCTCTCTCTCTCTCTCTCTCTCTCTCTCTCTCTCTCTCTCTCTCTCTCTCTCTCTCTCTCTCTCTCTCTCTCTCTCTCTCTCTCTCCCTTCCTCCGCTCCCTTCCTGTTCCTCATCATCATTGCTTTCCTCCTCCTCTTCTTCCTCCTCCTACTCTTCTTCCGCTTCCTCCTACTCCTCATTTTCCATTACAACCGCCATCTCCTCGCGGAACACCGATAACACCTCCACTACCTCCACCATCACCACTACACTATTTTCTTTCCCCCCCTTCGTCGTTATCGTAACCTCAACACCATCACTATTTACAACACCACTTCGCCTTCCTCATCTCTTCCTCATCCTCACCATCATCATCTCCATTATCCTCTTGTTTTCTTTTATGTTTTTTTTTCTGTTCGTTTTTCCTACCGTTCGTCTTCTTTCCGCTTCTCGTTTTCCTTCCTCCGGCTCTTCCTCCTCCTCCTCCTCCTCTTCCTCTTCCTTCTCCTCTTAACAGATCCTCGCCCCCTCTTCCCGATTATTTGGCTCCATGTCTTATTTTCTTAATGTCTGTTCTTCCTCTTCCTCTTCTACCTCTTTGTTGCTTTTTCTCTTCTTCATTTTCTTCTCCGTCTTCCTTGTTTATCTTTCTTCCTTTTTATCTCTACTGGTTCTTAATTTTACTCCATTTTTTCTCTTTTTTTTTTTATTCATCCTCTCTCGTTTTCCACTCTCTCTTTTCTATAATGTCCTCCTCTGTCACGTATATCCTTATCCTCTTCTCAGCTCTTCTTCCTCTTATGTCTCCCTCTTCTTATTGCGGTTTCTTCCTCATCCTCTGTTTTCTCGGTTCTCCCAATCCTGTTATCATTATTTTTTTCCTCTATTTTCCTGGTTCTTATTTCTCTTCTCCTTATTCTCCTTCATAGTAGTCTTTAACGTTACTCCTCTTCCCTTTCCCGCTGCTCCCTTTCATGTCTCTCCTCCTCCTCTTCGTAACTCGCTCTTTCTCTTTTCCTGACAATATTCCTTCCTCTCCCTATTCGTCCTTTTAACCTTCTCCTTATCCTCCTCCATAGTACTCTTTCTTGTTCCTCCTCCTTCCCTCTTTCATGTCTCTCCTCCTCTTCTTCGTAACTCTTTCTCTTTTCCTGACAATATTCCTTCCTCTCCCTATTCGTCCTTTTAACCTTCTCCTTATCCTCCTCCATAGTACTCTTTCTTGTTCCTCCTCCTTCCCTCTCCCGCTGCCCTCTTTCATGTCTCTCCTCCTCCTCTTCGTAACTCGCTCTTTCTCTTTTCCTGACAATATTCCTTCCTCTCCCTATTCGTCCTTCTTTTAACCTCCTTCTTATTCTCCTCCTTAGTACTCTTTCTCGTTCTTCCTCCTTCCCTCTCCCGCTGCCCTCTTTCATGTCTCTCCTCCTCCTCTTCGTAACTCGCTCTTTCTCTTTTCCTGACAATATTCCTTCCTCTCCCTATTCGTCCTTCTTTTAACCTCCTTCTTATTCTCCTCCTTAGTACTCTTTCCCGTTCTTTCCCTTCCCCTTTCTCGATGCTCCTGTCCTTTTTTCTCCTCCCCCTCATCTTCTTAACTCACTGTCCTTCGCTTTTCCTGACAATGTTCCTTCTTTTCCTTCTTACCTTCTTTTACCTTCTTCATATCCTCCTTCATAGTACTACTCTTTCCCGTTCTTTCCCTTCCCTTTCTCGTTGCTCCTCTTCCTTTCTCTCTTCCTCCTCTTCTTAACACGCTCTCTATCTTGCCCTGTTCCTTACAATTTTCCTCTCCTCCTTATTCATCCTCCATTTTACTCTTTCCCGTTCTTCCTCTTCCCCTTTTCTCGTCGTTCCCGTTCCTCTCTCTCCTCCTCCTTTTCCTAACACGTTCTCTCTCGCCCATGTCTCTCGCCCTTTCCCTGACAATTTTCCCTCCTATCCCATCCTATCATCCTACCGCTTCGTTCCCTTCCCCTTCCCCTCTTCCGCTTCTTCTTTTCCAACCACGTCCACGTTCACCCCGGAATCGATGGCCACTCCTGGTCCTGCTCCTCCTCCTCCTGCTGCTGCCGCCCCCACACACACTAGCATACATAATGTCCCTTCCTGCCTCCCCGGCGATCAGATTACACCATTAGCTTGACAAATATTCTCTGACACCGCGCCGGCCGATGACTCATGGCTCCCAACGCAGACACCCAACTCACTAAGCACCCCAATTAATTTCACATGATTACGTCATTCCCGCACACTCCAAACGGTGGCGGCGGTGGAGGTGGAGGTGGTGGCGATGCGGAGGCAATTATGGCAAGGGAAGAGAAGATTGGGTGCAAGTGGTGGAAGGGAGGAAAGGAGGAGGATAGACGCGTGAAGATGTTTTGGTAGTGTAGAGAAAAGGAGGAGAGGAGAAAGAGGGAATGTTGATGGTTGCTTAGAAATGAAGAAAAAGAGAGGCGAGGAGTATGGTGAAAGGAAAAAAAGGAGAAGGATAGACACATGATAAAGTTAGCAGTAAGGTTGTTGTTTAGTTAGTGTAGAGAAAAGGAGAGGAGAAAGAAGGGATGTTGATGGTTGCTGAGAAATAAAGAAATAGAGAGAGAGAGAGATAAGGACTATGGTGTAAGGAGAAAAGGAGAAGGATAGACACGCGAGAAAGTTAAGTAGTAAGGAAGTTGTTTAGTTAGTGTAGAGGCAAAGAGGAGCAGATAAAGAAGGGATGTTGATAGTTGCTGAGAAATAAAGAAATAGAGAGAGATAAGGAGTATGGTCGAAGGAGAAAAGGAAAAGGAGAGACACGAGGGTAAAGTGACAAGGAATTTTTATAGTTAGTGTAGATATAGTGATGAAAGAAAAAGGGGAAGAAGGTTGATGGTAGTCGATGAATTAAGGATGAGAGGTATGATAAAGAGGAAAAAGAAAGGGGGGATAAAAAATAAAAAAAACAGAAAGAAACAAGGCAAGAAAGGTCATGTATAAAGGCTGTAGAGAAACTTAAAAGGTGAGGAGAAAAAAGGGAAGGTTGGTGGTTGTTGAATAACGATATAAGGAAATGGAGAGACTATAGTTAGGAGGAAAAGGAAGGAGGGATGAAAAAAATTAAGAGAGGAAGAGGGCCAGGAAAGTATATAGTTGCAGTAGAGAAAAAAATAAGGGGTGAGGAGAAATGATGGGAAGCTTGGTGGATGTTGAAAAAAATAACGATATAAGGAGATAGACAGAATATATAGTGAGGAGGAAAAGGAAGGAGGGATGAAAAAATGGAGAGAGGAAGAGGGCCAGGAAGGTATAAAGTTGCAGTAGAGAGAAAATAAAAGGTAAGGAGATAGAAAGGAAAGTTGCTGGTTGTTGAAAAAATTAACGATATAAGAAGGCAGAATATAGAGTTAGGAGGAAAAGGAAGGAGGGATGAAAAAAAAATAGAGAGAGGAAGATGGTCAGAAAGGTATATAGTTGTAGAGAAAAGAAAAAGGTAAGGAGAAAGAAGGAAATGCTGATGGTCGTTGAAAAGTAGCTTGGAGGAAAAGGAAGGATGGATAGATAGAGAACGAGGGAAAGAAGACAAAAAAAGTATAAAGATGTGGTAAAAAAAAAAGGAGAAAGGAGGGAAGGCAGATAGCTATTCAGATATTAATGGTATGGGGGGGGGAGAGATAAGGGATATGGGTACTCCTTAAAGAAATGGGAAAGAGAATGGATCAGGGAAATGGCAGTTATGTGTATGGGAGAGTGTGTGTGTGTGTGTGTGTGTGTGTGAGAGAGAGAGGTAGCGTATATATTGTAGTGAGTCAGGCTTACTTAGAGGAGTCAGAAAAAGCGGAAGGGAGGAAGGAAGGAAGGAAACTAAGCAGGAAGAGCAGACAAAGGGGGGAAGGCCGGAGGGCGGGATAGGGAATGGCCGATGAGGAGGCTGAGGGATGGGCTGGCGTGTTGACAATTCTAATCACTTTCCGGAGCAGGTCAAATTGGGTGATTGATGACGTCACGCCATGATATAATGACCCGGCTAACGACCCAAGGCGCCACGCTGGAAACTGTGAGGCTGCGGCGGCGGAGAAGGGATCGAGTGAGCGGAATTGATGACGGGACGCAGCATCACCTCAGGGCCAGTTCCACAGTTCAACGCAGCGGGTTCGTAAGCTCCCGAACCAAACGCAAACTGCTACGTAGATTTCTTGTAGCTATAGCCTTTTGGTGGTCATGTAGAAAGTAAGAAATCTGAGGAAACTAAACAGGAAATGGAAATCTCTTTAATATTGGGTACCGGTCAGAGTTGAAAAGCTGATCATTTAGGTTCGCAGGCTCCCAAACCAAACACAAACTTCTGCTTAAATTTCCCATAGCTCTAGCAATGGGTACTCATATAAAAGATCAGGAACCTGATCATTTAGGTTCGCAGGCTCCCAAACCAAACACAAACTTCTGCTTAAATTTCCCATAGCTCTAGCAATGGGTACTCATATAAAAGATCAGGAACTTGAGAAAACTAAACAGGAAATCTCTTTAGTATTAGATGTAGAGTCGAAAAACTGGCCATTCTGAAGAGAGGAATTGGTTTGGGCGCTTACAGACACTATTTTGGACTGTGGAACCAGACTATCAATGAAGGCCGTTGGTTACCGAGGCAGATTAGTTAAGGGAGACTGAGGAAAGTTGCCATCTACGAGCACTGGAAAGGTGGAGATAGAAAATGGGAAGATGAATTGATGGAAGCACAGGGAGATGGGTATAGTTTGTGCTCGAGTTTATTCTGCGATGTAACTGTACTTAGTGTTTAATAATTCGCCTAGCTATATACGGGAGGCTGTGGAACGTTGACATCTCCTAGCTCTGGAAAGTTAGACGTAAATAACCGAGTAGATGAGTAAATATATGCTTTGGTAGACGGGCATACTTTGTGTTCACGTTTATCCTGCGACCTTATTGTATATAGCTCTTAATTATTCGCGGGTAAAGTAGGCGCCGGAATTACAATAGGACGGATGTTTACGGGGGAAATTAAGCCGACCCCCCGCCACCGCCGCCGCCGCCTGCTGCAACAATGTGTCCGTGTTAATGTTGGCACAAGGCAGGACCCGAGCTCAACCCTTTACCCCCCCCCCCCCTGTTGCCCCCTCTCCCTCCCGTGTCATCTCCGCAGTGCCCCGCCTCCTGGCTCTTAGAGAAACCACTGCGGTAAAGTATTAGAATGAGCTTGCTGTATATTTAGTTCTCTTTTTTGTTTGTTTTCTCTCTACATCTCATACCGTGAACCCAGAAAGATGGATGTTGTCGTATGTTTATTCTTTTTTTTTACAGTAAAGGAAGCAGCTCAAGGGCAAAAAAAATATAATCATGGGAAAAAATAGCTGACTAAACACTGCCCTTTTTTTTCTTGCTTGTGTATGTAATGTATTGACTATACCTGACGCGGGAATAACGTGTACCAAATAACACTTCACAAATAAACTGCAATACAAAGATTTTAAAAAAGGTATAAAATTAATGCAGCATAAATTTTAAACCTTTCCGTTGCAGTTATTGTTTTTACGTACCACAGTTATCACATCGAGTTTCACTGTTAAAAAAAAAAAAGATAGATTTAGAGTTTATATGGTCATGGTAGAAATTCCATATATTCAACCGCCAACCTTATGATGCTCTCCGGACAGAATAGGGTTGAGAGGCCCCTAGTTTGTTGACAGCTCTGCCTCAAAATAGCCGCTGTTGTTGGTTGTGCATATGTTGGGCAGCTTTACCGAACTCAATCTTGCCGGGGACAGCTGCCGCCAACTGGGCTCTCCATCCGTCCCTTCAAGGCTGGTTGGTAACTGAAAGGATATTTTAGTGGAATATTCAGGAGGGTGACTGTGGTGGCCCGGACGACGCAGTGGCCGTGTGTTCCGGGGTAATGGGTTAATATCCCGCCATATGCCCCGACCCGCGAGATGGAGATGAGCACTGAAGCATCCCAGCCTCCCGCCGCCTCTCTCTCTCTCTCTCACACACACACACACACACACACACACACACACACACACATGCTTATCATGCCTTCATACCAAGAAATGGGTAGAATCAAATAAGAAAAGAACATACTCCTGCAGATTTTCGTGACCGTCCTCTCCTTATGCTTAGACTGTGACACGTGCTCGTTTTAACATCTACCCGCTAGGCTCCGAGGGACTACGTGGAGGGAAGGGGGGTAGGAAGGCTATTCGGGGTGGGAGCGTGAATCCCATCGCGTTTCGGCCCTAAGCTGCCATTTATTACTTCTGCCGGAAAAATGTTCCCCTAACGAAGCCGTGGTATTTCATATAACGGCTTTTAATACATTTTTTTGCCTCGTGTTCCCGGAACTATTCATCCAGAAGCAACAGTGAGGGCGAGTTAAGAGTGAGTCTGGGCAGGAGGCGAGCACGATGTAGTACAAGCGTCAGGGGGGTGTTGTTTATGTTTCATACGTTTTCGTAACATCAACAATGATCCAAAATTTTTCAAACTGAATCTTTTGCAAACAGTACACACCGAGGCTGTCAGTAGTGGACTCGGGATTATGTTTTATACTTGCCATATATATTTCCTGGTGAACCTCTTCCACGGAAAATAGCTCTTGTCCAATTTACAAGCTAGCAAAAATAGTGAATGTACGTGCACACACACACACACACACACACACACACACACACACACACACACACACACACACACACACACACACACACACACACACACACACACACACACTCACACACACACACACACACACACACTCACACTCACACACACACACACACACACACACACACACACACACACACGATATGCAACTTAGAAGAGGTGAAGTAACAACTATCCCACTATATTATCACGAGAATATCTTTCACCAATATATTTTCCTCTGTATGCATAAAAAGAAAATGGGGAAAATATTTTAAACATTTGAACACTTTCACGTCCCGTCGCGAGCAAGAAAATCGTGTACCGATGGATTGTATCACGACATCGACAAAGTTTTTTTTTCCGTAAAAGTTTCCTTCCTGAACGTGCGCCGAATTGAGTCTTGCCACTAAGCCTTCCCTGCCTTGGCCTAACCTGCTCGCCCGTAGTACAGCTTCATCGCGTTCCTGCCATAGTGGTTATTACAGCCCCGGCATTGTATTGAGTGGCCGGCTTTTCCAGGGAGTGTGAGGGTAAGGAGAGCTGGCGGGCTACGAGGCGAAAAGGTGAAGGTGGCGTGGAAAGCTTTGGTAAGTAGTGGAAAAAAGGGTCGAGAAGTGGAGGCCGAGAGAAGCTAATGATGTTGTGCCTGAGTAGGTGCTGGTGGTGCGAGGGAAAGGTGAGAGGGCGAGAAAGTGAAAGAAAAAAAACGTGTAGTGGCGATTTCAGGAAGATTTGAAGGTCGCCAGGGTTGTAAGGGGTGAATGAGATCGCAATATATGAGAGGGAGAAGTAGCAAAACAAACCGGAATCGTGAGTGAGGATAGTTTGCTGTTTTATGAATGTAGGAAAGGTGAATAGTGAAACCAGTCACTCCTTGTGTTGCCGAGTCACTTTGTTGCAATTCTAGGTTGTTAATGAAAAGTATGCCTTGATAATTTATTGTTTCTTTGCAACATACATTTAATGAATTACCTCTGGTGTTCTGAAAAAAAATCATTCCAGTCTTTTTCTCCGGAGTCGTTCGTTGCCCGTCCCACGCTGACTTGCTTCGTTGCGCCACTCTAGATTGTTCTTGAAAGACAATGAATTTCTTGCGAAGAGGTAAAGCCATTCGGAAAGATAAGCGACCAGTGTGTCTGAACGCTGAGCTCAGCAGCCGCCTTGCTCTTAATGGTTGGCTACAGAAAGTTAACGTTCTGTCTCTCCACGAAACTGGGTCTTAACTCACCTCACTGCGGGCCAGCCAAAGCCATATTAAATACAGCTAACCTGTGCAAGTGGTTAGGAGCACTGGATTTTGACTAAAAATAAAGAGACAAGCAAAATTGTCCTTATATTTGTTCCAAGCACCAAAAATGACTACTCGTCATTTTTGTAAACCAGACTCCCATTCCACTGGTCCCTTGACGATGGCCTGTCAGGACCCCGCACAGAAAACAGCAACAACGTTGCAGGGCTTTCAGAAACCAGGCGAGGCTCCATCCCGGTGGCTCGGTGGTCCAATCAGCAGCAACGACAGCCAACTGACCTCGAGGACCCCATCACGCCGAGGCCCCAAATCTCTCACCTGCTTTACCCGGACTGGCTCAGGAAAACCCTTACTGTTTCACCTGAAAATCCAGAGTCCATCTCATCTCTTCGCTGCTAAATACTTCAGTTTTATCCAAGCTAGGCCGATGAACAGACCGATAGGAAATAGAGAAAAAAATATAAAGCAATCCTCTGCGTCGATGGAGGTCTGGCAGTCGCGGTGCTTCACTTCCTATACCCAGTCCGATCACTCCGTTGACCGGCTGATCCATTGTGAGCGTGGATGAGAAGGAGAGAGGCGACTAGCGAAGGAAGGAGATAGCAGCCGACACACTCCACAAATTGGCCATTTCAGATGAGGGCCGAGCGATTGCGTCCAAGGTAACAGAGATTTCGATTTGGTCCAGCGTTCATGCGTGCTTCTATCCGGCCTCCCCTGACTGGCACGCCTCTTAATACCACTGACGGGGAATTACTCCAGCCGGGCGGTCCAGCGCGGCGCCCACCTCCAGCCCTGGCCGAACGTGAGTTGACTCCTGGGGCAGGTTTTTCGGCCGCCTCGGGAAGAATGGCAAGTCCGGAAGGATTTTAGTTCGTATCCCTTACACGAGAAGGAAAAAAGATTCGCTTGGAAAGGGAGAAAGGTGAACATGAAAGAAAGTATAAAAGAAGAAAAAGAGGAGGAGAAAGAGAAAATGTTGAAGGAGAAAAGAACGGGGATATGGAGAGGTAGATAATGAACAAGACAAAAAAAGAAAAGAAAATGAAATGCGAGAAGGGTAGAATCCCTTACACGAGAAGGAAAAAAGATTCGCTTGGAAAGGGAGAAAGATGAACAGGAAAGAAAGTATAAAAGAAGAAAAAGAGGAGAAGAAAGAAAAAGTGATAGAGAAGAAAAAAGGGATATGGAGACGTAGAAAATGAACAACGAATAAAGCGAAAACGAATAAAGAAAATAGAAATGAGTAAAAACGTAACAATGAATCAGACTGGTTGACCTCATGGGATAACCAAAACCCAACCAGGAAATAACAAAGGCAAATCAAACACTAAAGGAAACACAATAGCGCAAATATCAAGGAAGCATGCAATACGTACTAATAAAACAAACTATTACCCTCATATACCGCACCAACGACTGCATCATCCACAGTTCGTAAAGTGGCCGGCAGAGCAAGTTACTAAGACCCCGACACGGCAGCTTAGGAGGAAGAAGAGAGCCGATATTAAGACACAGAGAAAAACGAGGTCGATGTAGTTTGCGAAGGGACGGACTGGTTGAGGGTTACGGAAACAAATGACTGCAATGAACGCCGGATGAACGCTAACGAGGAGAGAGATAACCAGTAGAAAACAAAAAGTGGGATAACTTAAAGAAGACAGAGAGTGAGAAAAGGATAACCAGCTTGATGTGAAACTAATGAGGTGAGAAAAGAATGGAGTAGAACCAGAAGGCGCCAGTATACACCTTAAATGTTGTATCTTCTACCATTGAAATAAGTGAAACAAAGTGAAATAAGTGAAACAAAGAGGTAGTACCAGCAGTTAATCTAAAAGGGTAGAGCGCCATTTAGACCAGCAGGTAGAAACTGAAGTAGAGAACAGCAGATGAAGAGTAAAACAGACAACAGCAGGTTAAAGAATAAAGTAGAAAACAGCATGGGGAAAGAAAAAAGTAGAGAACAGCAGGGAAAAATAAAATAGAGAACAGCAGGTGAAGAATAAAATAGAGAACAGCAGGTGAAGAATAAAATAGAGAACAGCAGGTGAATAATGAAGTAGAAAACAGCAGAGGAAAAAATAGAGAACAGCAGCGGAAGAATAAAATAGAGAACAGCAGGGGAAAGTAAAGTAGAAAACAGCAGGTGAAAAGAGGGTAATAGGGGGTAAAATATACCAAATGAGTAATAAATAAAGAACAGCGGATAAAGTAGAGGACGCCACAGGAAAAACAAAGCAGGTAAAGAAGAAGAAAGTAGAGACCAGCAGGAGGAGAGTAAAGTAGAGGACCGTGACACCCTGCTGCCTCTCGCTCCTCATCCTGCCCTGCCCCTGCCTAGGTAACGCTACCCTCGCCGTCTTTATGAAGAGAAAACGAGGAAAATACACACAGCGCCGCTCTTACGAAGCCGCCTAATCATATAATTTTAACTAGGATATTAGTTTCGTACTGAGCTTGCCGGGGTAACACAACCGTCTTCCTGGAGCAACAACGATGAAGGTAATACAGGAGGGAAAGCGGAGAGGAAGAGATGAAATAAGAAAGAGAAGGAAAGAGGCGAAGAAAAGCGTGCAGTGGCGTGTCAGGCGCCCCACTTCCTCCCCAAAGAAAGAATTACTCGCCTCAGGGCTTACGGAACGACTCAGTCTTCGCCGCCGCCGTCTGGATCAGCTTCGTAAGTATCTAGAAAAATATATAGAAAAAGAAAGACTAAGAAAAGAACGTCTTGGTGAAAGCTGGTGGTTGATGATTTGGGGGCAGAACGATGGCAGCTGTAGTGGGATTCTTGCAAACAGCTTCCCATGTATCCATCTAGAAAAACAAATATATAGAAAAGAAAAAGAGTAAGGGAATAATGTCATAGTAAAAGCAGGTGGTTGATGTTTTAGGGTAGGATGATGACAACTCTTAGGAGATAATAATTGCAACTGCCTCCGACCGACCTATGAGCTGCTAATTAAGACAAAAGCCCCTGTTTTCAGTGTAATAAAGACAACAAAGCCGGCAAATGTCTGAAGTATTTCATTAAAGACAGAGAATGTGAATGAAGATAAGATTTTACATGTCTTTTTTATCATCCCGAAACTGACCCCTCTTTCGGCCTTATGGTCTTATGGTCTTATGGGTTCTTTTTAGGAGAAGCGAGTAGCGGGCTTTTTTTTTATTATTGTTTCCTTTTTTTGTGTGCCCTTGAGCTGTCTCCTTTGTTGTAAAAAAAAAATCTTTCGGTCATTCTTTGCTGCCACTGAAAGCTAAATGTGGAATGAATAAGTTGTAAGTTGTGTTCGTAATCCCGCCGCTGTTTCCGCCGTGTAGACAAACCTTAATATAAAAAGGAAAAAAAAAGGTGTAAGAAATTGCCGACTTGTTGAGGTTTTACGCACCGCACCAATATCGCAATGCTTATAACTTTTCTTCTTGTTATTATGCAGTGCCAGTTAGAATAAAAATTAATGAGGATTTACGACCTTTTTTTGTCGCCCTTCGTTCATCATTTAGTCGCACAGAGAAATGAATGTGGAATGAATAAGTTTTGTTCGTGATACTGCTGCTATTTACGACCTCAAGGCAAACTGTATAAAAAGAGAAAAAGTGTTAGGAACTGGAGAGTAAAGTAATAAAAAAAAAAATAGCAGGCAAAGAATAGAGTCGAGAACAGTAGGTGAGGATGCGAGGCTTTAAGCAACACAGCAATATCGCAGTGCTTCTAACTTTATTTATCATTTCTGTTATAATTATGATGAGTAAATTGATGCTTCAGGACAAGTTGAGTGAACAGTTCGTGCCCATGGCGTACCTATATGTCAGGAGAGGCACGGAAGCACGTAACACCCCGAGGACGAGAAAGGGGACGCGTGGTGGACCTGAGGAAGAGCTCGATGGAGAAGACGATGAGGACAAGAATTATAGTCTGTGGAAGATTGGGCGAATCAGCCTCCAGAATGAGACTAGGGGGCCAGGGATCGAAGTCATTAAGAAGTTTAAATATCTCGTTAGTAGCCTGGGGACGGATGGCGGAGTGAACGTAGAACTGCTGCTAGGACAAAACGCAGTAGAAATAGACAGGCTGAAAGACAGAGAACTATCAAATTTTCTGGGCTCTCTCTTGTTTTCTTTTGTTCGAAGCAAGGTCTAGCTTTTCTTTTTTAGTTGTTGTTTCTGTTTATTGCCCTAGAACTGTCTCCCTTGCTGTACCTACGCCCCTGTCCACCCAACAGTGAATGGGTACCAGGTATTAATCGGGGGTTGTGTCCCGTCTCCTCTGATCTGTTCCCTTCTCGTATAATTCCTTCTCCTTCTGTCTCTCTCCGGCATATGACCACAGATGTTGCGCCGACTAAACGAAGCTTTCCAACTCCCTTGCTGTAAAAATAAATACTGATACTCTCTGATTAGAATTATTTTAATAAGGGATTTTGTAAGAGCACGTGACAGTATGATGGCGTCTCGTCTTTCACGGGCAAAATTTGGTTAATATGTAGATTACGTTTTCAGATTCTCGCCGACATATTTATAAACGACAGTTTGACGCGAGTTTGATGGGTTTCCCGGGACTTCTACGGGAAACACGGCACGCCTGGAGGGACGCTTTTTAAAACTTTTCGAAATCACAGCTTACCTTCCGCGCAAAGCCCTACGCGAGCGGCCTTGGTGGCGGCGGTAGTGGTGGTCAGGGTGGGGGTGGTTGGGGTGGTCGTGGTTGTGGCGGTGGCGGCGGCGGCGGTAGCGATGGTGGTGACTGAAGTGGTGGTCAGGGTTGGAGCGGTGGTGGTGGTGGTGGTGGTGGTACCCTGGCAGGCGAGTATGATAACAGTGACTCATGCGTGAAGTATCGTCTTGCCAAACACTATACACGCATGTCTACCACTTGAAAAGGTACAATTGCTCTGGTACAGTTAGTCAAGCTTTTTTTATCTCCTTTTCTGTACCAGTCATCTTACGGGCAATTCGAGATGTTCTATTTCCACTCATGCTAAGCTGTGGAAGACATCTTTTTATATCAGACTAAATGCGGTATTCAATGAAGCCAGCACCAGCAGAAAGGGTAACAACTCGTACATGATTCTAAGCCACTAACCGTGAAAAACTAAAACATGATAATCACTGATAAATATTCGTTCCCTAAGTACTGGAAGACATTTTTTGATATATGAATAAGAGTCCTGTTAGTTAAGCCACCAGCAGCAGAAAGGGTTACAACTCGTACATGATTCTAAGCCACTAACCGTGAAAAACTAAAACATGATAATTACTGACAAATATTCGTTCCCTAAGTACTGGAAGACATTTTTTGGTATTTGAATAAGCGTCTTGTTAATTAAGCCAGCACCAGCAGAAAGGGTAACAACTCGTTCATGATTCTAAGCCACTAACCGTGAAAAACTAAAACATGATAATTACTGACAAATATTCGTTCCCTAAGTACTGGAGGACATTTTTTGATATTTGAATAAGAGTCCTGTTAGTTAAGCCAGCAGCAGCAAAAGGGTAACAACTTGAAAAAGATTCTAAGCCACTGACCGAGAAAAATTAAAGCGTTGTGAGTAAGCGAAGTAATTAAAACTCAGGAAAAAGACGTCAAGATCCCTGGGCCTCCTGCCTCGCGGATCACTGGCCGGACGCTGACGGGAGGAACTGGAGCAATTTCCAGATTCTTCAGGCTAGCCGGAAAACAACAGCACGGGGGAAGCGTCTTATCTGAAACACGCCGAACAAAGACTAATTCTTCAAAATCCGTCAACGCTGCGTCGCGCTCGCTGCCGGCCGAGACGCATCAGATCCTAACAAAGAATGATTGAAACCTTTCCCAAGAACAAAGTACAGGAAACAATCAACACTTCTGAATGCATCAAAGTCTGGCCGATTATATGGGGAGGAAACACTAGCCTCCGCTGGTAAAGAAGCGCTCTGATTGAATTGGTTTTCCTTTGAATGCGATGCCCACCCCAGCCGCTGCAGCCCGAAACCCTCGCGCAGCCCTGTGACGGCGGGAGTAGTGATCAGCGTGGGGGTGAGATCTAACAATCTAACACCGCTTCAGGGTACCAAGAACTGTTAACGCGTGTCAGAGTAATCTGTATTGTCGTGCAACTTGCGTCATGAAGGATGTGGAAAAGAATCTGTGATAGTATTCAGTAAGGTAAAAATAATGATCGTGTTCACAATACTGCGAGTCCCACGATTGTGCAATATTGCTTTTTTTCGTATCGTGTATCATTACGTAAAGTTTTTTCTTTTTTTTTTCAATTTTACATGTCAAAAATAAGTAACCTTTGCCAGTATTATATTTCTAAATCCCAAACGCCATTTGGTTATGATGTCTGTATTAAGTGCAGTGTTTGTTTGAGCTAGCTAGTTGACGGCTAACACTAGTACAGAAACACAATAATAAGCCTGAGATCATTTAAGGAAGAAGAAGCAAGCCGCTCCACAGATGATAATGGTCCATGGTTGACGAACACCAAATGATTAATGAAGAATACACACAAAAAACATATTCATGAACGATTTGTATACACGGGAGAAGAGTTTTTTTTTATTTCATATCCACATGAGACGTTACATCGAGGTTTAAGTTTTGCACGCAAGCTACACCCCGGACCCTCAGTATATAGCGCCCCTCTATACCAGCACCCGATACCCGCGTGCCGCCCGTACCAAGTTTACAATACTTATAACCCGCCCGGGAACAGACACACGGCCTTACTCTACCTGTCGTCCCTCTCCCGCCACGCCCCGCCCCTCACATGTTGGTGCCGTCAGCCGGTCCGCCGCGCGCTGCCCACACAGGCTCGGGCAAGACTTTCCCGTCCAGCCGTACATAGCTTTGTTTCTGCCTTTGGTGGCGCCTGCTTTGTGAGGGCGCCTCTTACACCCCTGACGCGCGTTAACGTTCCAGTGATTGCATCTGTAACTCTCATGTATTTGTTAGACTTAGACTTTAGTTCCTTTGTGCAATGTATTTTCATCCTTCATTTTTTTTTTGGTCTGAGAATGATGATAACCCATTTCACTTGTCTCCTTTGTTCCTGTGAGACCTTCATAGATAAAAATGATAAAGTAAATGAGAAATAGTAAGGTCTTGAGGTTCATATTTTACATTTTAAACAATCCTTTTTATACTATTAAAAGAACGACAGCAAGACCAAGACCAGAGAAGTTTGGGCCTGTAAGGAAAGAAGAAAGATATAAATAAATGGCAATGAGAAAACGTCTATTTCAGAACGAACACATACACACACACACACACACACACACACACACACACACACACACACACACACACACACACACACACACACACACACACACACACACACACACACACACACACACACACACACACACACACACACACACACACACACACACACGAGGAATCACATGTATACGCGCCCTCAAAGAACACACACACACACACACACACACACACACACACGGGGGTCCTACAGGGCGTAAAAGGGAGGCAAACGCCCGTAAAAATGACGTGGGAGGAGCGGCGAGGCGTGGCGGGGACGTGCGTGTGTAGTTGTTGTTGTTGTTGTTGTTTCTGTTGTTGTTGTTGTTGTTACTGCTGTCGTTTTTGCTATTACAGGTTTTTCATTATTATTTTTCCTGCTCCTCCTCATCCTTCTCCTCCTTCCCCCCTCGTGTCCTTTAAATTCTTCTTGTTACCGCTTTTTATCATTACTTTTCTTGCTCCTCCTGCTCCTCCTCCTCCTACTCGTGTCTTTTAAATTCTTCTTCTTCACAGACCTGATAAAATTGACTGAAATGTAAGAATTCGTCACAAAAACATAAGGCCATCGGACAATGCTAATAGAAGGCGTAAGTAAGCTTCCTTTGGCCTCTAACGATTAAAAAAAAAAAAATCTTTTGGTGTGTGCGTCTAATTGTACCCGATATACATTAACTATAACGTACCCTGCTAATGAAGGTATTTTTATGTTTTTTTTTGTGTGTGTAAGTTGTTTGGCATTAAAAAATCCCAAATTCAGTTAGTGGAGCTCAGCATTCTCGAGTACCACGTAGATAGATAGATAGATAGATGGATAGATAGATAGATAGATAGATAGACAGACAGATAGATAAATAAATAGATAGATAGATAGATATAGACAGATAGGTAGATAGAAATATAGATAGATAGAAATATAGATAGATAGAAATATAGATAGATAGATAGATAGATACATACATACATACATACATACATACACAGATACATATATAGACAGTGGAAAAAGAGTGAGAGAAATGCAAAGTTGGCCTCAAGACATCACGCAAAGGATACATGACAGAGGGAAGAAAACACTACCACACTTCGCGGCGCTATGAGAGGAGACGCCGCGGCGGGAACACCGACCGACCGCGTCACGCTCAGCAAAATATCATCCCGCCAGGAAGAAAAGCAAACTTGGCATAAAACTTTCACGTAGACTCTTTTTTTTTTCTATCTCTCTCTTCCTCTCCGCCGTGAATGGAAGTCATCAAGAAGGGGGTTCGCTTTGTCGTCCGCCCGCAACAGATTCTCTCGTATAACTGACTGTATTTTTCTTGTCGTCGCCAAATGGAAAGGTTGTGAACTGTTTCGGTGTTTGTTTTTGTGTGTTTTTGTGATGCTGAGAAAACTATACAAACTTCTCTCTCTCTCTCTCTCTCTCTCTCTCTCTCTCTCTCTCTCTCTCTCTCTCTCTCTCTCTCTCTCTCTCTCTCTCTCTCTCTCTCTCTCTCTCTCTCTCTCTCTCTCTCTCTCTCTCTCTCTCACACACACACACACACACACACACACACACACACACACACACACACACACACACACACACACACACACACACACACACACAGACACAGACACAGACACACACACACACACACACACACACACACACACACACACACACACACACACACACACACACACACACACACACACACACACACACACACACACACACACACACACACACACACACACACACACACACACACACACACACACACACACACACACACACACACACACACATTTCATTGTATTTTACTTAGCAGGGACTGTTTCACTTTAAGGAGTCGCGTAAACTGAGGCGTTGATCTCAGAAACAAATATGGTCTCGTCCCGTTCTTCTTCCACTCACAGTTTTCCCTCATCAGTGTATGCATGTAATGCGTTTAATTTACATATCAACATATTATACGTCTAGATTCAAGCGCCCCCAGGATATTATTTCGCCCAGGCAGCCGATGTTTTATCAAGCAATACGACGATGAATGAGGCAACACTAGTATTATGTCCTGCACCGCCTCCTTGGTTATCAGCGGAGTCCACGAAATGAAAGTAGTAAATCAGGACGATTCTGCACGTGGCCTTATGTTCAGTGTTCACAGTTAATTGGTTTGCCTAAATATCTCGTGATCATGCACTGTTACCTTCTGTGTTGTAGTCTGAATAGCTCAGTGCTATCTTAGATTAGTGCAGAAACACGGGATGAGAGATTCGATTTAGGAGCGTTTGTGTGCATATTTACGTGTGTGTGTGTGTGTGTGTGTGTGTGTGTAAAGTAAACACACACACACACACACACACACACACACACACACACACACCTATAATTATTTAGCGGTCTGAGGCAGCAGCCGTCGTTGCGGTTTAGCGTCCAACAGCTTCAGCGAGGCGTGAGTTCGCTTTTGTCAATGAGTGCGTGGCTGGCTGCGTGTCAGGCGATCCTTTTTTTGCAGCTAATAATTCAAACAGCAATATATATTTTTTGCATATTCATGTCAACAGCATCTCAGCCATGTGACTTTGAAAATAGATATAAGAATAGCCAAAACATTATTTCATAGCAATTATAATTGATGAACCAACACAAGGCAGCAAGACACATTCTCCTCTCGTCTGATACCCCGCCCTGCTCCTAGACACACACACCCCTCCCGCGCCCCGCACGCCCGCAGCCACTCTCACAAAGCGCCCAGGAATTTCAGTTTGTAAAATTTGGTCTCGGCAAAGCACTTGGCATTCCACAACTATTCCAACGGACACAACATCTGTCCGGCGTGTCCACTGCCGGCTTCGACGCAGACAAACGGCCTCCCCTGTTATCACGGCGGAACTGAGACTCTTTCCTCACCTGCTAACGTAACTCATCCCTTCGATCTTACTCTACTTCACTTTACTTTAATCTACCTAGCCGCCTTCTTATCCATATATTCTTCCTAAGCATATTTTTGTTATGAATAGTCCATTATGCCTCCTGCCATTTTTAATCTAGATAACGGACTTCCATTCCTTCAAGCTTCCACAAACATCACTCCTTTGTCTCCTTAATTTTCATCTCGTTTCGCTTATTTGTTTCTGTATTTCTTTTATGTGCAGTGTTTAGAGTTTGCAGCCTCACTCTAGTTTTGTTGTCTTTGCAGGTATTTTTATTCACATCACTGATACAAATGTTTGAGAGCCTTCCAGTGTATTCCTCTCTCAGGTATTTTCTTTCCCGTCTACGTTCCCTGCACAATGCATCTCCTCCTTTTATAACCTCTCCATCCATCTTTTTCACCGTGCTTTTTGTAGACACTTATTATTGCCTCCTGCCACTACCAGAAAAAAAGACCGTTCTCCAATTCAGGATGTCAAAAAGCTGTTTCACCAAAAGTTCTGAGCCTCTTCTCTTTGTTTTCTGCCTCCCTCGGCCCGTCGTCCTCTTCCCAACAAAATCGTTGTTTAGCTGTTTTTTTCTTTCTGGGGGAAGGGAGAAGTAGGTGGAAAAGTCATGATTAGATTTCGAGCACGTAAAGGTTGTCTATGAAGGGAGATGGTATAGGATGGGGTGGCAGGAAGGACGTTGGGAAATGGGAGGAAAGGGTTGGAAGGACGGTGATGGAAGAAGGGAAGAAAAGTAGAGAGAGCGACCAAAGGCTATGGATGAAGAGAGGTTTTAAGAATGTCGCTTTTTGAAGTCTAGAAACTCTCTGAGGGAAACCTGTATTCTGAGATGCAGTATTCCTGGATCTCTCCTCTCCATTAGGTTGCCAGAAGCTTGGTACGCTAAAAAAAACCTTCTGTGTATACCTTGTCTTTGTTGTTGTCGTCAATAAAATATCTGAATCTGAATATATGGTGGCGTCAACCTACATAAGCGTCAACAACATTCAGCGTTCACAAATGAATAAGAACAAGAGGGGAACAAGAAAGAACGAATAGCGAACAAGTATTTAAGATCGTAAGTGGAACAAGTGGAACCTTTATTTACTTACGGAATGGATGTTTTTATGTCTCCAGTGTTACCATTGCTTAGTCGATAAGATTCATACCAAGGTTCCACTTGAAGCACTTTGGCGTTTCCCTTATTTTCCTTGTTCTTTATCGTAAAATAGAAAGAAAAGAAGAGAAAACGATCTAAATAATTTGTCACATAAAAGGTTTGTAAAAGGCAGGGTCATACGGCAAACTTTCCAAATAGCCTCTTAACTTTCCAACTAGTTTCTTCTACAATAAAGTAAAAAGAGAAGAAAGGGAGTTATGAAATATGTGAACTCTCTGATGGTATCGTCGGAAAGTATTATTATTTTCTTATCTACACAGCGCACTCTCTTGCCACTACTACTGCCGAGACGCGCTGCTGAAGTTGTCTGGTTCCTGTCTTGTATTCGTGATCATTAAATCTCACTAGGTTATATCATCCCTACTATAAAAATACGCATATGATTGTGTATAAGCGGTAGGCATTACACACTAAATCTCGCTAGAAATATCGTCCAGCTTCTGCTTTACCATCTCCTGACATAATTTCGGTCTCTCTTTGCCCGCCCGTTTTCAGATTTCTTCCATATAATTGTTCTTCATCAATGTTTATTTTCTTCCCTGCTCTGTCATGATTCCTATTTCTACTTTTCCGTATCTGCCACTATCTAAGTCACGCTCTACAAACCTCCTCGCCAAGTTTACTGTCATGCATTTCCTACCGCCACTCCGCAGCCTCCAAAGTTTAGTTTTTCAGCATGTTAATATCCACGGCTCTCACCCCTGACCTTTCCGCTTCTGCCCCGCCACTGTCCCACTCTCGTATAGCATCGTCGATAAGGGTCTCCTGCTACGCTCAGGCGGAATTTTATGATATTAATAAGGAGTCTCCAAGGCAAATTCTTTTTTCCTGCCCGGCGTCACTTTGTTGCCCTTCTCGCCAGTTCATTTTCTGCTGCGTTATGTTGTGGCGCCAGAATGTTTAGAATCGTCCACAATTTCACCGAGATCGCCATTTATATCAGCCTCTCTTGGTTTACATAATATTATTTTCTGCATCAAAGCTTATAATTATTTACCTTCGCATTCATCCACTTTTCCACGCAGTTCCTGATATATGTCTTTATTTTGCGCTGATTCTAAAGGATGATACCCGTTTCTCATACAAAAAATAACAACCATCCAGCAGAGAAAAAAGTGAAAACGAGACCTTCTTGACCCTTCTCTCAGTCTTCTCCGCGACAAAGGTGGAATATGAATCCATGTTCCAAAAGTCTATTTCCCTAGGGACATTAGTACTTATTATTATTATTATTATTATTAGTAGTAGTAGTAGTAGTAGTGGTAGTGGTAGTAGTAGTAGTAGTAGTAGTAGTAGTAGTAGTAGTAGTAGTAGTAGTAGTAGTAGTAGTAGTAGTAGTAGTAGTAATAATAATAGTAATAGTAGTAGTAGTAGTAGTTGTAGTAGTAGTAGTAGTAGTAGTAGTATTTGTATTATTATTAGAAGTAGTAGTAGTAGTAGTAGTAGTGGTAGTAGTAGTAGTAGTAGTAGTAGTAGTAATAGTAATAGTAACAGTAGTAGTAGTAGTAGTAGTAGTAGTAGTAGTAGTAGTAGCAGTATTTTCATTATTAATCAAGAAATAGAAGAAGAAGAAGAGGATGCCGGAAAAGAAGACGACGAAGACCACAAATTGATAACATCGATAAAGTAAATAAGTTCGTAACAATAGCGGGTCTGTGAGGGCGTCCCTTACGGGTTGACGCACGGCCGCCCATGAAACGCGAACGTCCGACACGGCTGGCGGGGCGCTGGGCTGCTGTCCGCGATATTTTGCCTTAATTTCCCGCCTCAGCAACGCCTGTTTGCCAGCGCGGCGGGAGCGGGGCGCCATTACTCATCCATTCCCGGGGCGGCGCGGAGAAAGTGTGTTGGAGATTCGCGGGCACGTGTTTGCGGTGTCCTAAGCAGTCTGTGCCGCGGCAACACTTTAGCTTTTATTGTTTCCGCCATTAGACGCAGGTGTCTCGGGAGGACGCGCTCAGAGTAATTGCACGTGCATTTATTATGAAGAAGAAAGAGTGATAAGAAAACAAATGATGAAAGAGTGAACAGTAAACAATAGAATTCTTGCCAATTTATCTTCTCGTCATTGTAGTTATTTATATACCTATCTACGGTATTCAAACATCTATTTATCTATTTATTTGTCATTCTATATTTATGTCTATGTAGCATGTACACTAATTTAACTATCTCTCAATACATCTACCTTTTTATCATTATATCTATCTATCTACCGGACTGTCTACGGTATTCAACATCTATTTATCTATTTATTTGTCATTATATATTTAAGTATGTAGCATATATACTAATTTAACTATCTCTCTATACATCAACCTTTTTATCATTATATCTATCTATCTAACTGACTGTCTACTTACCCATCGAACTATCTGTCGTTATGGGTATACATCATCAACCTTATCACACACGAAATGGTGAGCTACATGGTCATTTTACGATGTTCGAAGTGCGAGACAGAATACCAATCAAGACGAGTCAAAGAAGGGCCGGGTACAATGGGGTGGCGCATGGTTAGGTCGCTGAGCACGGCCAGGCTGCCAAGGTTGACGAAACTATTCCATTCTTCTAATACTGAGGAGGGACGATTACGAACTAGCGAGGAAATGGGTGAGAAGCGAGGCTCTTTCTTCGTTCTTCCTTTTTTTTTTACCACAAAGGAGACAGCTCAAGGGTACAAGAAAAGGAAACTATAATAAAAAAAAAAAAGCCCGCTACTCGCTGCTCCTACAAAAAAGATTCAAAAGAGGTGGCCGAAAGAGAGGTCAATTTCGGGAGGAGAGACGTTACTGAGAGACGTTGAGAGTTACACGTTATTATATTATTCTTCCATTTAATATTGTTTTTTCTCATCTCTTCAGTTAAGGAAAAATATTAAAAAAAGTTCTGAAAAAAATTGAAATGAAGATGAAACCAAGTATGGCATAACCTTGTCAAAAATAAAACCACAGGGCAGAGTTGAATAAAGGAAAAACTTGCCTTGAGGTAAAAGACAGAGGGATCGACAATTGGTTGGGGGGAGAGAGAGAGAGAGAGAGAGAGAGAGAGAGAGAGAGAGAGAGAGAGAGAGAGAGAGAGAGAGAGAGAGAGAGAGAGAGAGAGAGAGAGAGAGAGACACAGACAGACAGACAGACAGAAAGACACAGACAGACAGACAGACAGAAAGAAAGACACAGACAGACAGACAGAAAGACACAGACAGGCAGACAGGCAGATAGACAGACAGGCAGACAGAGAGAGAGAAAGACAGACAGACAGACACAGAAAGAGAGGAAGAGCGGGACGGAGGGTACAAGATAGTTAGGCAGCGATATAGGGACGGGAAGATGGGGCCATCAAGTTCTCCTTCCTCGGGGCGGCTCGTCTCCATGTCAACTATTCATCACACTTAAGCTTCCTGTTTCCGCGGCCAGAGGGACCCGAGCGGCACAGAGGCTTCCCTGCGCCAAGCTTAAATTCCTCCCTCGCCGTCCCCAGACAAGCCCCCAAGTAAACATATGTACCTGAAGATGCATAGGAGCTACAGGCCCTCTAGTGGCAACCCCGACAAGTATAGCTGTGTTTGTGGCGAGAAGTTTATTGTTCCTTGGTCTGTGTGTCATTGAAACGAGTAATTACGTAAACATAAGAACATAAGAACACAGGAGTCTGCAAGAGGCTGGTAGAGAAGGCAGGAGTCGATATTTGAGTCCGTATTCTTAGACATTTCGGCGGGCAAGCACACACATTTGACAAGGCTTTCGTAGGAGTGTTGGGCATTTCCACGGGTAACGCTGTGACCCTGGTGGTAGTTTAACCTTTCTTCTGTACCATGAACCTAAAAAAAAACACTTATGAGAACCCGATTCATCTTTTATTTATGCCTTTGGAAATAGTAGATGAGAGAGAGGTGGAAGCGTCTGAGAAAACCGACATAGATGGTTTGTTATATATGGATCTAGTAGACGACTGCCGTGAATTTAAGGGATTAGACAATATCCACCCGTTGTTGTGTGTGTGCTGCAGTGTATCGGAGTACTCTATCCTGGCGTGGTTGCTGGAGTCCCGACCCATCCCTCATCTTCAAACAGGTGGTTGGTGATCCAATTAAAGTACATTTACCAGGAGGCTGCGTGATGGAAAGAGGCGGAGCTTGTCAATCAAATTAATCTGAACACACTGTAGGCGGCGAAGATGGACGAGGGGACAACAGGAGCGTGATAGGGTAAGGAATGTTGATAGGCCGGCAAAGGTGATGGCGTGGGCGTAATAGGGTGAGGGACGTTGATAGGGTGCAGGGTGAGTTTACATGCTCTTGAGGGAGAGTCTATGGCGTTGTATGGAGACTGAGGGATGGTGACTTGAAGATGGAACGATGGAGAAAGGAGAGGGGTTTGTTGACCTCCACCTAACAGTTAATTAATTGGTCTCCCCATAACACAAGGCGAGTGATATCATGGATCCGTTTCCCCGTTTTTTAATTAGTTATCTTTTATCGCTGCCATTGTTTTTGTGTTTGAAAGGAATGCCCACTTCTTCGCTTCATTTCTTTGCTCTTTACCTCCTCTCGTGTCTCCTTCTCCTATAATTCCTTCCCCTTCTGTCTCTCTCCGGCATATGACCACAGATGTTGCGCCGACTAAACGAAACTTTCCTCTCGTGTCACTTTCCTGTACCTACCCTGTTCCACTTTCCTTCTGAGGCTTCTTGATCTCTTGTATCCCATTTATTCACCCCCCTTCCATCCTTTTTCCTCTTCATCTCCCATTCATCCACTTCTCTCCCACTCTCCATCCTTTCCATCCTTAATCCACCTATCTATCCTTTTCATCCTTCCACCTACCCTCCACCCCTAATCCTCTCTGTTCCTATCTATCATTCTCCTTTTCTCACCCTATTCACCTGACTACCTTCTACGCCTAGATCCTTCCATTCCTATCCATCATCCTCCCTTCCACCCCCTGTCCCATTCACCCTTATCCACTCCCCTCCCCTCCACCCCCTGTCCCTTTCAGCCCATCCATCTCCCTCCACGCCGCGGGTTGGTGTAATTTGGGAGCGTTCGGGATCCAGTTAACGCAGATGGTGACGAGGACAGGTGACGCGGCATCAGTCTGGGAGCCCATCACACCTGCCATCGGCCTCCCTGTTTGTGTAGCACCGCCAGAGGGCAGCATGGGAGGCCAGGCTGAAGCTAACGAGAAGTGGAGGGAGGACGGGAATGGTTCAGGGGAGAGGACAGAGGGGAAGGAAGGGGTTAAGATAGGTGGGAAGGGTTTGGCTTTATAGGAAAATAGGTCAGAGAAAGCTTGCTGGAATTGGGTTCAGAATGCATAGAAAAATAGATAATAAGATGTTTGCTGAGGAAAGAATGGGTAAGGATAGGTGGAAAGGGTTTTATGACAGAGGAAAATAGATAAAAAAAAGATGTTTGCTGAGAAAATTGCGATAAGGATGCATTGAAAAATATATATTAGGATGTTTGCAGAGGAAAGAATGGGTAAGGATAGGTGGAAAGTGTTTTGTGGCAAAGGAAAAGATATAAAAGGATGTTTGCTGGAAAAAAAGGGTTAACTGTGTAGCCTATAGAAAAATATATATCACGGTGTTTGCTAAGGAAAGAATGGTTTAGAGCAGTTGTAAAGGGCTTTATTGCATAGGAAAATAGATGAAGGGAGGTTCGGTGTTGCATAAGATGAAGCTTGAGGAATATTAAAGAGCGGTGAAGGGTTGGAGAAACGTGAAAGTGTTGAGAAGAGGAAGGAAGGGTTAAGAATAGATGTAAAGTACTTTGTTGCATAGAAAAATAGCTGGAGAGGATTAGTGTTGCATAAGATGAAGCTCCAGAAATATTAAAGAGGAATGGAGGGTTGGAGAAACATGAAAGTGTTGAGAAGGGAGTATTTGCAGAGGAAGGTATGGTTAAGGATAATTGGAAAGTGTTTTGTGGCATAGGAAAATGGATGAAGAGAGGATTGGTGTTGCATAAGATGAAGCTTGAGGAATATTAAAGAGGACTGGAAGGATGGAGAAACGCGGAGATGTTAACAAAGGAGTGTTTGCAGAGGAAGGAAGGGCTAAGAATAGATGTAAAGTACTTTGTTGCATAGAAAAATAGCTGGAGAGGATTGGTGTTGCATAAGATGAGATTGAGGAATATTAAAGAAGACTGGAAGGATGGAGAAACGTGGAGATGTTGACAAGGAAGTGTTTGCAGAGGAAGGAAGGGCTAAGGATAGGTGGAAAGTGTTTTGAGGCATAGAAAAATACATGGAGAGTTTGGTATTGCATAAGCTGAGACTGAGGAACATTAAATTTGGTTGGAGGATTGGAGAAACGTGGAGGCGGTGAGAAGGAGAGGTAAGAGAGAGGGAGAGGGAGAGAGTGAAAGATGCAGAGCCAGACGAGGATGAGATGATGAACGTGCCTGCGGATGAAGTGCAGCGTGCTGGGGAAGTTAGGAATATGAGATGATTATTAACGAGCAAACATCGCCTAAGAATTTCACGGGCAAGAAAATGTTGGTGCAGGAGAACAGGTGGGAGGGGGAGGGGAGGGGGGGAATGAGTGGATGGGGGAGGGTGGAGGTGCAGGAGGGGGGGATACGAGTGTGTGTGTGTGTGTGTGTGTGTGTGTGTGTGTGTGTGTGTGTGTTTAATAATATTGTGTGTGTTTACCCGGTGAAATACTCTTGCATATAGTTACACACACACACACACACACACACACACACACACACACACACATCTACACAATGAATAAATGAAAACTGCAGTTGTGGAGTACAATTAGAATGCGAAAACACACCCAGAAAGATAAAAAAAAAAAAAAAGGCTACTACTACTACTACTACTACTACTACTGCTACTATTATTACTAACGTTAAAAGACTAAGAACAAAAGGAAAATGAAAAATAACAAGAGCAAAACAAAACTCGAGACGGTAGCAAATAGATAAAGAGCCACCATAAGACTTCAACGTGGACTTACCAAAATATATATATATAAAATGGAGGGAAACTATAATAAAAACTCGGCCCAGCAGAGAGCGCCTGGGTGTGAGGAAATAATAAAGCTTTCAGCGGACCATGAACGCCGAGAACTCAAGTAGAAATGGCTTTTATAAAGAACGAAACCAAACATACAGGAGAAAGAAAGTGGATACTCAATAAATATATCCCTCGTATATTTACTGAGAAAAATATATAACAGAAGAATTTGAAGTCAAGCGAATATTTTGGTGGTATGGTAAAAATAGGTCTGAGTTGTAGTAGTAGTAATAGTAGTAGTAGTAGTAGTAGTAGTTGTTGTTTTAGTAGTAGTGGTAGTAGTTGTTGGAGGAGGAGGAGGAAACATGGAAACATGGAAACTTGGACTAGCAGGCAGCAGAAAGCCTGTTGGCTCCTAACTAGGCTGCCTGCGTTCAGTGATTTAATCAATCCGCTTGCCATAGGAGTGGCTTGCAAGGAAGGATTAAAGCACTTGTGTATCTACTCTTGGGTACGCTCAGTTCACTCCCGATGCAGCAAAGTGGCGATCAATGCGTTTCTTGAAGAAGATGATGGCCTCTGCGCTAACCACTTCTGCAGGAAGGCTGTTCCAGTGGCGAACAACTCTATTCGAGAAATAACTCCTGCAGATGTCGGTATTGCATCGCTTTGCTTGAATTGTTTTTCCGTTGTTTCATGTTCTCAGGTTGGTTTGTAGCGTGAAGAGTTTGGAGTGATCAACGTTGCTGAGCTTGTTCAGGTACTTAAAAACTTGTATCATGTCTCCCCGCAGTCGTCTCTTTTCCAACGTGAAGAGGTTGAGTCGCTCTAGTCGCCCTTCATAGGGCTTCGTCCTCAGTGATGGTATCATCTTCGTGGCGCGGCGCTGTACTCTCTCAAGTAATTCAATGTCTTTCCTGTAATTAGGAGACCAGAATTGCACGGCGTATTCCAGGTGGGGCCTTACCAGCGAATTATACAAGGATATTCGAAGTTCCTCGCTATGAACCCAAGCATTGTATTGGCTTTCTTACAGGCGGACTTGCAGTGTTTTGTTTGTTTCAAGTCACTGCTGATGGTGACCCCGAGGTCTCTTTCCTCTTGCACTACATGTAGTGGTTCGCCACCCATGTGGTATGTGTGGTTGCTGTTTCTGGATCCGATATGCATTACTTTACATTTGGTAGTGTTGAAGGACTTCTGCCATTTTTCTGACCACCGAGTGAACTGGTCCAGGTCGCTCTGGATAATTTCGCAGTCTGCCTTCGTGAGGGCCTTCCCACCCACCTTTGTGTCGTCGGCAAATTTTGAAAGATTGGATTTTAATCCTAGTTCTAGGTCGTTGATATATATGATGAAGAGTATGGGTCCCAGCACTGACCCCTGTGGCACTCCACTTGTGACCGGGAGCCACTCGGAGGCCTGTCCGTTGAGTACAACTCGTTGTTTTCTTCCAGTGAGCCAGTCTTTGATCCACGCTGTCAGATTGTCGCCTAACCCCGCCGACTTAAGTTTCTTGAGGAGTCTTTCGTGTGGCACTTTGTCAAAGGCTTTCTGAAAGTCTAGATATATAACATCACTGGGGATATGATTATCCCAGTTTTCATAGATACCTTGGAAGAAGTCCAATAAATTGGTTAAGCATGAGCGCTTGTTCCTGAAACCGTGCTGAGCATCGGAAATGATGTTGTTGTCTTCAAGGAACCTAACGAGTTTGTCTCTGATGATCTTCTCGAGGATTTTTCCCGCCACTGAGGTCAAGCTGATTGGTCTGTAGTTTAGGGCCACGCTTTTGTCTCCCTTTTTGTAGATCGGTGTTACGTTCGCTTGTTTCCAGTCTTTTGGGACTTTGTTTTGTTGTAGTGACAGATTGTAGATGGCGGTGAGTGGCTTGAGGATTTGCTGCTTGAGTTCCTTGAGCAGCCTGGGTGACAAGTCGTCGGGTCCGGTGGACTTGTTTGTCTCGAGTTTGTCTAGGTACTTTTTCACATCCCGTTCGTCGATTGTGCCAATTTCTAGGGGAGTGATTCCCATCGGTGGGGAAGGGCTCTCGGGTACGGACTGGGTGTTCTCGACCGTAAACACAGACGCGAAGTTTTTGTTTAGGATTTCGACCATTTGTCTGCTGTCCTGCGTTAGTACGTCACTTTCATCTTTTAGGGGACCGATATTGCTTTTTGTCTTCTTTTTGGTTCTTATATACGTGAAGAACTTTTTCGGGTTGGACTTGGCTTCGCGTGCAATTTGCTTTTCATAGTCGCGTTTACGCTGGCGAATGAGAGTTCTGCAAGCTCTGAGGCTTTGATGGTACTGTTCGCGTGCCTCGTCAGTGCTGTTTTCCTTTAGCAAGTTGTATTTTCTCTTCTTTAAATTAATCGCCCGTCGAACTTGGGTAGTCATCCATGGTGGGCTTATGGCATTATTTGTTCTCCTTGTCTTCATGGGAACAGTTGTTCTCTCTACCTCCAGGAGTTTGTTCTTGAAGCCGTTCCACGCGCCGTCCACAGGAGTGAAGTTCATGGGTTCCCAAGTTGTCTGGGTTAGCAGCTCACGAGCGAAATTAAAATTGGCTCTTTTGTAGTCTGGAATCTTGGACGTGTTTTCGGTGAGTTCATGGTCTGTTCTGATCTTTAGGCGAATTAGGTGATGGTCGCAACCATCCAGTAATAGTATTACTAATAGTAGAAATAATAGTAGTAGTAGTGGTAGCGGTGGTGGTGTTGATGGTGGTGGTGAGTGGGTTAAGTGTGTGGAAGAGGCTGTCAGCGGCAGGGCCATCCGTGTGCAGCCAACCAGCCGCCTCCATGCTCGTCGCCCTGCCAGACAGACACACAGCCAGACACACGGACGGACGGACACACACACACACACACACACACACACACACACACACACACACACACACACACACACACACAAGCGCCCTCTGTTGTTTTGCTGCTGCCTCCCCGCGCGCGCGTGTGTGTGTGTGTGTATGTGTGTGTGCGTGTGCGTGTGCGTGTGCTTAATTGTTCGTCCAACGTTCTCTCTTTTAGGCGTCAGGTACATATTTTCTCTTTCCTTTTTTCATATATTATTTAACTGAATTATTTGTTTTGTGTTTATAGTGTCATCATTGTTGTCATATATATCTATTTTTTGTCATTATTATTTTTATTTGCTATCGTAATTTATGTTCTCTTTATTTTCTTTTTATTTTGTCAATATTTTTTTTTCCTTTCTTGATATTGGATTTGTTATTAATGTTGACCTTAGTTAGCATAAGTTTTCATTTATTTATATTCTTCTTTCCTTATTTAAACATTAGCAGTATCCTTTTCATATCGTTCCTTCAATCCTTGTCAAATGTTAGACCAGGTGGATAGATTGATTATAGGAACTAATATTAACTTGCTGTATAATATAGTAGTAGATATTAGATACCATTATTTGAACTATGCTACCTGCGCACCCTTGTGAAGCAGCCAGCATGCACAGAGCGAGTGGCGTAAAGGTCTTGAATACTTATCTAGATGTTTCTTTTATATAAAATCGAGAGTTGAAAGTTGCAGCGCCTTGTTAAAACTTTTACGGCTTGTCTTTGTTGTTGATATTTTTTTCCTCTCTCTCTCTATCTCTCTCTCCCGCCAGAATACGTGGAGAACTTATTATTTCGAAATATACTTTAACTGTGAGATGGACTCGTTTTATATCACATGAAGACCTCAGTTCGAAGACAAAGCTGGCACGCGTGATGGTAAACTGCATGCATCACATCACTAGGCAGAAATAAAGTGGATGGCATTTACCTACTGTATTGAACTTGAACTTGCGTCTCTCTGCGTCTTTCTGTGGTCGATGTCATTGTTAGCGTGTCAGTAGCGAGACTTGGTGACGGTAAAGAGACACGCATTGCCATCTCACACACACACACACACACACACACACACACACACACACACACACACACGTCGCCTATTGTTGGACTGACGTTTTTTTTGTGAGTATTTTTTTTGTGTGTATGTGTGTGTTTGGAATAGCGGTAATGACATAAATCAGCGTACTTTATCTCCCTCAAACACACGATCTGCCGACTTTGTACTACGTTAAAACCTTGAAACCACTCGACCAAAACAAAACAAAACAAAACAAAACACGAAACTATAACCATACGGAACCAGAGAGAAAATAACTGTTAAAGGATTCTCGAATTTCGCCCCAGTGTCAACAAGTATTGCAAAGATCGCCACTTATGGGTATCACTCCATGCAGTCAGTGTCCTGGATTTCCTCGACTCTCCTCCTTTGCCGCCATGAGCACGCCTGGAGAACACACGTGACCTGTCGTCCCGTGCTTCAAAACTGTCAATAAGCATCTGGAGAGAGAGAGAGAGAGAGAGAGAGAGAGAGAGAGAGAGAGAGAGAGAGAGAGAGAGAGAGAGAGAGAGAGAGAGAGAGAGAGAGAGAGAGAGAAGGAAAGAAATTAAGAGAGAAAGAAAACAAACGAAGAAAAACAAAAAATAGAAAGAATACAACAGAGAGAGAGAGAGAGAGAGAGAGAGAGAGAGAGAGAGAGAAACCCGAGACCAGCAGCAGCATCCACTTAAATTCCAGGCGTAGGACACTCACACTCTCTCTCCCCACCCACCCCTCCCCAAGCCTAACAAAACCCAGCCAAATTTACGATTGTCTTGTGGCGAAGTCAATTAAACTTTCAGTGATAAACCCTTAGCGAAGTTTGATTGCACTAATGTGTGGTGATGGAAGGTGAGGTGACGAGAGAGAGAGAAGCTTTCGTGGGGTAATTTTATTTGTTTTATTTTTATTTTCCCATTCATTTTTTTTACACATTTTTCCCATTTTCCATGATACACTTAGTTGAGGAAGGAGAGAAAACGTTAAGTAAGAGCCATAACGTTAAATTCTGTCCAGCGAGAGTTTAGAGATTCGTGAGGATCAAAAGGGAATTAACTTGTATTATGAGGCGAGAGAAAAAGAAGAGAATTATGAGTTCAAGAGTCTTTGGAAGAGAGAGAGAACTATTCATGAAGTTAAGAAAGGAGAGAGAGAGAGAGAGAGAGAGAGAGAGAGAGAGAGAGAGAGAGAGAGAGAGAGAGAGAGAGAGAGAGAGAGAGAGAGAGAGAGAGAGAGAGAGAGAGAGAGAGAGAGAGAGAGAGAGAGAGAGAGAGAGAACAGTCTGCCACAACCTCACCACCACAACTACCACACCCTCACCACCACTCTCATCACCACCACCATCATCACCACCACCGCCACAAATACCATGACTACTACCACATCCTCACCACTACCACCACCACCATTCCTACTACTCATAAAACCTCTCTTACCACCAATACTATCACCACCATCACCATCATCAGTACCTTCTCTAGCATCTTCCCCAAGACCCGAGTACCACCACCACTAACAACAACAGCAGCAGGCATATAGAGTTTTCTCCTTCAGATTTGTTTAAGAATTGGGTCGTTAAACTTTCGGGGCCAGGTCGGGATTGGCTCTTTGATTAGTTAGCTGAGAGTCATTGCTCGATTCTTCCTTCCCCTTCCTCTTCCTGGACCGGCCTGAGCTTGGAGTGAGTGGCCTCGGATTTCTTCTTCTTCGTCGTGTTGAGAGCCGCCCGCCCTTCCTGTGATATGTGTGATTAGTGACGCGGCGGAGTGTTCAGGTTTATTCATTAGAAGATTTTGATTTGTTTTTTCGTTTGTCGTGATGGTTAGTTAGGAAGAGAAGAATGTAAGGTACCCAAATGATCGTGATACGTTGTAGAATTAACAGATAAAGAAATATTTGTTTGTTATTTTTATCTGTGTGTGTGTGTGTGTGTGTGTGTGTGTGTGTGTGTGTGTGTGTGTGTGTGTGTGTGTGTGTGTGTGTGTGTGTGTGTGTGTGTGTGTGTGTGTGTGTGTGTGTGTGTGTGTGTGTGTGTGTAGGTTAAAACAAGAATAAATGGAAAAGGCAAAGAAATGTAAATAATCTTGTTTGAGTTTACATGAAATATTGTGTTTCTGGACAGCCACAGACGCACAGGAACACACACACACACACACACACACACACACACACACACACACACACACACACACACACGCACGCACGCACGCACGCACGCACGCACGCACGCACACGTTGATTAAAGTTTATAATATGTTAATAACGGAAGAATCTTTAAAATCGTGCTGGCAACGAAAAATGTGTTTCTCCATGCAAATGTGCATTACGAAATATTAGCCATTCCTTGGACAACACAATACTCTTAAATTTCAGACAGAAGAGACCTCGGCTATTATGCATTACCGCGATATTTATTACGTGTGTGTGTGTGTGTGTGTGTGTGTGTGTGTGTGTGTGTGTGTGTGTGTGTGTGTGTGTGTGTGTGTGTGTGTGTGTGTGTGTGTGTGTGTGTGTGTGTGTGTGTGTGTGTGTGTGTGTGTGTGTGTGTGTGAAAAAGATAGAGACACAGACAGAACAAATATACAGGAAGACAAAATACATTACTGACTGACTTTGACTGACTGACTGACTGACTGATATGCAAAACACAGAGGGTTCATACTTATGACCACCGGGAATTATCAGTATTTTCATTATTTTTTGAACCACGAATAACAAGAGAAAAAAATATTGAACACGTGCATCCAAAATAATACGTGTAACCGAATATCTAGGAAAGTTTTAGTTAACACATAAAACACAAAACCAAATTAAGTCGCCGCCGCTTTCATAACATCAGTGTCAGAATTTTACACCACAATTCTAGACGCTCACCACACCACTGCCATTCATCACATCCCACGTCACCAAATCACCCCATCAAAAAGACATTACCTCATGATAACATCCCACAACCTTATGAAAAACCGTCCCACCTTCCCAGCCTCTTTCCCAGCCCTGAGTATTCCCAACAAGCGTCATTCTTAGATGTATTCAACACCTTAACGTAATATTTTAGCCTCTCCTCCTGGACGAATCATGAATGTTATGTACATCATCGCTTGGACAGTTCATCATTTCTGTATCTGATGTGAAGACTCGAGAAAAGCACCTCAGACAAAAGAAAGAGACAGACAGACAGACAGATGGAGTATAGGAGTCGATCTTTAAACCCTTGCTCGAACCCGTTTAAATATCTGATTAACTCTTTTTCCCTACGACCAAACACCCCGCTCAAATGAACCATGTAGATAGTCTTTACTCATAATTACTCACTATGACATCTTACCTTTCATCCGCCACTCCTTCCCCCTTCGCTCATCCACAGCTTTATCAAATGAAACGCGTGGGATTTGACCGTAGACTTTTTATGTTCCTATTTATGTCTGCCGTGTTACTTTGTTTCATGTAGCTTTCATCCACCACTGCTTCCCCTTCGCTCATCCACAACTTTATCATCCGTATCTGCCGTGTTGTTTTGTTTCATGCATCAGGGGAATTTATGCTTCGGCGAGGGATGCAGAAAGAAGGGTATCCAGTGTCGCTACAATGAGACTCGTATAACATTCAGCCGGGCAGCAGGTGTTCAGAACGGCCCTCACATCGTTAAGGTAAAGGTAAAGGTGAGTGCGTACGTTTGAATCCGTTTGAATATCGGATTAACTCATTTTCCTTACTCAAATCGCTATAGCCCTTCACAAAATCCCAAAATTCATGCATGCAGGGCTTCATTCATATACAAGACTAGTTATTTTCCATCAGACCTCACAATTGAATACGAAAACAATAGGCTACGTAACTATACTATTAAAACACTTGCATTCTAACCTCCAGTTCATTTATTTACTGTGTACTGGTTATTTTTTTTTTCACTCCTACATCCCAACTTTGTCTACCAAGAATTTTGTTCATGGAGGTTCTTCGGGATATTCATTTACACTTTTATGCGTGTTCCTGAGATGATCAATTAGTCCGTATGTCTGTCTGTCTCTCTGTCTGTCTCGTTTGCTTGTCTGTTTGTTTGTCGATATATACTTGTTTGCTTTTACTCGCATTTTTTTTTTAGTAGGTAGTACCAAGAGTATCAAAGTTTATATCGTCACCCTCATAAAATAATTCCCTAAGTCATTTTTCAGCGATTTCCAGGTTTTTATCTACATTAATTTTTCAACATGTGACGCCCAATTTTGTATAGTTGTCTTCGTCATTCATGGTTTGAGTGTTCTAGAATTGGCCTTTTCACTTCTGCCTAACTCTTTAGCCAAATGAGATAATGACAGTTCTTTTCTGATTTCCTGAAAAGTAGAAAATAATGACTTAGGCGGCTTGTTTACGAAGGTGACGATATATAGCTAGTAACTTAACTATTACAGCATTCGCGTTCGTTAAGCTCTAGTAACTTTAGAAATGCAATATTGCATCAACGGCGGGGAATCGAATAACACTCCCGGCTAATCTTTATTTATTTATTTCCGTCGCGAGCTGTTGAATACTGAACGAACTTTAATTAGTGGGATTTAATCAGCCGCGATTAATTCTCCATTGAAACCGTTGAACCAGCGTTACACCTGTTACGAGTTCCGAGTTTCTGCGCTCATGAATCACGTGGATGCAAGGAAGGTGTGGCTTGGAAAATGATGGGTGGAAATCTGGGAATCAAGAACGTTGTGTAAATCATCGCTTGGGCAGTTTATTATTTCTGCATCTGATGTTAAGACTCGAGAAAAACACCTCAAACGAAAGAGACAGGCAGACAGACAGACAGATAGACAGACAGACAGACATTCAGGCAGGAGGAAAGAGAGGCAGATAAAAACGTATACAGAGAGATAGAGGAGGAAATAAAGGCAGGCATATACTAAGCTAGAGAGAGAGAGAGGGAGACATACATATATACAGAGGAAAAAACAGAAGTGAAGGGAGAGAGACACATACAAACAAACACACAGACAGAGAAGTGGAGGAAGGAGAAGGGCAGCCAGACAGTCCACTAACAGGGCGAGACAAGATCACTATAAATGCGTAAAAGAATATCACCTGTTCTGAACCAGGGAAAATATAATGCAGGGGATGGTAGATCCTGCCTTAGGGGAGAGAAAATGAGTAACACTTGACACGAGCGAGCGCCACGCGGCAAAAAGCAAAGTGCAGGTAATTGTATACCAGAAGGGAGGATAATCATGGCTCACATATCATGGTGTAAGAGTCTTTTTCCGGGGCTGCTCTCAAAGGGACGAGCAAGTGATTCACGGGGAATGAGGGAGAGGAAAAGAGGGCAAGAGGGAGTCATGTTATGCAACGAAAAAATATTAATTACTTTGTACCTGAAAATGCGTCAGAACATTATAACTACATTAGAGGCACGCGCTGCTGAATTCTGTGCAACTTTGTCTACCAAGAGTTTTGTTTATGGTTGTTCTTCGGGATATTCATTTTCAATTCCGATATCCGTCTGTCTGTCTGTCTGTCTGTCTCTACTTGTCTGCTTACCTGTGTATCTGTTTGTCGACATATGCTTGTTTGCTTTTGTTTCCAGTGTTTCGTAGTACGTCGTAGTAAAAGTATCAAACTTTATATCCAGAAGAAAATTATGTTCAGAGCTCTTGATCTTAGTTCTTATCCTGATTTTATAATTACAGTGTTGTGTCTGTTTTAAAAGATATGAAAGAGAAAATTATTTATAGTGTTAATATCTTTTTTATTCTTTTTGCATTAGAATGATAAAGAAGCGATCATATATAAAGAGAAACAGACAGACAAGCAGGCAGCACACCGCACCAGGAACACTTTGTATTGCCAAAATCGCCGATGACCTTCGAGGAAACAACACCCGACGCACACACACACACACACACACACACACACACACACGCACACGCACACGCACCCGCTCACAGATATCAGATGGAAACGAACGCGTAATGTCCTAATAGTCCCTTGTATAGGTGCGTTCAATTTCCGCCGTATGATTACCTTGGCGGTGCCCAATAACCCGCCCGCCGCTGAGGCCCCGCAGCTCCCCCTGGCTGCCTCTCCTCAAGACGCCTTCAATACCTGTTCAGCGAGGCAATATCGAATGCCGCTCCAGCCACGCGATCCTCCACAGCCACAATTAAAGTAGAATCACCTCCACGCAGATTACAGACGCGGCAGCTCAGGCCCAGACGGGAGGGCGGCGTTCCTTCCCCCTCCAAGGTAAAGAGCCTGCTGGAGGAGGGCTCGGGCGGCACGCACACGCATCCATTATCGGTTACGACGCGCCTTCCCGTAAGGACTTGAGGGATTGTACTGCCTCTCGAATGGTTGTTAATTCCCTTTTCTCTGCTTTTTTGTTTTATTATTTGATGTCAACTAACTCCTTATGTCATTTCAGGGAACGAGAGGAAGGAAATGGTTATAGTAATTCTGAACTGGTCATGATAATAATACTACCAAGATTTTTTTTTTACATTTTGCCAGTGACCCCTGTAGGCTTTCTCGGTTTGGCCTTGTGGTCGACCCCAGTCCGTTATGGTGCAGGCAAGTGTTTATAGTGGCGCCATCTTGCTTGGCTCATGTTTCCCACGGAGCTCATCTTTGATCCTCTTTTTAGAGAGAATCTATAGAACCCGAGTTTATAGATGGTCTTCAGGACAGCATCATAAAAAAAAATTGCAGGCATATTTGTAGCGACGGGCGGGACGCGAACTTGCGTCCTCCTGGAAGCCTCCCTGGCACGCCGATCATTCAGCCACCGGCTCCTCTTTTACTCAGTTGTTTAGAGGAAAATCAGTGTACAATGCTGCATCTTGAGTAAGGTGTCAGTGGTATAATGCAGAGTGAATTGTAGCAACCTCCCCAAATAATAAAATGCTGAATGAGTTGCACCACAGCCTCCCAATACGAAATCTTTACCCACAACGCCAGCGGCAGCCAGTCTGGACAGTGGATGCCAAGGTCTGTTAGCCGGTCACTCGGAAAATTGTCCCCGTTTGGAAATCTGAGAAATATAGTGAAGAAGGAGGTAAAGAAAACCTACGAACATGCGGTCAAGACACAGATTGAATTGTTTTTGGGGCCGAGAAGAAAATTTTAGCTCTAGGAATTTGATCATGCATTTTGTTTTATTTGTGAATGTAAAGGTTTATGGTCTTAGGTTTGTTTTTGTGGTGTGTGTGTGTGTGTGTGTGTGTGTGTGTGTGTGTGTGTGTGTGTGTGTGTGTGTGCGCGATGAAATGATAATATAATCCATGTAGTAGATAAGAATTCTCTCTCTCTCTCTCTCTCTCTCTCTCTCTCTCTCTCTCTCTCTCTCTCTCTCTCTCTCTCTCTCTCTCTCTCTCTCTCTCTCTCTCTCTCTCTCTCTCTCTCTCTCTCTCTCTCTCTCTCTCTCTCTCTCTCTCAACGCCTGAAATCCGGTAATTTTTCTCTCCCTTTCTACTCAGATGCCACAATATGTCTTAATTTCACCCCAAGGGACATGCCATTCATCTTCATCCGCCGCTATAAATTATTCCTTCCCTCGCCCTCCTGCGCCTTCTCTCCCATCGCCGCGTCCCATTCACCGCAGGCACACTGATGGCGCCTTGTGACCCCTGGCGCTGGAGAAACCTCTGATTATTTCTGTAGAGTTTATTCCCAGATGATTTCTAGCACACTATATCCTCCTTATGTGTTCTGATGGTTGAATGTGGGAGCGTGCCTTTCCACGTGACTATGACTACGTTGATATAAGTAAAGTCTTTCTTCTGCCCCTTCTTGTTTTTCCTCTCCTTCTAGTCCTCATCCTTCTCTTCCTTAAGTCTTTATTTGTCCTCTGTTGTTTTTTGTTGATGATGTAAACCGCATTCTCAGTAAGTCATACGTTGGTCGGCTCATCTCTCATTGGTTCTGATGTTAACTTCCTTCTTCATTTCACCCGCCTTTTCTCTGACTATGGCTACGAACATAAGTTAAGGCTCTCAGTTAAGTCTTTGTTCCATATTTTTAAACGTATCGGGCTCCCTTTACGACTATTTCCAAAGGCCACAGAGAAGATTAAGTTTTGTAGAAGTAGTCTGACAACTTTACCGAGAGATGGGGAGGAAGGAATGAGCGATCGACGGATAGAGGGCAGCAGAAGGGAGGAAGAACGGACGGGAAAGGGGCAGGTAGGATAGATGGAAGGGCAAAAGGGAGATAAGAAGGAAGTTTTAATAGGGTTCCCATTGGTGATATCCCTGTTCATGGTGCAGAAGTCAGGTACAACTATCACGAGGATCACAAAGCAATCCATGAAAAGCTCAGCAACTTCTATACGAGAGGCTTTTTAAAGAGGCGAACAGAGGTGTCGAGAGGTTGAAGAATACGGACTGTAATTTGTTTTGTGTTATTTTGTAGATGATGTGAACCGTATTCTTCATCCGTCACACAATTTCTTTCTTTTTTTACAGCAAGGTGACAGCTCGATGGCAAAAAACAGAGACGACAACACACACACACAAAAAAAGCCCCGCTAGACGCTGCTCCGAACGAAAGGAAAAAGAACGAGAGGCGAGAAGAGAGGTCAGTTCCGGGTCGTGGTTGGTTAGCACGTCACTGGTATCAATGTTAACTTACTCCTTCACGATTCACAGACGCTCTAGATGTTGTGGGATGAAGTGCAGTAGCCTTAGATGATGTACACCCACTCTCACACTTACATACTCCAACATCACCACCTGCAATAACCACCTCCAACACCACCAACACCACCACTATTTACAGACGATCTAGATAAGAACATAAGAACATAAGAATGGAATGGAATGAAATACAGTAGCCTTAAATGACACATCCACACATACACACACATACAAACATTCACTCCACCACCACTACCACCATCACCACCACCACCACCACCACCACCGTCCTCTCATCAGCTCGGAGGGACACAAAGAGCCTCCAGGATGTGCCGAGGACAATGCCGCAAGGAACTAATATGATGGACGTAATGACGAAAAAATAGGACGAGGCGAAGACTTCCTCCCTTCTGGCTCGCTTTTATTTTCTCCCTTTTTTTTCCTTGTTTCCTTCGTCTTCTCTTTCTCGTGCGTGTCTTGTCTTACTTGTCGTCCTCTTTTTCCTCTTCCTCCTCCTCTTCCTCCTGTTTGTTTCCCGTTTCCTCTTAGTCTTCATCCTCTCTCCTCCTATGTCTCTTATTTCTTCTCTTCCTCCTCCTTTTCCTCTTCTTTTCCTTCGACTTCTTTTCATTCTGTGCGTCTTTCTCGTCGTCCCCCTTTTTCCTCTTCCTCCTCCTTCTCCTCCTCCTCTTCCTGCTCCTTTTTGTTTCCCGTTTCCTCTTAGTCTTTGTCTCTCTCCTCATACTTCTCTTATTTCTTCTCATCCTCCTCCTTTTCTTCTTCTTTTCCTTCTGTTCGTCTTTCTCGTCGTCCCCTTTTTCCTCTTACTCCTCTTCCTCCTCCTTCTCCGTTTCCCTTTCCTCCCAGTTTTCGTCCTCCTCTTTCTCGTTAACTATTTCCACTTTTCTTTTTTCTTCTCTTCCTCCTCCTCCTCCTCCTCTTTCTCCTTTCCCCTCTCCTCTCAGTTCTCGTCCTTCTCTTTCTCGTTAACTCTTTCCGCCTACTTTTCTTTCTTCTTCTCCTCCTCCTCCTCCTCCTCCTCCTCTTCTACGTTCTCCCTCTCCTCCTAGCCCTCATCCTCCTCTTTCTTGTTTCCTCTTTCCCCCTCCTCCTTTTTTCTCCTCCTCCTGCACTTGATGATTCGATTACATCACAAAAGCTGGCGACCTCGTTATAAGCCAGCAGACTTTTTGTTACCTGCTCTTACATGTTTTTGAGTCGCTGTTTCTTCCTCCTCCTCCTCCTCCTCCTCCTCCTTCTCCTATTCCTTTGTCTCCCTTCTTTCATTACATCCCAGTCATATCATAATGTTCTTTCTCTCCTTTTTTTTCATTAACTACTACTACTACTACTACTACTACTATTACCACCACCACCACTACCAGCATCGCCTTATATTCTGTACCCCAACTATTATAACCACTAATTCTAGCCCTATACCTACGACCTTCCCTAATGTATCTATCACTACCACCATCACAACCATCACCTCATCTACCAGTAAACCGCAAACCCAGTACCGAGCATAGCGTCCCTGCCGTCGTCAGCACAAGGGAGGCTGTAGGAGGCTCATCTTATAGGCTTACACAGACTATAAGTGTCAGTGTAGTCCCGGCAGCGGCTGTGCAAGTGGCAGGTGGGAGCGGTGAGGGACGGTAACGGATGGATGGGTCTTGTCCGGCGGGAGGGCTGACAGACGGAAGGACAGGCCGCCAGATATATGGTGCGGCTGAAATTGAAGCTTAGAGGAACGTGAGCGAGGAGTCGATGGTGGAGGTTCGAGGGATACACATGTTGGTGACCGGGAGGATGTTGCTACCTAAAAATAAAAAAAATAAAAATAAATAAATAAATAAAAAACTACGACTCAGGTGAATGTAAACGGGTTAGTGTAGGTAGTGAACGCTTAGTAATGTCGGCAAAATGAGGATAAGAAGTAAGGGATGGACGTTTAGTATTCAGATAGCAAAAAAAAGAGGGTTTTAGTATTCAGACAGCAAAAAAAAAGAGGGTTTTAGTATTCAGACAGCAAAAAAGAGGGTTTTAGTATTCAGACAGCAAAAAAAAGAGGGTTTTAGTATTCAGACAGCAAAAAAAAGAGGGTTTTAGTATTCAGACAGCAAAAAAAAAGAGGGTTTTAGTATTCAGACAGCAAAAAAAAAGAGGGTTTTAGTATTCAGACAGCAAAAAAAAGAGGGTTTTAGTATTCAGACAGCAAAAAAGAGGGTTTTAGTATTCAGACAGCAAAAAAAAAGGATATGATAGGAATAGAGGAAAGGATGGAGAGAAGGAGAAGGAAAAGAAAGACGACGGGGATTGAAGGAGAGAAGGTGGGTAGGAAGGAGAGAAGGAGGATGATAGAGCTTCCAGGATTATACATGTTGGTGACCGGATGGAGGTTGCTACGTAAAAGAATAAGAAAACTATGACAATAATAATACCAATACTACGACTTACCAGATCATACAAAGCCTCAAAGGAACGTAAACGAGAGAGAGTACGTAAGGTTGGTATTCTTGGACACTTTCACCTCTCATATCAACTGTCTGTTTCCAAAGGCCAAAATGGAGATCAGTGGAATAAATGGCGCCACTATAAAAAAAATTGCCTGCGCCATGACGGGATTGTGCCGACCACCTGACCCCTAAAGAAAGCCTACCGGCGCTATAGGCGAACACGATAAAAAAAAATTGGGTTCTAATGAGTGTTTCTTGTTAGGTCAGGGTAAAAGAGTAAGGTCAAACTACCACCAGGGTCATAAATCTACCCATGGAAATACCCACAACTCCTACGAAAGCTTAGTAATGTGCGCAGAATTAGAACAAGGTTTAACGGACGAACATTAAGAAGCTTTTAGTATTCAGACACTGCAAAATTGGAGATATAAACAGCATACAGTCATTCCAGTCGTTGAATTTCCTATGTAAACTATTTCACCCTCGTTACAAATCCCATAAATATTTAAGTCGTTCATGTGCAGGTCTGGAAGGTTATCAAACTATATTTACTCCAAGTTCTATTACGAAAAAAGGGGAAAACCGATTACACTGCGTCGGTCTCCAGCCCTAACCATTACAAGGGGCAGGGCAGCCACTCAAGGCTTGAAATTCTGAAATCTGGTCACCAAGATTAGTTGGAGTGCGGTGAGGCAGGTGGAGAAGGGAGGAGGCGAGGAGCTGTACGGCAGGAGAGAGGGAGAGAAGGAAAGAGAGAGGGAAGATAGGAAAGGAGAGAAGGAGGAAGGGAAGGAAGAAGTAAGGAGAGAAGGAAAGGGAAGGGGGGGGGGAAGGAGAGGGGGATTGAGGGAAGCATAGAGAAAAGAAAGAAGGGAAGGAAGGATTAAGGACTGAAGGAGACAAAGAGGGAAGGAAGGAAGGAAGGAAGGAAGCAGGGAGGGAAGGACGCAGTGAAAGAAAGAGGGAGGGAAGAAAGGAAAAGAGAGAAGGAAGAAGGGAGGGAAAGGTAGTTATTTGCAAGAGCAGGAGACACGGGGCTTTGCTGAGGAAAAGAAGAGGGGTGGAGGGAGAGTCAGTGCGGCAGGGAAAAAAAAAGTGTGTTTTTTGACCAAAGGAGAATGAGGGAGAGGGAGGAGCCAGGGTGTGCAGAGGGCAGGAGGGTGAGGAAAAGGTGAGGTGAAGGTAGGAGCGGCAAGGAACAAACAGAACGGAGTAGTTAGGATATACAGAAGGCAGAATGATAGGAAGAGGAAAGGTAAATTGAAGGTAGGAGGAAAAGCCGTATTCTTAAGGGGGAGTTGCCTTAAAATGAAAACATATACATTAACTTATTCTTGAGATAAATAAATAAGGGTTAGGGTTGTGTTTTAAGTCAGGGGATGTTAATAGAAAGAAGAACAATGGTTTAATGGAAGAGGTACTGAAAGAAAATGGGGTTAGGGTTGCCGGTGGGGAAGTTTAAGGGGTGCTACTCTAAAATGAAGGAAAATGGGGACAGGGTTGCCTTAATTAACGTATCGGCACCTCAGTTCGCCTATTTGAAAAGCCTCTCAGATAAGCTGCTGGGATTTTCATGGACTGCCTTATGATCCTCGTGATAGCTCTACAGTGCGCGACTTCTGCATCATGAACGTTAAAGTCACCCATGAAAACCGGGTTACTCTTCCCTGTGGCCTTGGAAAATTGTCATGATGGGAGCCTTAGGAATATGGACCTAAGAACACACGGGGAGAGTATACAGGAAGAGGGCGGGACAGGTAGAGGTGAGGTGAAGGAAGGAGGAAGGAACAGACGGGGTGAAGAGGGAAGGAGAAGAGGGGAGGAGGGAGGGCAGAGGGAAAGGCGAGGCGCAGGTAGGAACAAGGAACACACGGGATGGAGAGGGAAAGGCAGGAGAGCAAAGCAGGAAGAGTTCGGGCGGGACAGACAGGTATATAAAGGTGAGGTGAAGGGAGGAACAAGGAACACACGGCATGGAGAGGGAAAGGCAGGAGCGCAAAGCAGGAAGAGTTCGGGCGGGACAGACAGGTATATAAAGGTGAGGTGAAGGGAGGAGCAAGGAACACAGGTGGATGGACAGGTGGACTTGGCTTGATGAGATTCTGAGGGGAGACGTAAAGGTACACTCGCCTTGCCCTACTCTGCCCTGCGTTAGTCCTTCCTTCCTCCCCTCACTCACTCACTCGCTCACTCACTCCGCCGGTTCCATTAAGCTACTCGCCGCCTCTCAGCCCTCAGCCCTCAGTCCTCTCCGTTCACTTTTCCATCCCCGATTCAACGTTCAGGCCGATAACCGATGGAGCCGGAAGTCACTGTGCACGGAACGGCTCACACACATACGGACTGAACGAACGAGATGTAGGGAAAGTATTGTTGGGTTGTTGTTGTTGTTGTTGTTGTTGGTGGTGGTGGTGGTGATGTTGTTTTGGTTTTGTTCGTCTCAAGAGATTTTTCATAATGTCTCGTTGATTATAATATTTTTCTTTGTAGTTTTCCTTATCAGGTTTCTTTTTTTGACTTCTATATGGTATCTCCCGTTCATCCCCCTTTTTTCTGGTTTCATTCGTTCAAGAGATTTGTTGTAATGTGTCTTATGGTTCATATTTTCTCATTATATATTTTTTCAACAAGGTTTTGTGCTTTGCTATTTGCATTTTTCGTTATTATTATTTCTCTAATATGAACTCATTCGTTGTAAGATATCCTTCTTAATATTGTTGCACTTGTATTATTTTTTCCCACTTCATTTTCTTACGCAAGCTTTTACCTCTCATTTCAAATCTCATTCATTTTTTCTCTTGCACTGAGGGAGATTAAGAGAAGAACATTTACTCCTCTCGTTTAAGAAATATATATTACAACATTTTTCTTTTACTTTCTTTTTCATTTCATTTCGTTTTCCTCAACAGCCTTTCACTTCTCATCCTCGTCTTGCGTCATTTTTCAACAGTCTTTCATAATTTCATTTCAGCACGATTTTAGTTTTTTTTTTTTTTCTCTCTATTGCTTTACCACTTTTCTATCTCTTTTTTTTCTTCCATCACTCGCGTAGTCAGAGCAAACTTCTAATGCAGCAACGTCCGATTTCGATAAGTTTTTCCTGTGCTGGTTTAAGTCTCGGTATTCTTTTTCATTTTTCTTCTCTTTGTTACACTCCCCCGCCTCTTCATCTCTCTTCCCGCTCCTTTCTCTTCCTCATTCTTTATCCTTCATGTTGTCTCCCTCCTCCTCCGCCTCCTCCACGTCATTTTCCTCTCTCTTTTTTCTATTTTTCTCTTTCAAGTTATTTTTCCTCCGCCCGCTGTTCGTCTTTCTCCTCCTCCCCTTTCTGTTCCCCTAACTATTCATTTCTTTTCGTCTTTATTCTTCCCTCACCTTTTTTCTCTGCCATTTTTCTGTTGACCATTCCTTTCTCTTTTCTCTCCCTCTTATTTTATGTTTTTCCTCCTCCCCATCCTCCTCCTCCTCGTCTTTCTTCCTCTTCTTCTTCCTCATCCTCCTTGTCGTTAACCAGCACAGAAGCGAAAATCTTCTTTTGTATTTATTTCTCAGATGGAAGGTAAAAGGTGTTACATAATACACATCCTTGATAAGAGCGTATAAAAGATTGAAAGCGCCAGTATCAGCACAGGGAGCCATTTATTTATTTATTTTTTCAGTGAGAGAGAGAGTTTAGGTATTTATGCTGTCTGTCACTTGTTTCTTGTTTGCTTAGCTGTCTTTTATGTATGTCTGTGTCTCACCTGTTCTCGTGTTCTCTCTCTCTCTTTAAAGGCTTCCTCATATTCGACTGTTTCTTCTTCGTCTGTTTATAACAATGCTGTCTTTCTTTCCTCTCTCGCGTGTAGGGGTACCTGTCAACACCCCTCCCTCGGCTGTCTCATAGGTCCGTTCTCTCTCCAAAAGCTCACTCTTATACAGCTGCTTTTCCTTCGCCTCCAGTGTGTAGGTACCCGTCAGAATCCCTCTAGCCTGTCTCTCGTTTATGCCTGCCCGTCCGTAGCCTGCCTGTCCCCCATCATCCTCAGTCCCTAAGCCCACAAAAAGTGTCCCGTACAGTCGCTGCCACATAACTTACGCCGCGAGAGCCAACCAGCGAGTCGTCTTCTTACCTTTAGACTTATAAAAGATGCTGGACCAAGAAATCTATCCCTCCTATCCCGTCCTATCCCTCCTCCATACCCTTCCTTTTTCTCTCCCCTACCTCTCCTCTCTCTCCTACCCCGTCCTTCCCCATCCTTTCTTTCTTTCCCTCCTCTCAGTCGATTTTTCCACTAACTCCTTTATGTCTGAAGAATGGTTCCCCTCCCTACCATCCCGTTCCTCCTCTTCCCTTTCTTTATTCCCCGCCCCTCCTTTCCTCCCTCCATCTTCCTTCCCCTTAACTCCTCCATACCTTCTCCTTTGTGGCTTGCGCGTAAAAGATGGAACTGGTATTTCAGGTTCTTTTCTTCCTCTTATTCTCTCTTTTATCTTCTTAAGCCACGTGACTGTGTGTGTGTGAGGGGGGGTGGAAGAGGATGTGTGTGTGTGTGTGTGTGTGTGTGTGTGTGTGTGTGTGTGTGTGTGTGTAAGGGGGGGTTGAGGAGAATTTGTGTGTGTGTGTGTGTGTGTGTGTGTGTTTACCTTTCTTATGGTCAGGAGCAGAATTATTCACAACTTTCAAGAAAATTAAGGAGGAGGAGGAGGAGGAATTCAAAAATAAGAGAAAGGAGAAGAAAGAAAAGAAGAAAGGAGAAGGGAGGATAGTGGAAGAGGGGGAGATATAAAGACTGGGAGGGAGAAGGAAAAGATAAAAAGAAGAAATTAATATCATAAGAAAAGAAAAGAAAAAGGAGAAGGAGGAGGGAGATGAATAAGAAGCAGAGGAGGAGAAAAATGAGGAAGAGGAAATGTAGAAGGAGAAGGAGGAGGGAGATGAATAAGAAGCAGAGCAGGAGAAAAATGAGGAAGAGGAAATGTAGAAGGAGAAGGAGGAGGGAGATGAATAAGAAGCAGAGCAGGAGAAAAATGAGGAGGAGAAAGTGGAGAATGTAAAGGAGGAGAAGGAGGAAAATAAGAAGAGGAAGTGGAGTAGGAGGAGCAGGGGGAAAATGAGGAAGTGAAAGTGGAGGAGGAGGAGAAGGCGGAAGAGGAGGCGGAGCAGGTGACAGAAAGGCTGCTGACATCCAACGAGGTTAGCTCCCTTAGTGGGCTGGTCTTTCTGCAGGTCTTTACTACTATTATTAGGTTTAGGCAGGAAAGTGAGAAGCCTCTTGCGTGCCCCGACCTCCTCCTCCTTCCGGTGCATCACCAGCAGCAAGGAAAAAAGAATAATGATGCGGGAATTATTTTCAAGAAGAGACCGATTTCTTTTCTTTTCTGTACCTATCACTTGCAGTATTGCCAGGGAGGATAAGTAGCTATTGTTAGTTTTTACGAAGTCTGAAGGTGGTGTAGATGAGTATAAAGGCAAGCCTTTTTTTTATTTAAGAAGGAACGTTTTTTTTTCTGTGCGAATCACCGTTATACCATCAATACCAGAAAGGATAAGTACCCGTTGTGAGCTTTTACGAAGTGTGAAGTAACTGTGGACGTGCGTGGCAAGACTGACTTATACAAAGAAGATAGACTCCAGGGGTTTAAAATCACTGAAAAGCTACCGGTATATCTTTACTCCTACTGCCTTTTCCAGGTATCCAGTTCATTCGGTAAAAAGAAAAAAGCTAAACACCCTTGTGCAACGTTTTGCATCAGACTCGCTCAAGACCGCAGCTCACGCACAAAAAAGACAAGTTATCCTGTATCATTCGATTATAGTTCTCGGTTATGAACGTGGGACAGTGAGAGATTCCCACTAAAAGGCCAAACAACATTACGCGACTGACTTCACCCACAGTAACAGCCTTCTATATCCAGACACTGCGTATTCAGCCGCCGGTACTTGGTTACGGAGAAGAAGAAGAAGAGGAAAAAGTGAGAGCTGGGGCGGAAAATGATGAAGTTGTAGTAGCAGCAGCAGGAGGAGGAGGAGGAGGAGGATGAGGATGGGGAGTTTCGTGAGCTGGAAATAGAGGAGACAGGAAATTTAAATGGAGAAGGGGAGATGACAAAGGACAAAAGAGACGGCACCAACGCGGAAGAAATGAAGCGTAAGACGTAAACATGTTGATGAGTGTTTGGGTGACGGAAAGGTGTGCGGGCGGGCAGGTGATCGGATGGGTGAGCGGGTTGGGGAGTAGTTGGGTGTTAGTTGAGCTTATAGGCGGGTGACGGTGGTGATGTGGTGGGTGACGGAGGAACACAGAGGAGGAGGACGGGAAGGTGGAGAAGGAAGACAGTGAGAGGGCGGAGGCAGGAGAGCGATGCGGAGTGAGTGAGAAGGAAGACGCTGAAAGAAAGGAGAGGAAAGAGCGCAGAAATGGAGGAGGACATTTTAAGAACGAAACAATGGGCACGTCACAAAGGAGGAGGAGGAGGAGGAGGAGGAGGAGGAGGAGGAATGGGAAAAGGAACCTCGGAGATATAAACTTTATGCAGCAACCTGAGACTGAGACTGAGACCAAGCGTGAGACAATGGTGAAAAAAATAATAATACGATATAATAAAAGATAAAATAGTGTGAAAAGCCGTGAACGAAGTGAAGTAAGTGAATTAATTTTGCGTGGAGTTGTCGTCGCTTAGGTGTAAATAGATCATCTTGAGAAAGGATAACAACGAGAGAGAGAGAGAGAGAGAGAGAGAGAGAGAGAGAGAGAGAGAGAGAGAGAGAGAGAGAGAGAGAGAGAGAGAGAGAGAGAGAGAGAGAGAGAGAGAGAGATTTACATAGATTTACATAGAAAATCAGACCACACAGACCCCATGGTCCAGACTTGGTGGTCTGTCCTTAAACCTAAGTGATTTTACATTAATCAGAAGACTCCAAAACGTTGCATTTCTACTCTAGTTAATATTACGTTGAAGGAAGTGACGGTCGAGCTTATTTTTGAAGGAGTCAATCGTGTTGCACTGGACCACTGATGGTGGAAGCTTATTCCATTCTCGCACTACAACGTTGGTGAAGAAAAATTTGGTGCAGTCTGAATTTACTTGTCTACATCTGAGTTTTACGCCATTGTTCCTCGTGCGCAAAGTGTCATCGATCAGAAACAATGTTGATCTGTCTATATTCGTGAAACCGTTAAGTATTTTAAAACATTCGATCAGTTTTCCTCAGGCGACGTTTCTCAAGAGAACATGTTATGTAGAAAGCCTTTCTTCGTAGGATTTGTTGCGCAAGGAAGGGATCATTTTCGTTGCCCGACGCTGAACACCTTCTAATTTAGCTATATCCTTTGCATGGTGGGGAGACCAAAACTGTACCGCATATTCCAAGTGGGGTCTGACTAAACTGTTGTAGAGCAGAGTATTACATCTTTATTCTTGAATAAAAAGTTTCTTTTAATGAAGCCCAACATTCTGTTCGCTTTATTTGCTGCATCGATGCATTGCTGTGAGAATTTGAGGTTTGACGCGATTTTGACCCCCAAGTCCTTGACGCATTGAACGCTTTTGAGTTTAACGCCTCGCATTTCGTAATCGAACTTCTTATTCCTCGTTCCAACTTGAAGGACCTGGCACTTGTCTACGTTAAAGGGCATCTCCCATCTATCCGACCAAGCTGAAATTTTGTGCAAATCCTCTTGGAGGCTTTGCCTGTCTTCGTCAGTGAGAACCGAGTTACCAATCTTTGTGTCGTCTGCAAATTTACTGATGCGGTTATTGAGTCCAACATCCACGTCGTTGATGTAAATAATGAAGAGCACTGGGCCAGAACCGAGCCCTGAGGACGCCACTAGTGACCGGCGCCCACTCTGAGTTAAATCCGTCAATCACTACTCTTTGTTGTCTGTTGCTCAACCAATTCGCGATCCATTGGTTTACTTGACCGTCAATACCTATTTGCTTTAATTTGTAAAGTAATTTATGATGCGGGACTTTATCAAACGCTTTCTGGAAATCAAGATAGACTACGTCCAGTGATTTGGTTACGTCATAAACAGTGAAGAGGTCGTTATAAAAGGTTAATAGGTTTGATAGGCAGGATCTTTTGTTTCGGAAACCATGTTGTGAGTCCCCAATTAATGAGTGGCTTTCAAGGTAATTCACAATTTTGTCTCTAATTATGCTCTCAAGTAGCTTACCTACAACCGAAGTTAGACACGAGAGAGAGAGAGAGAGAGAGAGAGAGTAAATACATATGTGAAAGTTTTTTTTTATTTAATTCTTAGATAGATAATAAACACGTCAAATCAACCTTATCATCGGAACCAGACTCCTCCTCCTCCTCCTCCTTCTCCCTGCTGCTGAGGCTGATAGTGACGCTGATTGCTCGTCTCTCTTGATTTCTCTTCATCAGACATCAAACCGGGCACTAAATTATCCGTCCCGTGTCATCTGTCTCCTAACTTCCCCTCAACAACCATCCCTTTCTGGCGTCGGCTCTCCTGATCTGCCCTAAGAATTCCGTATTACATCAGGAACCACCATAACCTGTAACGACTCCTCCGTAGATAGCGCCGGCACGGAAGCAAGCAAAAGCAATAGTTGTGTGCTACGTTAATTTAAGGCGACACGTAATACACAGTGATCTAAAAAGGTAAATATATCGAAATGAAAATAGAAATCGAGGAGGGATGACATTTCCTCGAGGGATGAAGAATTTGTGAGTGTAGTGTGCGTGAAGGCGGAGTGGAAGGAGGGGGAGGGCCGCAGGGAGAGAGGGAGAGGGTGAGGACCAGAAGGAGGGAGCGAAGGAGGAAGGCGGTGAGGAAATGAAGATGACCGAAGGCGAAAGAGCGATGAGGTGAATTTATGGACTGATGACGGAGAGGAAAGGACGCCCGAGATGGTGAGACTGGAGGCGGGTGACGAATAAAAATATAGAAAATACTGAACGAGAGGAGATGGAAGAGATGGACGAGAGAGAGAGAGAGAGAGAGAGAGAAATCCTGGAAAAAGTGGAAGAAAGAATACCAATCAAAATTAGTATAGAAGTTATCGAATCACGCATCATTATGAAAACACACACACACACACACACACACACACACACACACACACACACACACACACACACAGATAAACATAATATACATAACTATAACATGAAACTAAGAGAAAGAAAAAACGGAAATAAAAACGTAGGTGGAGGAAGCGGAGGAAACAGGAACGAGGAGGAGGAAGAGGAGAAGGAGGAGAGAGGAGAAGATGCTGAAGGAGAGGAGAGGAAACGATCAGACGTGAAGGATGTGACGATGCTGGAGCTGGAGTAGTGGGACGTGACAAAGCTGGGAGGAGGAAGGAATATGAGTGCGGGTTTTTGGTGATCCCGGGCAGGAGAAGGAGGAGGAAGCGTGGTTGAGAAGTAGGAAGTGGAGCAGCTGCAGGCAAGGTGGAAGGGGATGAGGTCGTTGTGAGTGCATGGGGACAGTAACGAAATGAAGGAAAAGGGAAAAAAAGGAAGAGAATGTGCTTAGAAAAAAAGACATAGATAAGTGTTAGTAGAAATGAGAAAGGTTTAGTATAGTATGGATTTTTTGGGGTAAGCTAAAAATTAAAAGGGTGCCATAGCCGGGTTAGTATGAAGTAGTGAAAATAGTGGCTGTCTGTTTGTTTGTCTCTCTCTCTCTCTCTCTGTCTCTGTCTCTGTCTCTCTCTCTCTCTCTCTCTCTCTCTCTCTCTCTCTCTCTCTCTCTCTCTCTCTCTCTCTCTCTCTCTCTCTCTCTCTCTCTCTCTCTCTCTCTCTCTCTCTCTCTCTCTCTCTCTCTCTCTCTCTCAGAATATCGTTAAGCAAGTAGCAAGGGTGCCCCGCTGTATCAGTTGAAAATATGACCCCATAAAAAACTAATTTAATATTACCTCTGTATATTACTTTCCTCGAGGCCTTTGTTGAAATACAGAGGGCAGTTTTTCTTCTCTACGCCGCAACATGATATACGTAATGGTGCTTTCTTCCCTACCTCTGCGTGGCTAATATGAAACACGGCGGCGGTAGAGACGCAGGCCAAGTTGTGTGTAGGTGTGTGTGTATGTATGTATATTTGCGAGGGTTGGTTGGGGGGAAGAGGAAAAACACGCATTAATGAAAAGTATACTCCGTTGTGAAGCCAATCTACGTACATTGTAAAATAGCAGAGGATGTTAGTATATTTTGAACCATGGAGGGTCTTTTTTCTTTCATTTTCAACTAGCTGGTGTGCCCAATGCATTACGAAAGGGATTATCTTTGGAATGAAGGCATAGTATATTTCATGTAACTTATCTACCTTTCATGCTAAAAAGACCTGCCTCAATCACCTTTGTTCTCACGCTATTCATACTGCCAATACTAATACTAAATATGCTACTACTACTACAACTACTACTACTACTACTACTACTACTACTACTACTACAACGACTACTGCTACTACTACTACTACTACTACTACTACTACTACTACTCGAGGCCTTTGTTGAAATACAGAGGGCAGTTTTTCTTCTCTACGCCGCAATATGATATACGTAATGGTATATACTATATACCATTATGTATATACAGTGGTATATACTACAACTACTACTACTACTACTACAACGACTACTACTGCTACTACTACTACTACTACTACTACAACGACTACTACTGCTACTACTACTACTACAACTACACCGGCTACTACTGCTACTACTACTACTACTACTACTACTACTACTACTATGAAGAAGAAGAAGAAAAAAAGAAAAAGAAGAAGAAGAAGAGAGGAAAGAGAAGAAGAAAAAGATGAAAAAGAAAAAGAAAAGCAAGCACAAAAACAGGAACAAGAAGGATAATCATGATAATAATAAAAAGAGGAAAAAGAAAAAAAATAATAACGGCCCCGGTGCATGTTATTATGAAGGAGGAGGAGGAGGAGACGGCGGCGGTGGTTAAAGAGAAGAGTGGAGCAATACTACATCATCTAAGTACAAGGATAATGTCGCTCCTCGCTCCCATTTTCTATGCCCCGCGCAGTCTCACCGTGGTGTAGGGCGCTGTAAGAGGCTTCGGACCTCTAAGCGGCTTAACTCCACGCCTTGGAGGAGCATCGCCGCCGTTCGCTCGATGTAATAGTGAAATTCAAAGGCCTCTTGAAGCGCATTATTATAGGAGCGCCAGATATCTTTTTCTTTTTTTTATATCCAACGTAATTTCTTTTGGCTATACTGCACAATTTTTATATTTTTCTTTCTCTTGCACTTTTGTTCAATGCGTTTTCATATGAGCTTGATTTTGTTTGATATACAAGAAGGTAATGTGCTTGGAAACGATAGAGAGATAAATAAGCTATTTTTTTACATCAAAGGAGGCAGCTAAAGGGCAAAAAAAATATTGAGGAAAAAGAAAGCCCGTGAATCACTGCCCCTATAAAAAAAAGTTAAGAAGAGTGGCCAAAACAGAGGGCAATTTCGGGAGGGGAGGTTTATCGAAGTGTTAGCAGAAATGAGGAACTTGTGATAAAGAACGCAAACTTTTAGTACACTAAGAATTACGAAGATGGTAATGTAGTCAGATAAGCATGATACCGGAGAAAGAAAGGTGAGGCGTGATTGAGGAGGAAGAGGAGGAGGAGACGAAAAGGTGAAAGGGGAGGAGGAGGTGGTGGTGAGTGCATGGGAACGCTAACGAAAGAAAGAAAGAGGAAAAGAACGAAGATAAGCAGGATGAAGGAGGAAGGAAGAGGTGGCGTGATTAAAACATGGAAAAACATGGACTAGCAGGCAGCAGAAAGCCTGTTGGCTCATAACTAGGCTGCCTGCGTTCAGTGATTTAATCAATCCGTTTGCCACAGGAGTGGCTTGCAGGGAAGGATTAAAGCACTTGTGTACCTACTCTTGGGAACGTTCAGTTCACTCCCGATGCAGCAAAGTGGCGATCAATACGTTTCTTGAAGGAGTTGATGGTCTCTGCGCTAACCACTTCTGCAGGAAGGCTGTTCCTCTGCAGGAAGGCTGTTCCTCTGCAGGAAGGAGGAAGAGGAGGAGGAGGAGAAAAGGTGAAAGGGGAGGAGGAGGAAGAAGGTAGTGCATGGAAACGGTAACGAAATAAAGAAAGAGGAAAATAACGAAGATAAGCAGGATAAAGGAGGAAGAAAGAGGAGGCGTGGAGGACGGAAGAGGGAGAGTGGTTGAGGAGGTGGAGGAAGCGAGAAGGGAGAAGGGAGGTGAAAGGAGAGAAGGAGAAAGATGGAAGTGAATGGGAACGCTAACGAAAGAAGGAAAGAGGAAAATAATGAAGATAAGAAGGAGGAAGAAGAAGGAAGGAGGAGGAGGCGTGGTTGGGAGGAAGACTTAGTGTATGAGAAAGAAAGGTGAAAAGGGAGAAGGTGGTGAGTGCATGAGAACGCTAAAGTAAGAAAGAAAGAGGAAAAGAACGAAGATTTGCAAGATACAATAAAGTTAATGGCTGTTTCTCTATTCGTCTGTTTGTCTGTCTATCTGCTTCTTCCCCCTTTCTCTCTCTCCAATTTCTTTACAAAATATTTCAAACACTGTTCCTTAAACGAGGTCAGTGGAAAACTAAGCAATTAACATAAACAACGTATGCATATCGAAGCAAACATTTATGAAACTTGTGCAGTCTGAATATCTAATGTGTTTTCCGATAATGTTCGGCGATGCGCGGAGTTTGTCACAAAAATAAACTCTATAAACACCACAAGAGGAGTTTTATATTTGGTTGTCATTAGTTAAAATAGTTAATGTCGATACTCAGTGAAAAGAACTCTCGTATATCAAATAAAAGCAATATTATATCTTTTTTATCACTTAATACGCAAGATTATTTGTGTGTGTGTCAGCGGAAAATAGTTTACAGAATAAAAACTAAACTTCTAATGTTTTACAACCTCCTCCCACACACTCATGCAGCTGATTCATCTTCCCTGACGTTTCCGCTTCTTCCTCGCCCTCGCCAGCAGTCTTCCTTCCCTGACTGGCAATTAATATCACGGGCAAGAACTTGTGAGCAAAAAATCCTGATGAACCAGCCGGGGTGAGGAGAGGGCGGCGAGCCTCCAGCCCCAGCCACTCAGCCAGCCAGTCAACAGGAGAGCCAACCAGCCAGCATTAAGCCAGCTAATCACCCAGTTAACCAGTCAGTCAGCCAGTCAACCACCCAGACTGACGGACAACCAAGCAGCCAACCATCCATCCATCCAGCCAGTCAGTCAACTAGCCACCCAGCCTAGTCAACCAACCAACCAGCTACGTAGCCCGTCAACCAGTCAGCCTCCCTGCTATCCAAGTCGACTAGTCAGCCAGTCAGCCAAAACCAGCATCCACCCCACCTCGAGATTGTTCGTCGCCTCTCCACAGGCTGTTAGATTTTCTTGCCGATGTGTTGTTGACGGTGTTGACAAAGGAGGGCTGCTGCTTCTCCTCTGTCATAAGCGTCCGTGTTTCTGTTAATAAAAAGAAGAGGTGAAACAATGGAGGATAACGGAAGGATGAGGGGTAAGGGCGATGATGGCGTTTTGGGTGGTGGTGTTGCGAGCGGCGGTGACGGTGGAGTACTGAAGCTTCCTTTATGATAACTTATAATACACAGTAATGTTCGTGTATTATTGGTTATCATTACTTTCATCTCTCTGCCAACAGCGCGATTCGTTAGTTCGTAAAGCGCCATTGCACTCGTTGCCTTGGGATGTGATTGGACGATTACTGTGGAAACCATAATCCTGAAAATAATGCGTCGGGGAACCTTCGTGCATGGGATAAAATCTGCCGTGTCGTACACCAAGGAAGGAAAAGATCACCTAACTTTCAAGAGAGTTCCCATTGAGTGACATAACCATCCTGGGCATCAAAAAACATTAATTATCTTACTAATGATCATTAATGGCGCGCGCAACAACCGTGATGATTTAATTACAACTTCCTCCGTGGCCTCAAATACTTTATAATTGTTATTTACACTATGATGAACTAACTACTACTACTACTACTACACGAAAGGATGATGTATACTAATGCAATACCCTCCAACAGGTGCTTGCCGCTGGTTAATAAAAGTCCTCCCACCGCTATCCTCGCCTTGGCTGAAGTGGCGGAGAGCTATTGCCGCGTCGAACCCTTTTCTCACTACGTTCTGCTTGCAAGGATGGAGTTTGTTCACTGGAGGCTGGTGAGTAACAGTGTCTAGTAATAGTAGTAGTAGTAGTAGTAGGTAGTAGTAGTAGTAGTAGTAGTGGTGTATTGTTGCCAGTAGAGAGTTCCAGCATCTCGTTATCTCCCGCCGTAATTCTTCCCGATATTCAGCTCGCATTAATACAGCCGACTCTGGTAATTGTAACATTGCATACGCGCGTGATATGGACGGTACGTAATTTGAGATAATGTACATGGGCGTAATAGGTTCAAGCGGTGTGTGTGTGTGTGTGTGTGTGAATCAACAATCCTATTCGTGAACATAATCGTCTTTATGCTGATTTTCCCGGTATTGGAGTATCAATTTTCGTTATTTATTTAATCCCGAGATAAAAATGGTATAGATATTGAAAGAGATTACTGTTTAATCAACTAGAGTGAAACGACCGAGCCATACTTCCATCAAACGTGCGGAATTACAGAACTAATAGCCTCAGTCAGTCTGTAAAGTCTCCGGACAAGTCGAGAGTCGCTTCGAGAGAGCATTGGACTGTTCGTTTTCCGACACGGCTTCAAAGTTGTTGACCTGTTTCCCTCAGCTTACCCTAATTAATAAAGAGTATAAAAGGAGTACCGTAACAAATAACTCAACCTGGTAACAGCGATGGCCCAAATTTGCGACTTTACCGTGTACCAGCGATGGGCCAAATTTCTGCCATCATATAAACCCCCCAAAATAGATGATGAATAAACTGATCACAAATGTGTTGATATATATTATGAAATGGTTTGCGAGAGTGATGATTCTTTCTCATTATTTTACTTCGAGGGGCCTTTAACCTAACCTAACCTAAGTAACATGACCCCCGCAGCTACCGGGCTAAGTAAAAGTACCTTGGGTGATTAAATATGAAAGCTTAATTAACCGGAGGTAAGAGTAAATGGAAAGGAGCAACTTTGAAGTGTATAATACAGTGAGTTGGATGATGTTTTTCTTTCCACACCGCAAAAGCAGCGAATGGCAGTGACATTCCTATACCACCAGCCATCTACGACAGTTGAAGTTTTAAAGAAAACGCAAAACACAGCTTTAGCCCTGGTCTATAACCTTACACAGGAAGTTGAGACGATAGATGTTAATCCACGTTGTTTTCAAACGTCATAGCACCTGGGCTACGAACGTGAAAACACATGGAGAGAAAGCTTCCTTTATAGGGGGAGGATCGCTGATGCATTCAATACGATATTCTCAAGACACATTCCTTCTCATTACTGAAACATATCTTGGTTTGCCCGGTGTTAGGCGTCGCTTTACGATGGTATCTGATCGATCAGTTAGTTCATGTTCTTCGAATGACCCAAATATATTCGTGCGTATCAACATCTGGAGAATATAAAATAAGATTGGGAAACTGAAATGTAATATATTCGTTTGATTCACGAATGTAAAGTTATTTTTCTGAAAGTGGTTGAGAGGGGTGAGAATCCATTTCATTGCCTCAGTTAACGTTCTGCAAAGGCCTGAATGACCGAAATATAAATATTGCTGAGGCAAGCAAAAATATTGAAGAGCTGTATACTCACTAATTTAGTCGACCTTTACCCATAATTCCACTTCACCATGATTTCCCCCACACCTCTGCAACGCTCACACATTATTCCTCTCAGCAACACCATCACACCCGACTCACTTGAAACTCCAGCCGCCTGAGCCACCCGAGAAGGCCCTCCACGCCGCTGCCATGCATCGAGCAGGCTGCACCACCGCGCTCTTTGCTCTTTCACGCCGCCTCCGCCAAACGCCACCCTCTCCAACACCTTCCGTAATGAACACGCAATATCCTCTCGGCCAGACCCTGTATGATAATCCGGAAGGAAAATCGTTCTCACCCTCTCCTGAGCTGACATAATAGTGCAGGTAATTGAAATGGATTTGCGTCGGTTCAACTCAAGGACGCTCGCTCGCTCGCTCTCTATATGTATCCGTTTCCGTACACGATGCAACCACGCCGCCGGGAAGGTTGGCAGAGAGGGAGGGGGGGAGTACTAGGGTCATATTCTCAAACATTTCGGCGCCCGAGCACACATATTTAACAAGGCTTTCGTAGGAGTGTTGGGCATTTCCAGGAAGTAGTTTAATGGCGCTTTCGAAAGTTTGACCCTTCTTCTGTACCGTAAACCTAAAAATACACTCATTAAAACCCGATTGAGCTCCTTTTCGGTCTTTGGAGATAGTTGGTGTGAGGGATGGAAGCGTCTGGCAATCAACCTATGTGTATGAGAGGGAGAGAGAGAGAGAAAGAGAGAGACAGAGAGAAACAGAAGAGGGAGGGTGAGGGGACTGCACGCATCTGTCACTGAGTACCCGATAAGTCCCCGCGAAGAAGAAGGCGCCTCTCCAGAACACGAGTCTCCTCTTAGGCGTGAAGGCAAGTGTGTGTGTGTGGGGGAGGGGGGAGGGAGACGCAGACGCCGGCAAATGAGAAACCTAATTTGCACATCCGTCTCGAGATTCTCAACTCGGAACCGTTTTAATGTTCCAAATCGTCGACGTCACCGATGCTAATGAAGAGGTGATGAGGTTGGTTGAGGTACGGGAAAGCAATCAAGTTTACTGTTTCGTTCGTTCGTCTATATTTCGAGTTATTTATTTGATTTTTCTTTATTTTATTGTCTGCATTCCCTGTTCTCCTTTTCCTGTTCTTCTTTCGCTCTCTCCTTCCCTTCCTCTCCTTTTAGACATTCGTTCCTCCTTCGTTTCCTTTTCCTATCTTCCATTTACTCCTTCTCTTTCTCTCCTTTCTTTTCCTCTTCTCCTCTTCCATCTTTTCCCTCTCATTTCCTCCTTCCTTTCCCGTTCTCCTCTTCCATATTTCCTTCTCCTACTCTCCTTCCCCTCCTCTCCCCATAGTTCTTCCTTCCTTTCCCTTTCTCCTATTACATATTTTCCTTCTCTTTCCCTCCTTCTCTTCCTCTCCCTTTGGCTCCTCTTTCCTTTTCTTCTCACCCTCCATCCATTCCTTCTCCTTCCCTGTTTCTCCCCTTAGCTCCTCCTTCCCTTCCTCTTCTCCTATTCCATATTTTCCTTCTCCTTTCCTCTTTTCCTTTCATCTTTATCATCTCTTGTCCTTGTCTCGTTAAATATATCACAGCACACAACATACATCATCTAAATCTCTGTCCTTATAATATATGTCCAGAATAAGTCAAGACGAAAAAGTTAAATGTCTAAGCTTTTCGAATTAATATATAGAAAGAAGAGGAAGAAGATCCGAGGCATCACGTTATAACCCAATAAACCCGCCCAATATCCTCCTCTTTCCGCTATAAAGTCACCACCAACTCGACTCCACTCGCTCCACTCTTAATAACTCGTCGATCCACCACACCCACCCCTCCCCTACCCGACCCCAACCTTTCCCCCTGCTCCTTCCCTTCCCCCTGCCATCCCCTCTTGTTCCCTGCTCCACCCGCCCCACCCCCGACCCTTCCTGTCTTCTCCCAACTCCTCCTTCCCCTTCCTCCTCCTCCTCCTCCGCTCCCTCCTCCGTTTGCCCCGACCCTCCCAGCCTTTTCCTTTCTCCTCGCCCTCCTCCAACTTCCCCCATCCTCCCCGCCTTCTCCCTAGTCCTCCTCCTCCTCCTTCACTCCTGCCCCCTACTCCCCCTCCCCCTCCTCCATCTTCCCCAACCCTCCACCATCTCCTTTTGCTCCTCCTCCTCTACTTCCCCACCTTCCCTGTTCCTCCCTCCTCCCCTTTCCCGCCCCTTCCTTCACCCCCCCTCCGCCCCCCCACAGTCGCTTATATACTCAAGCCTCGGCCCAGACAACAATGAGTCTTCATCTCGTCAAAATATTTTCCTCTCTCGCCGAAATGTCAATAAATCATCCTCTCTCTCTCTCTCTCTCTCTCTCTCTCACACACACACACACACACACACACACACACACACACACACACGCAATAAACAACACTTAAACCAACAATAACAAACTCACAGTCACATATAAAAAAAAAAAAAAGACGCACTCCCAAAAAATATATCCCAACTTTAATAATAAAAGAAAATAACAATATTACCTTCTGGGCCGCTAATGAGTAAAGCCCCGTTTGTTGCAGGCCAGCGAGGGATTGCTTTATTAAGACTCTTCCTGTTGGCTCTTTGTGCTCTCAGCGGGTTTGTGGCGCCGCCCTGCTTGAAGTGCCCGAGGCCGCTCCTGCTCCTGCTTCTGCTGCTGTGCTTTGCTTGCTGCTGCCGCTTCCTCTGCTTCTGCTAACCTTCCCTCGCTCGCTCCCTCACTTGATGCGTTCTGGTAAGTGGGTCAGTCAGTCAGTCAGTTAGTCACTCAGTCAGTTAGTCTCGTGCGCATGCTGTTGTTATTTGGTCTTTTTGTATAATCTGTTTCTCTTTTATTGAAGCGTTCTGGTACGTTAGTCATTCAGTGATTCTCGTGCGCTTGATGTGATGCTTTTGTCTTTTCGTATTCTCTGTTTCTCCTTTTTGATGCGTTCTAATAAGTTAGTCAATTATTCTCTTGTGCTTGCTGCTGTTATTTTGCCTCTTCGTATTATCCGTTTTTTGTGTGTCACTCAGTCAGTCTCCTGCGCATGTTCCTGTGATTTTTTATGAATTAAGTCAGTTAACCGGGGGATTAGACAAATTAACTATTTCCCTTACGGAACTAGTCTCGGGCCGAGAGTTCGAGCCAACTATGAGTATCGTCTGAGCTCAAATAAGCCTTGGATGGTGCAAATACTTCGGTCATCGACTCCCAAACCGAGACAGAATCAAATTATTCACTGCCTAAATGACTAATTAAACTAGCAATGAATGGAATTACAATATTGAAGTGTTTCCTTCATAAAATAATGAGTAATTGACCCTGCTGAATTATAATTAAAGAGCAAGGATAATTTAACCGTTGGAAACCGAGGCAAACGAGACGCCGTCTGGCGAGAGAAATACAAAACCTTCCCTTCAAGCTAGCGGTTCTGGCGATCCACGCGGACTCTCCTTCTCCAGCATTCAAGCAGTCCGGACCTAAGCATTCGTGGCTCCCCCCCATTAACTCGCCGCAGTGCTTTCGGTTTATTCTTTCAACTCGAGGAAAACTACACCCTTGGGACGACTCTTCAGGGACGACTTTTCCTTTGAAACCCATCTTGATAAGTGCCCCCAGCAGTCCTTTAATACAAATAGATTTTGCTAACGGGCCTGTTGGGATAATCGTTGTTAACTCTGGGGGCGCTTGCGAGGAAGTCTGGATCTACTGTGTGGTGAGTCTTGTCTCTTGTGAAGTTGTCCTGGGGGAGTGTAGCGTCTTGCGAGTAACTTAACTGTTGGGCAAAGTAAATTCACTGAATCCCAACATATTTTGTCTTTTCGTATTATGTTTCTTCTTTTCGATGCGTCTTAGGAGGTGGGTTAGTCAGTCAGGCGTGTGTGTGATGTTTTTTGTTCTTTCTTAGTGCGTTCTAGTAAGTCAGTCCGTCAGTAAGTCGTGTGGTTGTTGTTGGTGTTCTCTTGTGTTTTCGGATCCTTTTAATTGTTCGTGTTCTTATTTCGTAGTATATCTTGTCTTAATCCATTTATTTTTTTGTTTTATAGGATGCGTTTTTTATCCCTTACATTCTTTTCAGCTTTCCCTTCGTCCTTTCTTCTTGTCCTTTCTTCTTTTCAGCTTTCCCTTCGTCCTTTCTTCTTGTCCTTTCTTTTTTGTTTTAATCCATTTACTGTATTTTGTTGTTTTAGAGGATGCGGTTTTTATCTCATTCTTTTCAGCTTTCCCTTCGTCCTTTCTTCCTCCTACGTTGTTCTTTTTTCGTTAGAGTAATTTCCCATATATTCTCCTTCCATCTTCTATTTCATCAGTTTTCCGACAGGTTTAATTAATAGATTGTGCAGTTTTTTTCTTAGGTTTTATCCCCACGTATTGGTTTCCTCACATCGAATATCGTTTTATATATTTCTATTCACCTTCCTTTTATTTATTTCCACTCCATCTCTGCCTCTCCCTCTCTCTCTCTCTCTCTCTCTCTCTCTCCCTCCGCAATCTCTTTCTTCTTTTCACACCTCGCTTTATTTTCTGGGTTATACATTTATTCATATTCAGCCTCCCCCCCCCTACCCCCCTCTTTCCCCTTCTCTCTTATCTGTTTCCTCGTCAAGACTTTTGTTTAACTTCGAGTATTAAATGTCTTCCCTTCATTGTTATTCTGTTTCTCTATTCCACCTTTTGTTTATGTATATCTCGGGACCCCCATAGCATACATTTCTCTATCCATTCTTATTGCATCTCTCTCTTGTTTATCTCATTTTGCTTGTGTTATACTTTCCATTATCTTCATTTCTTCATTGGTTTTCGATCGCTTCCTCGTCCTCTTTGATTCTCTTCTCGTATCTCATGTTATTGTCTATTTTCAACTTTTGTCTTCTTTGTTGTTCCACTTTATTCCCGTTTCCAACCTCTTCTCGTTTCTCTGTTAACTTATATTATCGTTGTCTCTATTCTCTCCATTCCTTTTTTTTATACTTATCTCTTATCTCCGTTTCCAGCCTCATCTCGTTGGTTGGTTGTCTGCATTTTACTTTTCTCCATTATAATTTCATTTCCTCTCCATCTGCCTCTTCGTCTCGTGCCTCACCTGTCACCTCAGTTTCTCGCCATCAACTTGTAATGTCACCTCAGTTTCTCGCCATCAACTTGTAATGTCACCTCAGTTTCTCGCCATCAACTTGTAATGTCACCTCAGTTTCTTCCCATCAACTTGTAATGTTACCTCAGTTTCTTGGCATCAACTTGTAATGTCACCTCAGTTTCTTGCCATCTTGTAATGTCACCTCAGTTTCTTGCCATCAACTTGTAGTGTCACCTCAGTTTCTTGCCATCAACTTGCAATGTCACCTCAGTTTCTTGCCATCTTGTAATGTCACCTCAGTTTCTCACCATCAACTTGTAATGTCACCTCAGTTTCTTGCCATCAACTTGTAATGTCACCTCAGTTTCTTGCCATCAACTTGTAATGTCACCTCAGTTTCTTGCCATCAACTTGTAATGTCACCTCAGTTTCTTGCCATCAACTTGTAATGTCACCTCAGTTTCTTGCCATCAACTTGTAATGTCACCTCAGTTTCTTGCCATCAACTTGTAATGTCACCTCAGTTTCTTGCCATCAACTTGTAATGTCACCTCAGTTTCTTGCCATCAACTTGTAATGTCACCTCAGTTTCTTGCCATCAACTTGTAATGTCACCTCAGTTTCTTGCCATCAACTTGTAATGTCACCTCAGTTTCTTGCCATCAACTTGTAATGTCACCTCAGTTTCTTGCCATCAACTTGTAATGTCACCTCAGTTTCTTGCCATCAACTTGTAATGTCACCTCAGTTTCTTGCCATCAACTTGTAATGTCACCTCAGTTTCTTGCCATCAACTTGTAATGTCACCTCAGTTTCTTGCCATCAACTTGTAATGTCACCTCAGTTTCTTGCCATCAACTTGTAATGTCACCTCAGTTTCTTGCCATCAACTTGTAATGTCACCTCAGTTTCTTGCCATCAACTTGTAATGTCACCTCAGTTTCTTGCCATCAACTTGTAATGTCACCTCAGTTTCTTGCCATCAACTTGTAATGTCACCTCAGTTTCTTGCCATCAACTTGTAATGTCACCTCAGTTTCTTGCCATCAACTTGTCATGTCACCTCAGTTTCTTACCATCAACTTGTCATGTCACCTCAGTTTCTTGCCATCAACTTGTCATGTCACCTCAGTTTCTTACCAGCAACTTGTCATGTCACCTCAATTTCTCACCATCAACTTGTCATGACACTTCACCTCACATTTTACTGACTCTGTTCTCCATTTCACCGCTGTTCTAGGTCATCCTTCCCTATCCGCCACTTTTATTCAGTTTTATTGCCTATATTCTGCATTCCTGGTTATTGTTATTTGATCTTCCCATATTCGCGTCCACGTCTCAGTTCTCGGATCTATTTTTACCTCATTTTATTGCCTATGTTCCAAGTTTCTCTTCGTTGTTATTCCACTTGCTCTCCATCCCCTTCCTCTCCTCGTTTGATTGCCTCTATTCTACATTTCTATTCACGGTTATCCCATCTCTTCTCCATCTGCTTCCTCGTCTCTTTCACTGACTTGTGTAGTATCTCATTTTATTGTCCATATTTTCCATTTCTCTTCAATGTTATTTCATCTCCTCCGTATCTGCCATCTCGTCTTATGGTCACTTTTTCTACATTTCACTGTTTTCATCTCTCTTCCCTGTTCACGTCCTATTCCCATTTTATCGTTTCTAGTCACATTTATCTTCATTGCCATTCCATTCTCTCTCCATTCGTATCCCCTTTTCATTTTATCGCCTCTATTCTACATTTCCCGTCACTGTTATCCCATCTCCTCCCTATTCACGTCCTTTTCTCACTTTATCGCTTTTAGTCACATTTATCTTCATTGCCATTCCATTCTCTCTCCATTCGTATCCTCTTTTCATTTTATCGCCTCTGTTCTACATTTCCCGTCACATTTATCCCGTCTATTCCCTCTTCTCGTCCTCGTCTCATCCTTGGGTTTATTTTTCCAGCATCATGGCCACGTTACTTTCGCTTCCAAACTCTAATCCTCATCTATTGTGTCTCCCAGCCAGCCAACTCCTCGTCTGCGGGTTAAGCACTTTTCTGACCGCCATTGTCAGCGACGTGACCTTCCCCGGGTCCCTCCTAGTGATGACGCGGGGAAAACTGTATGTCACTCATTCTTCCCATCATTTTTTCCTTTTTCTGCAGCGGCTCTTTGCGTGTTTCTTTTTATCGCTCGAGTTAGGAAGTTCAGTGGCGTAAAAAACAAAACTAACTTGATCATAAGAGACTGAGGTGACATTACAAGTTGCAGGGAAAAAATCAAAGAAAATTGGAAAACATAAAAGTACACTCAAGTTCTCTTAGTGAGCTGTAGGGCAAAATGTAAAGGAAAATATGGCATTACACCTTTATTTAGCTACTCGTTAAAGGTAAGAGAATATAGAATTACACTCGGTATATCTTTAACCCCGTAGTAAGCTGGTAAAGTCAAGAGGTTAGCAGGTAAAGGTAAAATAAATTAAAACATTATACGTACTTCATCAAGCTGCTACGGGGGCTAAATAAAGTAAACAATCTAACCTTAATTTTACCCTTAGATGCTCTTTAGGCTTTGAATGTAAACAGCACAACAGATACTAATCACTGGTGTCACTCTTAATAACTACTCTCCCGTCTTGTGCCACTTGAAGGCGTCTAAAAATACGCTCAAACTCCTCCGGGAAAATACGTATAGGCCTATTTGCTGTTTACGCTTCTGTACACACGCGAATGGGCTGTTTAATCATGGAAAGTGTGTGAGGGGTGGTCTACTCACACACACACACACACACACACACACACACACACACACACACTCACTCACCCCCCCCCCCCTCCACCCAAATGGACTGAGGCCTTCACACTTTTCTGTCGCAGATGAGGAACAGAAATGGCCTTTCCCGTCCTAACAGGAAATGGAAACTTCCACAATAGGGCCAATATTGTGTTTATTAGGGGACTGGTGGACCGGGGAGGAGGAGGGGAGAGGAGGACCGTAGAGGAGGAGGGCAGGGAAAGGAAGATGGGAAGAACTAGAGATAGGAAAGGAGGAGGAGGAAGAAAGGGAGGGAGGAGGTGGGAGGTGGATGGGAGGAAGAAGAGATAGGAAAGGAGGAGGAGGAGGAGGAAGAAAGGGAGGTGGGAGGTGGATGGGAGGAAAGGAGGAGGGGAAGGACGGGAGGAAGAGGAGGTAGGAGGAGGATGAAGAGGGGGAGGGAGCAGGTGGAGGAAGTGGGAGGTGGATGGGAGGAAGGGGAGAGAGAGGGGGTAGGAGGAGGTGGAAGAGGGGGAGGGCTCACCAACTGCTTCTGTATGGTCCTCGGCCGCCTGATAATATTGTGAAAAGCCTTGTTCCCGTCAGACCTTTTATCTCGGAGCATTACTATTTTATTTGCTTTTCCATGTTCAGTATTCGTTTTCATAGCCATTATCTTACATGTTTTATTTTTTCTCTATTTATATTATCATTTATTTTTGTTTTGCGTACATGTCAAGCGGATTAAGAAAAGAAGTAGAGGTGATATACGGCGTTATTTCACATGCTGCGTTTTCCTATGTCATTATTCTTAGTTTCCGACATTTTTTTCCTCATGCATCAGACTAGCGTATTAAACCAGAGACTATCCACAATCTTTTTTTTTCTATTGTAAAGGAGGCAATTTAAGGGTAAAACAAGGAAAATGAAACAAGCCGTATTACCTGCCTGTGCTGTTTTACCTGTTCACTAATTGATGGAGATAAAGGACTGATTGAATAAAACACGTGTGGCTCATCCTTTTAACCCGGTAGCAGCAGGGATCATGTCTCTTAATGGTCCCACCAAGCGAGAAAAATGAGAAAAAATCACCCCTCACACAAACCATTTCATAATATATATCAAAGCATTTGTGATCAGATTATGTATCATCTATTTTGGTGGGTTTATATCATGGCACAAATGTGTCCCGTCGCTGCTACCGGGTTAAGTTGTTTGTAGATAAAAGTTGATTTAATTTTCGCGAAGGTACCGAATGTGTGTGACAAGACATTCTGATCGACACACACACACACACACACACACCATTGCTTTCTATCGGGAACAACTTTTCGCTCTCTCCATTTTCCACCTCATAAATTTCCCCGTGTCTACTTCCATTAGCTCCATGACCTTTCCATCCAGGCCTCGCTTCCTCCTCATTCACCGCCTTGCTTCCCTTCCCCTCGTCCGGACCTCTCTCTTCTCCCTCTTCACTCTAGCTGCATCCGGACGCCAGCCTTCAATTTCCTTCAGTCGGGCATCGGGCCTTCCGCCGTGTGTTCCCCGCCCCGAGGCCCAGATCAAAGAGTGCTTATGAAACGAGTGACTGGGAACACAATATCTGGCACCACGCGCGTAGGCCTGAGAGCGCCCCGAAGCGTGTTATTACCCGTCTCTTTTTCTGCTCCGTCACCGTGTTGCCCCAAAACTGTGTGGTTATCATACACCACCTTGTTGATCTTGAGAGATACGTAGATGGTTAGGTAGGTGAGAGAGAGAGAGAGAGAGAGAGAGAGAGAGAGAGAGAGAGAGAGAGAGAGAGAGAGAGAGAGAGAGAGAGAGTGTGTGTCTGTGCTACATTACAGTTTTCTCGATCTTTTATTAATATATTAGTTTTTGTAAAGGCATAATGATGTGCATAATAATGATAAACGAGGAAACTACTGGTTCGTGAGAAGAGAGGAAAGGAGAGGCTAGTCAGTATTGTTTCGAACCAGTCCGAGATTCAGTTGTCAGTCATTGCTTACCCGTCTCGTTGCTCTGTTCTTATGTTATCTTTACCTCCTAATTAATATGTGACTTCATGTAGGATCATTGCACGGCACAGGTAAGCAAAGGTTATTGATTAGTCGGCCCACAAAAGCCAGGGAGTCACTCGTACATCGCTTATGAGAGTCGGAGTTAATGGTTCGATGTTGCGGATACGAATTCGCAGCCTGACGGAGGGAGGGAGGGAGGTCGAAAAGACGACGGGGAGAGGCGATGTTTAGTCCAACTCTGGCAGGTGAAGTGGTTGCTGTGGATTGCCTTCCCGTCGGTGGTAGGTCAAGAGAAGGGTTGAGCCACAGTGATAACAATATTCATGTCCTAAATATTGATTTACCCTTATAAAGCTGCAGGTGTAGGCTATACGTTTTTCTTCCGTCGAAGATATGTCCATTGAAGGTTTCAGAGCCAGACTGCTGCAATACGTATACTCTAAATATTGTTGTACTTTTGATATTTATTGTTCCAGTGGAAAGACGGCAAACCTCACCCACCTGGCTGTCCTGCGTGCTCTCCAGAAGGCGCAACGACGTCCGTGTCCTGCCCTGCCCTGCCCTGTCTTGAAAGAAGACTGCTCAAGATAAATTTATTTTCAGATGTATGGTGAGTGGACACTGTACAACAAGCAAATAGCAGATACATATATGTAGGTAGCTGGAAAAATTGTATAGGCTACTTTAAGGTGTCTCCATCTGTACCACTGTAGGCTACCGTCGTAACAATTCAGACGAAACACTTGATTTCTCTTCCACAAGTATTCTAATTCATCAAATCTCATTCAGCCGTCCACACACCCCAACAAAGCATTATCTACTATCCTCTTGGGTTAAATGGAATGGCCTTCGGGGTTGATTAGCAAGTAGCAGAGAAAAGTTAAATATGATTGTGCAGTGTTTAGCTCATTTATTGCAAACAAAAATGCACCAAGACATCTCGCCAAGATTGAAGTCAGTGTACTGTAATATACAGTGTTTAGCCATTTTCTGTATACAAAAAAAATATAAGTGGTTTTCAGTTGAGGGATGATAGTCTACACAAATTTATTTGGGGATGAGTGTTCTTGTTTTCTTGTGAAATTTTGTTACTTAAACTGCAGGAAATCATATTCATCACCCAATGGAAGTTATCTAATTAGGTATGCTTCCATCTCGGACGAATATAATTCGTGTAGGTTCCAAATAAAAATAATATTCCAAAAATGAGGTCAAAGAATCCATTTTTAGCATGTGAAAAAACGAAGTCGAAGATACCTAGAAGAGGCTCCGCAGAATAACTTGAAAGGGTTTGTCATTAAATGAAACAAGGAGTCTCCCCATCAGTAGTATATTCGATAAAGCTTTTCACATCCTTATAAAAACCGTTCCTAACAATTTGTCCTGTTATCTTGGTTTGCTTCTTTCAGGTGTGGTGTGTTGTGGAGCCTGTCGGATGTCCAGAGTTGCCTGCCCTGGTGGAACAAGACGCCCAAACTGTGGGGAAGAAAGGAAGAAATTAAACAAGATACATACACATCATGGAGCATTTTCATTGGGTTCAAATCCCAGCCCGAGCAGTTGCCTGAGGTGTTTATCCTCACTACATTACCAATTATCTCTATGTACATGTAAGAATTCAAATAAACATTGCGGACATAAGAATCAGTTTCTTTTAAGACCAAGTCCTGATTTTGCTCCGGAGACTCTTTTAGGTAATTATGACTTAGTACAGTTTTTTCATGCCTGAAAAAGCTGCTTCCAGCTGCCTTTAAATATCAAATTTTTGAGTTGCTATCGGATGCAAATTGTTTATAAATCTCAAATTTTTTCTGAAATACATACTTTTTCACTCATGGTACAATGGTATTTTTTTTTTTTAATTTTTCCCTATTTAAAAAAACATTTACTCATTAACATTGCCTGTACCTTGGGACACCACCATTGTAGAGGATGCGGCACTCCTTCCCAGCTAGCAGCCTGTTCATGCATGCCTCGTTCCTTCCAGGCCTCACTGTCCGTAGAATACAAGGTCTACTCACTTTGCTCCGGCAGACTGAGCTGTGATAAAACACGTCCCTTCGACTAGAGTCCTCTTCCACCTATCGAATGACTAGTGAAATTGTGTCATGAAGATTATGGTGTAAGAGGACTAGAGTCAGTGAGGGACGTGTTACATCACAGCTCAGCCCACCAAAGCAGTGAGTAGATCTTATATTCTATTGACAGGAAGGAATAAGGTCTGCGTGAACAGGCTTTTTTGAGCTGTAAAAAAAATATCTAATGCAGTGTTACTTAATGGGGTCAGCGCGTTGCGGGAGTCCACTTTAGCATCTTTTAATCACCCCGTTGTCTGGCCCCCTAACTACAAAAAAATAAAAGTAAACTATGATGATGAGCTGCCCCACACCCCTCAAATCCCCCCCTCCTCTGCCGCAGTACAGTACGTGGCCTTCCTGACGTCATTGCTCTCCCTCGACGCCGCCTGAGGGTCCTGTTGCGGTCCTTTGCCGACTTCAGCTTCGTCCATGTTGACCTTCCTTGCTCCTGCGGGAAAACAATTTCTTCGGACAATAGTACCACATAAAACTTTCCATCCCTTTCGCCTAATTTGGCTTGAGTCACCCCCCCCCCCCTCCCCCTTCCCAACCTAAAAAAAGAAAAGAAAAATATCATCCACCTACTACTATAAAAAACTTTCCATCTGCTATATATTATTTCTACTATTTCTGTTACCTACTATTTCTATTTATATTTTTATTTCTACTATTTCTATTATTTCTACTATCAAAAAGTTGTCTATTTCTGTTACTATTTATATTTCTACTATTTTGTATTTCTAATGTTTCTATTTCTACTATTCTACTATCAAAAAGTTTTCATCCCTTTCGCCTAAAAAATAAATAAACAAAATAAAATGAATAAATAAAGCTTCAACCACTACTATCTAACCAGGGTAGCTTTAATAACAAAAAAGGGATAGATAGTACTTACTGACCTTTCCAGTGATGTGTCGCCCACGTGTCCGCCTCCCATAGGTGTCACGTTCCCTTGTCCGCCGATGGTCAAGGAAGCCAATCTAGTGGTCCTCTTTGTTTTCTGTGGAGTAATGAGAAAGGTTAGTAAAGTGTAAAATGAGCGAGTTAAAACATAAAATCCACTCACCCGTATATTATATTTGATACCTAATGGATAATGAAAATATAAACATCAAAGCCTTTTCGATACAGCTGCTAAGAGTTAGTATGTTGTGTTTGGACTTTAAATGATGCTGATGCCACTATGTATATTTTCTAATGAAGATATAAAAAAAAACATGCAGTTAAATAGAAAATAAATTAAAAACAAGTAAACAAACAAACGCACACTTAACCGCACCCCCCCCCCCACCCACCCACACACACACACACAGTACTAACAAGCCTAAGAACTTTTGATGGCAAGCAGTTAACTAATTAGGGCCAGTTTGTTATGTAAAAAGCACTCAACCTATTTTTCTTCCCAACAGACAGGCAGACTGTGTGGGGTGGCGAGGACAGGACCTTTACATAACCCTTCCACCTTCATCCCTTCAGCGTCAAAGTGGACAGGCGCAGTTAAGTATCCTGATTCACCCTGATTGCTGATAGAAGGACGTACAGGAAATGGTATAGAGTGATTTCTCCTACACTGAAAATAAGAGTGAAATTAATATACAACGGTGACAAAAATTAGCGGGAGGTCTGAAACAATCTCTGACAAAATATGAACCTAATCCGACACATTGTTACCGAGTTATTCCAGAAAAAAAAGGAACACGGCCTCTGAAATCCATAGTAAGTTTGAAAGGATCATACCTATAAAATATTTTACAAATCCAATCCCTTTAGTGTGATAACGTAGTACAATTATCAAGAAACGGGCTTTTAATTCACTCATAAAATAATAATAAACTTCAAAGATCATGAGACTCGCTTACGAAAGCAACCGTATATAGAGACCCGAAAAGATATTAAACTATTTTAGGGGAGACTGAAAAGCTTTAGAAAGGGTAGCCAGTGGGATGGTGGACGCGCTGACAAAACATTTAACAGCATCAGCAAAAAGCCAAGCAAGTTCACCTACACGAAGCAACATCTGTACACCTTTCACCTGTCCAACCTTCGCTAGAAATTCTGAATCATACTCGTTTCATCCACATGGCTGCAAACTTGGATCCACTAGTCCACTACTCTTTAAAATGTGCGTACCCTAGACTACTCAATTTGCGGAAAAAAGAAACTGTTACACAAAAATGCATCTTCCTGCGAGGCACCTTTATGAGTGTGACTAGAATTTCGAAGTGGCTGTCATATCCACTACGACTCGCGTTGAAATTATAGTGCACAAAAACGTATCTTGTACCTGTGTCCCTATTTGTTACGCTGCTGCTATTCCGGTGTTTGCAGAGGTTAGAAACACAGTGTAAAGAGAGCCAAAGTTACCGTTAAAGGACATCCTCGTCGTCCCTCCCTCCGCCAACACAGCCGTCACTTTTCTCCCTCTTTGCGTCCCCAATCACACCGGCAAGCGAGGTTCGAGGATCGGCCAGCTTCCTTTTGAGCCGCGGTGCTGCAATGTATATACAGTTTTTCCCTTCACGCCGGCTGAATACTATGCAGCCTCTCTCGGACGCTGGCTTCAGATAGCGACATTCTGCTGGCGTAAAAATTGCAGCACCGCCTTTTTCTGTGAATTTAGACAACGCAAAGCGGCTCTCCACTCACCGACGTGTGCGTTGCGTCACCTTCCTCTGACCATGTTACACTTAAATACTGGATGATGTGGTTTGCTTTATTGTTCTAAAATGTAGATAATGTATTTGAAAAGCTCTTTCTTTCATAGTGACACTTCAAGAAGAAAAGTTGTTGGCCTTCAATTGAAATATTCCTTCATTGGTTGTGAAATTGAAGGGAACCAATAAACACACACACACACACACAAAAAAAAAAAAAGATAATGTATGTGAGCCTCAAATGAAAGAAATGCATGCAGTTCGTAAAGACGGGAAAGAAAGAAGGTGGGAAGAAGCCGCTGATTCCTCTTTATCTCATCCCCAGCATCACCTCTTTAGCGACCATTGCGTTGAGGCGTTCACTCGGCGTCAAGGAGCGGCCCGGGACGACACTGACAGCATATAACAACACGATGGTTTTATCTCACCTTGCCCGGGATTCGAACCCAGGAGTGTCTATTTAGGATCTCTCTATCTGACAATGTTTGAAATTCATTAAACTTCATAATATTGGGTGAAAAGCTATTTATAAAAATTATTTCCACGACTTTTTGCAAAACAGCTCACCTTCAAATATTTACTCATTGTCGGTCTTCGTTTTTTCAGGTAAAAAGTAAATGCATTAAGCGTCGTTGATTATACATTTCTTTTCCTTTTCAAAAAGTACCAGGGTCTCATTTTATGCGAGGGGACCGTGACAGGTGATGGATTTTATCAGAAAATTGATGAATAAATGCATAAAAATGAGGCGACGACGGTATCTGTGAAGCCTTTCATCATGCAAAATAAAGCGGAAAAATACCTTTTGCCAATATTCCGTAAAAGTTGAAACCACAAGACAACCAAATTTAAAGGACAGACAGACTATATTTATGGACTGGGCAGAGAGGAGTTTATGTTCCTCTCACCAATGAATAATGAAAGTAAAATACAAGTACGGGAGAACAGCCACAACACCCAAGAAACGGAAGGCTTTAGATCAATGAGACGGAGAGGCCGCGGAAAACACCTGCCCTAGTAAGACGGAGAGGGGCACTAAATACACGTCTCGATACTCACTAAGAGCGGAGGTGAAAACAAACCTGACGTATCGAGAAAACCAGGAACAGAAAGACGGACGCCAGACTCTCGCAAGAACTTGTTATGGATCTTGGACCTGAAATACGCGTTTTGTGTTTTCGTCAATCTTTTTAAACCTTGAATAATTTATCATTTATCTATCTTACTAAGGGTTTGTGAATCTGTATATGAGAAAAATTTGTACACAGGCAGAATTAAGTAGACAGGTAGCTACAAACACACACACACACACACACACACACACACACACACACACACACACACACACACACACACACACACGCACACGCACACGCACACGCACACACACACACACACACACACACACACACACCACATTTCCCGTTCCACGAGTTGCAGTCTAACATATTCAACATACACGCACACAGAACACCTTCGTATGCAGACAAACACACAGACAAACAAGCAAACATACACACGACCTTCTGCATGGTATCTCTGAGACGATAAGCGCACATATGTATGATGATAACAATAATAATAATAATAATAATAATAATAATAATAATAATAATAATAATAATAATAATAATAATAATAATAATAATAATAATAATAATAATAATAATAATAATAATAATAATAATAATAACAATAATAATCACAATACAAACAACAGAAAAAAAAATATTACCACCAGTGAAACCATCATTAGCATTATAAAATATATCACCACCAACACCATCATCCTCACCACATCGTATCTGGTCAAGCAAAAACACTTACCTATCGACTGACTCCCTACGCACCAACCAACCTCCCTCAACCCTCACCCCCCCAACACACGGAGGCAAGGAGACAAGGAGGCAACCCACACCACGTATACCCTAACTTCCTACCCAACACCCCATCACTATCTAACTCCCTACCAACCCACTGACTAACTCCCTATACCACCTACCCCAAACCCCTCAACTCCCCACACACACGCACGGAAGCAAGCAGGCAGGCAGGCAGAGAGACCCCCTTCCCTCCCACGCCACGTATATTCCACGCATCCGTCGCGCCTAAGATATGCATGCAACACATCTAATTTACAGAGTCAGCTAAGCAGGCAAATACGTCGGTGCTCGTTCATCTGATTTGAAATTCAGATGGAGCGTAATGGCGAGGCAGGCAGAACTTCATAGAGACGGGGAGTGGAAACGAAGCGAGGGCGGCGAGGGAGGGTGATAGGAGTGAGAAAGAGATGAAGGAGGAGCTAGTTCGTGGGTGGTGATGGAAGTGAAAACGGGGGACGGGGAAGGGTGAAAAAGAGATGAATGAAGAGGTTGTGGGTGATTCGTGTGGGGACTGGAAGTGAAAACGGGGGACGGGGAAGGGTGAGAAAGAGGTGAGTGAAGAGTTCGTGTGGGGACTAGAAGTGAAAACGGGGGACGGGGAAGGGTGAAAAAGAGATGAATGAAGAGGTTGTGGGTGATGAAGAGCTGGTGGATGACCTAACATATGGGAAGAATAGGATGATGATTTGAAAGTAGCTGCTAGTAAAAGGAGGACGCCTAAGGACAGAGGGATCATACATAAATTAAAGAAGACCAAAAGGGAAAAAAAGTAACGAGGTAATGGAGGAAAAGGCGCAAGAATGAAAGAAAATAGTGACAGGGTGAGCTAGTATGTGGGAAGAATATGATAATGGTTTTGAGGTAGCTGTAAAAAAAAGAAGAACGGCTAAGGGGAGATGGACTATACATACATTAAAGAGCAAGACTAGAAGGGAAAAATTGACGAGGTAATTTTTTTTTTTTTTTTTTTTACAGCAAAGGAGACAGCTCAAGGGCACAAAAAAGTAAACATTAATAAAAAAAAAAAAGCCCGCTACTCGCTGCTCCTAAAAAGAATCCAAAGAGGTGGCCGAGAGATAAGTCAGTTTCGGGAGGAGAGGTGTCCTGATACCCTCCTCTTGAAAGAGTTCAAGTCGTAGGCAGGAGGAAATACAGATGAAGGAAGATTGTTCCAGAGTTTACCAGCGTGAGGGATGAAAGAGTGAAGATGCTGGTTAACTCTTGCATAAGGGGTTTGGACAGTATAGGGATGAGCATGAGTAGAAAGTCGAGTGCAGCGGGGCCGCGGGAGGGGGGGAGGCATGCAGTTAGCAAGTTCAGAAGAGCAGTCAGCGTGGAAATATCGATAGAAGATAGAAAGAGAGGCAACATTGCGGCGGAATTTAAGAGGTAGAAGACTATCAGTATGAGGAGGAGAGCTGATGAGACGAAGAGCCTTTGCCTCCACTCTGTCCAGAAGAGCTGTGTGGTGGAGCCCACACATGAGATGCATACTCCATACGAGGGCGGACAAGGCCCTGTATATGGACAGCAACTGTGCAGGGGAGAAGAACTGGCGGAGACGGTACAGAACGCCCAGCCTCGAGGAAGCTGATTTAGTAAGAGATGAGATATGAAGTTTCCAGTTGAGATTTTGAGTTAAGGATAGACCGAGGATGTTTAGTGTTGAGGAAGGTGATAGCTGGGTGTTGTCAAAGAATAGGGGATAGTTGTTTGGAAGATTGTGTCGAGTGGATAGGTGGAGAAACTGTGTTTTTGAGGCGTTGAAGGACACCAGGTTCTTCTTGCCCCAATCGGAAATAATAGTAAGGTCTGAGGCTAAGCGTTCTGCAGCCTCCAGCCTTGAGTCGTTAAGTTCCTGAAGGGTGGGTCTTCTATTAAAAGAAGTTGAATAATGCAGAGTGGAATCATCGGCGTAGGAATGGATAGGACAGTTCGTTTTGGAAAGAAGATCATCAATGAACAACAGAAAAAGAGTGGGAGATAGGACAGAACCCTGTGGGACACCACTGTTAATAGATTTAGGGGAAGAACAGTGATGAAGGGGAAGTCGGAGGAAGGAGTGGATGATGATTTAGAGGGAGCATTGAAAGAGAAATAACGGCTAGGAGAAGAAAGATCAAATACGAACTGAATAAGAACAAGAACAAAAAGGTGATGGATGCTTAACGGACTGATGGGGTTAAGAAGAATTAAAAAAAGGTTAGGATTAAAGACGAGAGACACCTAATGAAAGCGAGTAGGTAGAGATAGCTATAAACAGAGGAAATGAAGGGACGTGAAGTGTACAGAAAAACAAAACTGACTACTAAAATAGGTCGGCAAATAATATAAAATCAATGAAAAATGCGAAATGTGTGTGTGTGTGTGTGTGTGTGTGTGTTGTCCCGGGATCAGAGGAATGGCGTGCTTGTGTTTACATAAGTTCCAAGCCTCGTGTGTTAATCCTCGTGACAGGCGGCGAGCGCGTGACAAGAACCCTGTGTGTGTGTGTGTGTGTGTGTGTGTGTGTGTGTGTGTGTGTGTGTGTGTGTGTGCAATTCACCGTGTCCTGATCACGTGCTGGACTTGTGTGTGTGTGTGTGTGTGTGTGTGTGTGTGTGTGTGTGTGTGTGTGTGTGTGTGTGTGTGTGTGCGCGCGCAATACACGATACGACTGTGAGAAAAGATGGAGACAGTTTTGATATATATACATCTTGACGTATTTTGCAAAGTTTTTCATCTAGTGGCCTTAACAAGCTGGAAATTGCCTATAATACAGATGAAATAGGAAAATTTTATGAAGCATTACCTAATTTTATCCGTAACTTTAGGGTGAGTGCGGTGCCGGGTAAACATAAACCAATTGAGGAAATCAGATAAGTAAAGTTATTTTTGCCATAGTATTATTATGGTCTCAGAAGAAGGTATAACTGCAAGGCTCTTTTTCAATTATTTTGTTAACTTTTACAAATTGAAAGAACAGACAAACATGTTTTCGAGGAATTCATCATTCAACAAACCTACAGAGAAAGGAATCCTCATAAAAATGTTCGTCCCTCGCTGCAACAACATAACATTCCCGGGTGGCTGAACGGAGGGTGGTTGACGGAAACATCTGTTTCTTGACGTGACAGCAACTTTGGCTACTCTTAGATCAAAGAACACCGCGACTCCCTATACCAAGAGGCGCTGCCAGATTGCCAATAACGCCTCTACATTGGAGGTCGCAAAGGGGAACACTGACAAAAACGTAAACAATAATATACACAACTTCGAACCAATTAGAAGAAAAAGAGAAAAGCCAAGTACAATATTCAATTAACCTGCTGTAGCAAATACTATTCAACAACTTGAAGCGTACCTATCTAACTAGTGATGAAAAATCCTGATGTAGGCCGCCTGTAATATGAAGAAGAAAGCAAAATAGATGGTAGGTCCTGTATATTTTTTTAAGACGGTGGCACTGCGGTGATTAAGATTATTTTTTCCCACATCACAAAGACATCGGACTATTTTGATGCAAGGAAAGACGATTCAAAGCCATCCAATTATTTTTTCTAGCCCGGTACTTCCCATTGTGATTCGATGGAGAAGGAAACGTGAGGAAGCCAGAATGGGCAGCTGCGAATGCGTGAATGCTGATGACTTAAATGCTTATTGTCCCCTTCGAGGTGAACAAAGAACCTCATGAAAAGATTCGGTATAGAAGAGTACAAAACACGCTCTGTCAAGGAGGAGTGGAATCTCAGGCCTTTTAAGACATATTTTCGAAGCTCTTATTACCCTTTCCAGTGACAGCATGACAAAGTGCCGACGGAAAACAAGTTATGAATGGGAAATAACTTTAATGAAACCTTAGGCACATTCACTTTCAATACAGACTCTTGACGTAAGTGTTGCTGTGAAATTCCAAGGTCTATGATTTCAAGTCTTACGGACATTATTATTATCATCAATATTATCGTTTTTTCACTGCACTTAGGATATCAATGGAATGTAAAGATCAAATGCCAATAGATATTATATATATATATATATATATATATATATATATATATATATATATATATATATATATATATATATATATATATATATATATATATATATATATATATAATTCTGCATATCCTTGCCTAATATCCTACTGCAAAAAAAAAAAAAATGTTATCTGTAGCAGTTTTCAAAATCAAACACGAAACACCCTGATAACCACTCTGCGATGACATTACCGGACCTTCATAACTAAGCTTTCCGAACGAGGAGTGAACATAATGTCCTGTCCACCGTCACGCAGGTACAGTGTTGGGTAAGTACCTGAACAGTGTAAAGCGGGACTGAGAAGAAAAAAACAGCCATTGGATGTGACATCTTCTACGTAAAAAAAGTAGCTCCAATCTACATTCCCTATTTAATCACTATTGTTATCCCCCCCCCCCCAAACATATGCTGACATCAGTATTATCACCAAAGTATGCAACCACAACCACAATATCACCACTACTATAACCAACTCTACATAAGCCACCACCAACACCACCTCCATCAGTTTTATCATATCTTGGCTCCAGGGAAAATCGTGGTGGCCGTGTCCTTCCGTGTCCTTTTCCCAGACAGGAGCGTAATTGGGCAGCGGAGGCAGAGGGCGAGGCAGAATGGAGAGGTAAGAGAGAGGGTGAGGACGGGAGCGTTGGCACCGCGTTGAGAAGCCTTCTTCTGTGCGGCGGAAAACATCAGTATGCAAATTGGAAATCACGACAGTGCGGCCACATTAACACGAGGAAATGGAAGTTGGATGGGGGATGTCCAAAACAGGCCGCCACCATCACCACCAGAAACATCCTCTTTCCCCCACCTCCTCCTCCTCCTCCTCCTCCTCCTCCTCCTCATTTTCACAATTCTTTCATGTGCCATCAGACCTTTCAATTCCTGCTGTGTTTTATGTTATTTAACCCACCTTTGTTTTATATTTATGTTTGGTCTAGACTAGGGGTGGAGCCGTTCCATAGGAAAGAGCGTGAACACTTTTGGGTTTTCACTGTGATGAGCCACAGGACGCTTTGGACTACTCCGTCAGCAATGGCCGTGCATTTATACGTTTGTTTTAATCTCTACGCTGCTCCCTACGACATTTTAAGAGATTTAAAGGGTACTAGAACACCTATATGACAACAAGGAATGTTTTGTAAGATAGGAAACGAAATATGAACAAGATAACAAAAAAATCTTTACCCTGTTGCTAGGCGAAATTGGTCTTGGCTTTTGACCTGGAATGTATATATTTCGATGTGGGTTCGTATGAACAAATGATATTACGAATGACGTTTTAAAACCAAATATTTTCTATTTAGCATATCCCATTGCATATTGATGCGGAATATTTTTTTTATAGTTTGTGCAGCAGAGTAAACCAGATATATGCATGCACTTTAATCATGTCACATGCAGGACGCATTATTTTTTCGGTCGACGTTGGAGGGACTCAGAGGCGAAACTAAGCGTATGAACACGGGTTTTGGCATGTGGTAACGTCCCGGGGTGATCGCACTGCCCGCTATGGTTGCCGTCATTCAATGTAAACGTGGTTGGTTGTGTCCGTAGACCTTTCCGAGTCTTTGCCTAGACAACGGCCTGTTCGTAATATATTGTTCTACTTTACTGCTTATATAACTGCTACTGCTACTACCACTGATGATGATGATGATGATGATGATGATGATGATGATGATGATGATGATGATACTACTGCTACTACTACCACTACTACTACTACTACTACTACTACTACTACTACTACTACTACAACTACTACTGAAAAAAATAATAATAGTAATAATATCATTACTACTACTCCCACTACAACTACAACTACAACTACTACTACTACTACTACTACTACTACTAATAATAATAATAATAATAATAATAATAATAATAATAATAATAATAATAATAATAATAATAATAATAATAATAATAATAATAATAATAATAATAATAAGACTGTTACTACTGCTACTATTAGTACCACTACTATTACTACTACTACTACTACTACTACTACTACTAATAATAATAATAATAATAATAATAATAATAATAATAATAATAATAATAATAATAATAATAATAATAATAATAATAATAATAATAATAATAATAATAATAATAATAATAATAATAATAATACAAAATAGAAATAGCAAATAAAAAGTAACAAGAATATGATATAAATCCTTACACGAATGCCACTGTATCAGCATTTCCACTACATCCCGACGACAAGGTACTGAGGAAAAGATAAGCTCAATAACCAAACACCGAACACACACAAGAAGAACATGAAATAGCACGAAAATAATACCAATGACACTAATTTTGAGTACCGAACATACGAAACATCTACACAAAACAAGGACACGAAGACAGACAGACAGATGACATACAGAGACAGACAGACAGACACAGAAAGTAAAAGAAGCAAATTCGCGAAAGACCTCCCCACATCGATGAAAAAAAGGAAAAGAAAAGACGGTCAAAGGGAATGTGGAGAGGAAGCGAAAAAACGAAAAAGAAAAACGGGCTACTAGGCGATGTTACTAAATTACCGTCGCTGAGTCAACACGCAGCGTGAAGGGGCGTTTACCTCCCTACCTTCCCTCTTCCCTCGCCCTTTTTCCCCTCCTCCCTCTCCTTCCCCCTCCACCCGTAGCCGACGCCCTCCAGCCACTCCAGCGGGACTCCGTGTAACCGGGAAATGTTTACCGAGCCTTTGACAGCTGTGTGCTTGGCTAGGCTTGGTTGGGGAGAAGAGGAGAGATATTTCTTTCCCTCCTAAGGTCTGTTATGCCAGGCGGGGTGCGTATTCCATATCTCTCTGCTGGTATGTGGCGCGCACTCCTGAACAGGGGAGGTGACGTTAGGTTAGGTTAGGTTAGGTTAGGTTAGGTTAAGTAAGGCTAAGAAAGATTTGGTTATGAGTCACTTGGGGTAATTTTTAATGGGAATCACAATGAGAGTACTTTCCGAGACACCTCATTGCTATTTTTATTTAAAAGTTTCTGAGCTATACCCAAGCATCTTCACTTAGGGACCATATACCAGTAGAGAGATTAGGGAGATGCTGCCGGGACTGGTACTGTAAAAAAAATATCAATAAAAGGCTGAATAAAGCGATGCAGTGTCTTGCCGGAAAACTGGACGCGTGTTTCCGTTGATGACTAAGAAATGTCATGCAGTAGAGCACCTGTTTTTTTTTAGAGCTAAGAAGATAACGAAGGCGGGGAAATTCAAATATATTAAAAATCTCTCTCTCTCTCTCTCTCTCTCTCTCTCTCTCTCTCTCTCTCTCTCTCTCTCTCTCTCTCTCTCTCTCTCTCTCTCTCTCTCTCTCTCTCATTCTTTCTTTCTTTCTCATTCTCTCTTTCCTTCTTTCTTTCCTTCTCTCTCTCTCTCTCTCTCTCTCTCTCTCTCTCTCTCTCTCTCTCTCTCTCTCTCTCTCTCTCTCTCTCTCTCTCTCTCTCTCTCTCTCTCGACTTTCCTTTGTATGCCTAACTCTCCCGTCTCATCTAGGCTCCACACACTTCCCTTTTCTCCATCTGGCCGAGACACGCCATCCTCTTCACAAAGTTCCACGCCTCGAGGCTGGCTGTGACGGGGAACAAATCTGATCATTCCAACAGATCGACTGCCTAGAGGGGACAGATGGGCAGGAGGGTAGGGCGGCAAGCTCGAGGCGGAGGAGACGGTGGGTATGTCGTGTGTATAGGGTTGTGAGTGGAGAAGATAGACGGTGAAGGGAGAGTTGGTTCTGTGTGTTGTGTGTGGGGATGTCAGGTTGTGTGTGTGTGTGTGTGTGTGTGTGTGTGTGTGTGTGTGTGTGTGTGTGTGTGTGTGTGTGTGTGTGTGTTTGATGAGAGAGAGAGAGAGAGAGAGAGAGAGAGAGAGAGAGAGAGAGAGAGAGAGAGAGAGAGAGAGAGAGAGAGAGAGAGAGAGAGAGAGAGAGAGAGAGAGAGAGAGAGAGAGAGAGAGAGAGAGAGAGAGAGAGAGAGAGAGAGAGAGTATGAGAGAGAGAGAGAGAGAGAAAAATCATGCCAGTATAGAATAAGTTTGTATGTTGATGTGTAAGCGTCAGTTCCAGGTAAACAAATTGTATGGCATCTATTTACAACTTGGGGGTCTAATTCTTAAGTAGAGTACAGGAAGGTAAAGTACTGAAGTCATCCCTTTAAGTGCTTGTAAAATTAACTGTAGAATACGCCGTAATATACATTCCTCTACCCATTGACACTCTAACATACACTTATTCTAACACAGATACTATTTACTACTTACGTTTCTCTGTCGTATATCACAGTTGGCATTTCTCTTCCTTCGTTTTGCCATTGCGCTGCCTTCTTTCCTGTAAAAACAAAATAAAAACAAAACATTAACATCTGAATCTTTGTATTTTATCGACTTCTCTATTTGAATGTGCTAACGTACCCGACTAAACCACTGAAAATTCGTTAAACCAAATAAATAAAATAGACCAACCAATTTACTACTCATTTATTTCAAGCACATGCATGCCTGATTACAGACAGACGGACAGAAAGAT
>NC_066522.1:15784828-15799828 GCF_024679095.1 Eriocheir sinensis
AACAAAAGTGGACCTAACATCCCCAGTCAGATCTTTTACCATTGCCAAGCTATTTAACGGTTGGTGGAGGGGAGCACAACAATCAAGACAAGGATTGGTTGAACAGTAGAAGTTTATGAAGGTTTTATTTTATTCAATGTGTTAAGCAAAATATTGCAGTGAATATCGCAATTTGTTTCCTACATCCTTGTTGCATGGACGGAAAATATTTCGAAATTTAGTAATAGTTCAGTCTGAAAGAGATAGATATCCTTGCATCGTGCGTTCCTCAAAGCGATGCCAACAGAGGTCTTGCTTCTGGTGACTCACACAGACTATCACGATGCAATTCATATATATATATATATATATATATATATATATATATATATATATATATATATATATATATATATATATATATATATATATATATATATATATATATATATATATATATATATATATATATATATATATATATATATATATATATATATATATATATATATATATATATATATATATATATATATATATATATATATATATATATATATATATATATATATATATATATATATATATATATATATATATATATATATATATATATATATATATATATATATATATATATATGTATATATATATATACAGTATAATGCTGGCCGATTCTTTGCGTTATACGTCGCAAGTTTTACGGTTGCTTCGAGACTTTGAAAACTGTTTTGAGTGAGTTAATTATATATGACACAACCAAAAAGTCTTTTGCTTCGTGCTTCGTGAATATTTAATTAACTCAATATAGTGTTTATTTATTTTTGCTGCACAGTTTTGTTATACATTTTCACTTCCGTGTTGGTAATTCATTTTCACCAGATTCTAAATGGCAAATAATGACCAAAAAAATCCAAGAAGCATATTTCAGTTGACTAGAATATACATTTTTTTTCATATACTAAAAGAAAGTTTATCAAAATGCCTGCAGACTAACGACACACACATAAAGCAACCTCATGTATTTCTCCGTACACCAAGAATAGTATTGAGAATTCACACTTCCGTCTTAAATTCCTCATCTTTTCTCACTCAAACAAAGAACGCATCAATACAAACTAAATAGAAAAAGTTCTTTCATCTCCCCTTATTTTTGTTTACTGATCTTCCCTCACCTTTGTTCTTTCAACTTAAGTTCCTCTTCCTTAATTTTTGTTCACTCATCTTTCTTCCCTCATCTCTGTTCCTTCATCTCTTTCTCACCCAAAACACATATCAACACAAAACTCAAATCAGTGGAGAAAAACTGTGCCAAAAAATCCGGTAGACATTGAAGGGGGAACAGACGACTACGAGGCCGAGGTTGAGTCTGAGATTCCTGAGACACACACACTCGCTGTTGGCTTCTGATCGATAAAGTCAAGGGGTCAAGGATAAGCGCGTGTCACTTAGCGTCAAGGAAATGTTGCCCGACAGGAAGTCACTCACCTCTGCGGTCTGAAGGACAAATATATTTCTTAAGGGAGGAAAAGGAAAAGTAACGCAAGATATATTCGAAACTTATATAATGGGGGAGGGGGGGGGTTGGGAAGGGGGGGGGGGAGAGAGAGAGAGAGAGAGAGAGACACGCACGCACACGCACACACACACACACACACACACGCACACGCACACGCACACGCACACAAACACAAACACAAACAAACACAAACACAAACACAGAGAGAGAGAGAGAGAGAGAGAGAGAGAGAGAGAGAGAGAGAGAGAGAGAGAGAGAGAGAGAGAGAGAGAGAGAGAGAGAGAGAGAGAGAGAGAGAGAGAGAGAGATAGATATAGATATATATAGATAGATATAGAGAGAGAGAGAGACACACACACACACACACACACACACACACACACACACACACACACACACGTGCTCATTTAACCTCAAAATATGACCTTGTAATATGATAGTTACGTATATGACACACGAGACGTCTTCTAATATGCAGGGCTGTAATTGCATTGTTTTACGGTTTAATGTAAATAAACTTTCATAGTTGACTTCAAAGCAAAAAAAACAAAAACAGAACCATCACGTTTTCCATACCCCCCTCGCCCCCCTCTGCATCCACTATACATGAAGATCTTGACCAAAAGGATGTATATGTAATCACCACCGTTTCCCCTCCTTGCTTCAGAAAATGCAGTTATGTGGAATATTTCTCCATTTTTATTCAAACTCGCTTATCCTTTTCTTTCACGTTATTTCAGGCTCTATATAAATACATCAGTCACTGCTATTTGCCGCTGCCGCTTCAGAGAAAATATAACAAAATGCAAATTCTTTCATCAGTTATTTCAAACGTAATTTCTTGTCCCCCTCACATTAACTATACGCTTACTGAACACACGACGCCGACCATTAGTTTTTCTCTTTTTAATTGATACGGTTCATTAGTTAGTTCAGTTATGGCGTGCTGCGGGAGGACGCCCAATGAACTCTTCTGCGTGACTCCCTTCAACAACTTTCCAACGGCCAGCGAGACTACCTCAATAACAAGTCACGTGTGTCGAGGTGCCGAGTGGTGGCAATCACGCTTCTTTATTAAGGGTTCGTTATGAAAGTTTCCGTCCAGCGCCAGGCGAGTGAGGTAGGTGGCGCTGCTCGCTGTTCGGTGCAGGAAGAGAGTGGGGTGGAGATTTTTGAGAATTCAGTTATTTTTTTCCTGTGAACATTTTTCATTTCCTCGCATGCATTTTGTTTGCAAGAATTCGTTTTTTCATTCATTTTTGCGGCCGGCTTTTTCCTGCGTCCGGTGTTTTCTTCCATTCAGCTTTTTTTTCTCTCGGATAACTTTTTCGTGCGTTTTTTTTTCTTCTCAGGGATCTTGTTTTTGTTTGTTTGTGGAAAGGATTTTCTAACCAAATTATGTTTTTGGAAGCATTTATCTTTTTCTGCGTCATTTTCTTTCATGTGAACCCTTTATTATTTCATCCCATGGCCTGCTGCTTTTTAAAGAAAAATATAGATATAAAATTACAAGGATCGGATGAAACAAATTGCCCGCCCACTCCTCCGTCGCCACAACCCCGCCACCGCCGCCGCCTCTACACACACAGAGCGGCCAGGCAGGCGGTCAGACAGGTAGGTGGGCAGGCAGGTAGGCAGTTTAGTAGGCAGGCAGGCATCGAACGCCCCCGACACCCCTCACCGAACTGACTAAAAAATAACAAACACTTCCATTCATCATCACTGTCGACGCCATTCATTAACCTGTCATGTCCTTCACTTCGGGTTGCAGGCAGGCAGGTAGGCAGGTTAGCAGGCAGGCAGACACCACACGCCTCTGACACCCCTCACCGTGCTGATTAAAAAAATAATAAAGTCCTAATCTCCATCACTGCCCCATTATAGTGTCATGTCCTTCACTTCGGGTTACAGGATGATGAAGCAGCGAAAATTAAGTTAAATATTACAAAGAATCTCGTTTGACCGTAATTATATTCTCTTATGTTCCTCCACGCCCATGTTATCCTTTTCATGTGGAGTTCCCTTTTGAGTACGATAGAGGTGAGGTAAGGTGTGGGACGTTAGCTTGAATTGCGCGTGGCTTCGGTGCTCATCTCCGTCATATTGGCCCTTGAAACTGTTATATTATATTCGACAGATTCTCATTTCTTCCTGTTTTGGCCTGATTGACGCCTCTTCGAGTATGTATTCTTATTTATGTTGCTATAGCTCACTAACTTACCTATTCATCATCATCATTATTATTATCATTATTATTATCATTATCATTGCTCTTACTATTATCATTACTGTTGTTTGTTTCATTAATGTACGAGATGGACACAAGAGACAGACAGACAGACAGACAGACAGATAGACGGACAAAAAGGCAGGCAAATATATATTCAAGTGATTTTCGATTCACTGATTCGTAAAGTCATGAATTTCATTTGCGTGAAATCATGTGAACAATTAATGAGCAGCCCGTTGATCCTTCCATACTTTATAACGACAGAGTTGATTCGACAAATAGTGTAAACCCAGGATGATGCAATGTAATAAAAATAATAATAAATAAGAGAACGATACAAAATCTACTGTTCGCATCATACATAAGCCCGTTGACATTTAGAGAAACAAATCATTTACAAACGGCCATACATCATGTTATAAATCTTTAAACACTTATAATTATGAGTTCTATACCATTTTCTTTATATTCCTCATCAACTCATTGCTACAAGTTACGTATTGGAAGCTTTAGTAATTAGTTATATGTATTTTCATGTTCATCGTGCAGATATATTCAGCAGAGCGACAGCAAACACGTCCCATAGTGTGCTGAGGAAAAGGGAGACCGAGTATATTCAAATGAGCTGCAAAAACAAAGCAAACGAATGAAAAGCCAACATTGGAAAAGCAAACCTGGACCGTCAAAAACAAAGTCGATTCGTAGGCGGGGTTTTCTGCACCGTGCGATTGCCTCGGGTGTTTATCTGAGCTTTGGTGGGCGATCCCTTAACGCGGCAAGCCCCTCAAGGCAGCCGTACCCACACGTTGAAAAAGCATCATCAAGGGAAGGTGGGATGAAATTTTCTGCGTCTGGCGTGTTGTGGGACTTCGGGCTCTTGTTCTGCGTTGCGTCACCACTCGTACCGTCAACTCCAATACAAAATAAGACAAAAAATAGATGATGGTTTATATTTCCCAGTGCAGACTCCGGGCACATCTAGGTTATCTTTTTAATGGATTATTTTTTCTTATTCACGTGCCGTCAGATTTTTCATATACAAAACAAGAAAAAAATATATAGGCATTTATCTTCCCACATGCAGGGTCATTGCGCATTTAAACTATCTCTTAAATGGATACTTTTTTTTAGTTGCGCCAATTTTAAGAGATCCTTTGTTAGATTAAAGGATACTGACTTAACGGACATTAGTTCATGATATTGACCCCCACAAAATTGCTTTCGTAAGGTATTTGTCTATAAGTAGGGAGAATATGAGAACGTGATCACACTTTTCAAACTATCAATTCTTAACGTTCTTACGCGGTCTGAAATGGAAACCGCTTGATGCAACAACCTTTCCATCAGATGCGGCCAAGAACAAAACAGCAGCAAGACAGGTGGTGAGGTTTAGCAGCATCAGGGCCATCAAACACCATCTATACTCTTGCATATAATAATAAATGTGTTATCTTTATTCACTTATTCTCGGAACTACTTTTTATTACTTCATTGCTATTATTCTTACTTTTCCCATCAACATAAAAGGCAGCAAGTGATGGATGCATACGTTATCTTTATCTTAAAAAATATTACTTCTTTATCATTACACTGCTTTCCTATTACCATACGAACGCAGAAGGTGCTCATTGCATAAACATTATATTAATGCCTCCGCACTAGTAGGAGACCATCATATTTTCTCCTTCATCCATTATCATTGTTTCTGTTATTTTTAGCATCGCCATCACCACTACCATCGTTTCATTTAGCTTTGTTTTGAATGGCTTTCCAGGGTCATTCTTATCCACCCAATGGCTGCCTTCAGTGCTCCTCGACCAATAACACTTTGCTAATCTACGCCAAGGTCTCGGAGGCATATTCCCAATCTCTCTACGGGAATGTGGTCCCTGAGTGAAGATTCGCTATATAAATTATAAATTCAGATAAAATGAGTAGGGAGTTTAATTAGGTCGTCTTTGGGACTGGCAGCAAGGGCAGGTCATGCTGGGCCGGTAATCATGGGGAGTTCTGGAAAATACTCTCATTGTGATTCCCACTCAAAACCACCCTAAACGACTCCAACTAAACCTAATCTAACCTAACCTAAACTGACTTATTCCAGAGTGGGCGCCACATTCCCGTTTAGCGAAGGAAAATGCTCTGCCCGGAGATCCTTATCGATGATTGCCTCCTACGTCTCCTTTATTATGTGTTTACCTTAATGTCGGCCATGTAACTAGAAGTCTAACAACCGTAACAACTTAATAGTTACTCCTCTCCTTTATTATGTGTTTACCTTAATGTTGGCCGTGTAACTAGAAGTCTAACAACCTTAACAACATAATAGTTACTCCCTCCCGCAGACACTTCCTAACTCCCATCCCACTGATAGCCTTTGTCTGAATCTGTGCAGCCATATCGAATTAATATTCCGAACGCTATTTTCAGATGCAGCAGCCGAGGATCAATGCATTACTGGCCTTCTGTTCCGCGCCGCCATCGTCAGCCCCTTTCCTTACGACGTCAAGGCTCCGGGCAGAGAATATTCTCGTTCAGCTATTCGAATTTTCAAATAAAGGATCATCTATTACGCCCACGCATGATTACCACCTTCCTGTGACCGGGACTTTTCATTTTCGTCTTAAGCCCTTTCCCAACGACAGCCCACACACAACCTCTCTCTGATGTAATTAAGATACTCCAACATGTTCCGGCAAAAACGCTTTAATATCATCTCTCAGATTGGTTTTCTGTGTAACTTAACTTCAATCTTTTCTGGGTTGTTTTTCTGTTACTTTGGCTGTCCATCAGTTTTATGCATAGTCTGACCTGCTCAAGTCTACTAAATATTCTATTCTTAATCGTCATTTGAGCATATTTAACATTTGTCGTTTCCTAACCAACGAAGGTCGCTTCTGTCTGTCATTCCTATATCTTTTTTTTTCACCATTTCTATTTTGGGAGGCACCAAGTTTCTGAGCAGTACATCATTAAAGAGAAGACGAATATATGAAAACAGCACCACAAGAAAATGAGGGATGAAGGAAAGATGAAAACAAGTGAATATATCGACACGCAAAATGACCAAATTAAGACCTCATTACGACAACCAGACACCACCAACACAATGAGTCACCAGCCTCCCTTTACACGAGCGTGGCTGCTGCGTCACGCTCTTCCCTAATTGCTAAAAATCTTCCCCTTACCCGTGACGTCAATCTCCATTCAGTGCCTTCTACCATTTTTTCCCACCTTCTTTTCCATTTCTTTTTAACACTATTTTTCGCGCCATGGTCAGCAGAAGGAAAAATCAATGAGGAAATCATTAAACTTCACTCGGGAACTGGCGAAAAGTGGATCACTAAGCTTGCGAAACACCCACTTCCGAGACGGTCCTTGCCAATGTGCGATGTCTACATTTCACAAACGAGATTACGCGACAAAGCGACAATATAGTGACCCAATATGCCCAAAACTTGAAACAATAAGTTCTCCACAGCGATCACATGAAAATGGAAATGCACAAAAAGACAATGCATCTGTGAATAATGAGTTTAAGTTATCGAGAAAGCGAGGCGAGGTGACTGGAAGGACACTAGTCGGGTGCACACCTCCGCTTCCATTATTTCAGTAAATTTACACCAGAATTTACCGGAAAGGAAACAGACCACGCCCAGGGAAAACAAGACACCCTTCAATGGCCCCAACGCAAGGTGTGAGAGTTGGTGTCCAGGTCAGCGTATACATTAACCTCATTCCGGGCGCGTAAACATCACGCATTGGTTGCTTGGCGGCGGTGCGGGACGGGGTCAAGGAGGGAAGACGCCGGTGTTAGGATAAGTCTAATTGCCAGTTTCACAGTTCGCCATAATGGGTGAGTAAGCTTTCAAACCAATAACAGATGCTTCGAAAATTCTTTGTGTAGTGTTTTGTGTTCATATTTAAGTTAAAAATTCTGAGGAAACCATACGAGGAATCTTTTGTGTATCTGGTGTTGCATCGAAGGCCTAACCATTGTGGAGTGTAGAAGATTGAATAGTTTGGTACGAGCGAATACAAAACCACTGTGTTGGACTGTGAAACTGGCACTTAGTCATCTAGCTTCGGCGCGTCAAACATTATTTCCACAGCATCGTATGACATTTGAATGGCACTCTTAAAACAACAAACACCCATTGCAATGACAAAGGGAATTAATGGCTTTTTAGATACTTGGATAAACTGCATGAAAGAATACGAAAGGGAAGGGATTAGAGAAACGGGATGTGAAAGATTGGAGTAAACAGAGACGGCTCAGCAGGAACGACGACCCATTATGAGGGGTTGAAAATTCTGAAGTGTTATTTCTTACGTTTCTGCCAACAGGAGCGTACAGCATGACCCTTTTGCCCTTTTCATCTTAATAAGAAACGGGGATGTTTTCTTACATCAGACGATTGTATAAACCATTATACAGTTACGAAACAACGCATAAAAACAAGACTTTGTCAGTATGCCACTAAACTTTGAAGGATTTGTTAGCTCGAGAATGGGAAAGCCGTGCGTTTTTCTTTTCATCTTTTTTGTTAGGTCATATTGCATCAGTTTTATTTTTTCTCTTTTGTCTCAAGGAGTTCCACGTAATAGAAACACCGTAAAGCCTGAATGGTTTAGTAGATTGGTAAATGGAAACCGTCTTTTTGTAGGTAACATTTCATCAGATCTGAATTGACTTTTTATCGGACAGAAACACCAGCAGCAGGGCGAAGGGGGACTTAATAAACACGTATAAAAGCTTTGAGCCCCAGTCGTATCCAATCCCGGAAGTTCTCCTATTGCTAATAGCTTTCTGTGTGTGTTTTCCATGCTGCGTAACATCAAGGGATATCGAATTGTGGGCGTGTGTGTGTGGGTGGGTGGATGTGAATGATTTCTATACTGCCGTAACATCAAGGGGTATCGATGTGTGTGTGTGTGTGTGTGTGTGTGTGTGTGTGTGTGTGTGTGTGTGTGTGTGTGTGTGTGTGTGTGTGTGTGTGTGTGTGTGTGTGTGTGTGTGTGTGTGTGTGTGTGTGTGTGTGTGTGTGTGTGTGTGCGCTAGAAAGTTGGACTACGCTTTTGCGACAAGTTAGAAGACGCCTTTAACACAACTTGGAGGACGCTTTGAAGGCGAGTTTGAGGACGCTTTTAGCGGTTTCAAATTTAGGTCCTTGCCACAACGAGGTTTGCCTGGGCCGTTAACAATCAGAGTGGACATCAATCTGGATACACGTCAACTTGAACCAGTCCCATCTGTCGTCTCTTGTTTCCTTTAAAGTTAAATATAAATTCAGCACAAGGCTCATGTTTCAACGAAGCCCACGGCCTTTGAACCTGCAGTGTATTCTGATCCTTTACTTCCAGTTACATCCGGGTTGCCATTGTTTCCCTTGTGCAAGTTATATACAGCAGTTCCTGGGCGAGCCAACAAGAGGAAGAACCTACCAGGGAAAGCTACCTTCCGAGACCTGCGATTCCCTGGCGAGACTAGCTGATCAGTGAACCAAACCACCGATTGCAAAGTCACCCACGAAAAGGTATTCCACTCTTCAAGACGCAACAATAAGAGACACCTTACGAAATCATGAACCGTTTTTACGAACGTACAATAGTGACTTTCGTTCAATATTTTCCCCTCGATCTCAAGAACCTTCCATAATAATATTATTGCTGATTCTCTATGGCACATATTTAATGAAACGAGGCATTGCAGTTATTAATAGCAATTGGTCGAGGCTTTGTCAAGAAAATTATATTCCCATTTTTTTAGTTTTTGAGTTCAGATTTAGAAGGGAATGAACGGTCACTCATTAACGATGATAAAATTCTACCTGTTCGGTAAAATTACGTTAAAAGTTTCCTTTCATTCTCACTTGCTCATTTAGGTCTGACAGGCGTTCGTCATTTTTTGCCTAAGGTTTTGCTAGTAATAAGAACGTCAGAATGATCTCATTTATAGAGGCAATGGAAACTGTCCCTTTTTCCTATGATTTATATTTAGGTTAATCTTTTTTTTTGTTTCGTTACATTTTGCGTCATCATTTTTTTACTCCAATACCTGTTCACGTCTCGCTCCGATGACTCGTTTATATAAGGTCTACATTACCACAATACTCTGATGCACCACACCTACAGGAAATAACTGCAAACATATTAGTCATTTCTGCAATTTGTCACCGTAGAATAGTTTACACTTGCAGCTTTACACAAGAAAGGACCGCCACTCTAAGACTCTGGTTGGTATTCTGCGCCTCTCACATCAGCTATTTCCTAAGACCGAAAAGGAAATCACTCGGGTTCTAGTGAGTGTTTTTGTAGCTTCAGGGCACGGAAGAAGAGTTAAACTACCACCAGGGTCATTAAACTATCCCTGGAATTTCCCGAAGCTTCTACAAAAGCGTTGTCAAATATGTGTGCCAGGGTGTCGAAATATTTTGTAATACATCCCTCTCACATAATCTCTGTGTAGGTGTATTCTTGCGTCATTAATGATTGTATGCCCCTCCTGAATAAACAGACTGCTAAGGATCTCCCATGCAATAGTTTTTCCCTCTCGTCTGTGGTTGCTTCATAAAGGTTAACTGGCTTGTGTCTTTAGTATGGAAGACCTGCAAGCTGTGTTCGATGTAGTCAGCGAAACCTTTACCAATATACTCCGAACTTTTTTTTTTACATCCCCGCCTATAGGGCCGGTAGGCTTTCTTCAGGGGCTAGATGGTCTGCGCAAGCCCGTCGTGGGGCAGACAATTTTTTTTAAAGTGGCGCCAGTTATGCTTGGCTCATGCTGCCCCACGGAAGTCATTCTTGATTCACTGGACGGTTTCTTCTAGAGTCCGGGTTGATGGGTGTTCTGGACAGCATGTGGGTAGTCTTTTAGGCCACTCGGCGGTGACTGAAAAATCCCAGGTGGTAGCGTGGGGATTCGAACCAACGTTGTCCATGGCGTGGAAAAAAAGAGGTATTATCTAAGGAATAACGTGAACTGAAGCCCGTTTTCAAATAGTTTCTGAACGAATTTCAGACTCGAACATATATTGAGGATTTCTACAGCTTCTGCTTCACTACTGTTGTTGGTAACGGGGCGCAAAGTTATTTTAAGGAGCCGTTCTAATCTGTTGTTGCCTCGCCCACGCTCTCCCCGCTCCCGCCCATTCATCTATCTTACATTTTACTATTTACGGTTTACTATTTATTGTTTACTATTTTATATTTACTGTTTGCTGTTTACTATTTTTCCGTTCTAATCTGTTGTTGCCTCGCCAACGCCTTCCCGCTCCCTCCCACTCATCTATCTTACTTTACTCCTGACGCTCCGACGCTTTTTATAGAGACGACCTTTTAAGCGGAAGAGAAAAAAAAAAACAATAATTATTCGTTTATATAATTAATGAGGCGGTAAGTACACAAATAGAGTGTGTGTGTGTGTGTGTGTGTGTGTGTGTGTGTGTGTGTGTGTGTGTGTGTGTGTGTGTGTGTGTGTGTGTTGCGTGCGTGCGTGCGTGCGTGTGTGTGTGTGTGTGTGTGTGTGTGTGTGTGTGTGTGTGTGTGTGTGTGTGTGTGTGTGTGTGTGTGTGTGTTGGTCTGGTGCAGTATTGTGTGGGACTGTCGAGGTTACCAAAGAGAAATGTCCCGTCGATAACATTTTTTTTAAGTCTTGTGAGTGAACATAAAAACAAATCTAAAAGCATTGCCACAGCTCGTAGTTCGACGCAGCGATGAGGCAATGGTGCGTGCTCGTCAGATTAGCCGGTCCTCGCAGTGTAAAGTAAAAAAAGAAAAAAAAAGGAATGAAGAATATAAATAGAAAAGGCTCGGGCTGGAGACGTGAAGGAAGACGAAGGGCTTGGCTAGAAACTATTAAACAAGTTGAATGGAAGTGTTTAAGGGAATGATAACGCCAAGGTGCAGGACATTTCTAGTGATCAAACTTCTTGCAAAGGTTCATGTGGAAAAAAATAAAGTATAGGCGTATGATGTCAGAGATATGAAAACCGATAACGTACGTCAAATAATAATGATTGTTTAATACCTAGGAGCTAATTGAAGAGTCCAACACCGTATCTTTGTAACAGCCCGAGCCAGACTATACAATCCTTTACAATCCATAATGGTGAAGTCGTCTACTCACCACCAAGATACAAAAGAGGTTTCTTGTATAGTTTCCTCAAATTTCCGAGCCTAGATATGAACACAAAATACTATACAGGGAATTTTAAAAGTCTATGGCATTGGTTTGAAAGCTTACAAACCCGTCATAGCGAACTGTGAAAGTGGCCCTAAAACTCCCTCAAATACCACAAATTGGATTGCTAAGATGAAAGGTTGAAGCATCTCTGGAAGGACTAGGAATGCACCTGCCTTCTATTACCGAATGACTGACAGCGGACCCTGGAAAATAAGAAGTCGTAATTTCCATAAATGATTCTTACCGTTCAGAAACATCCGCCACCAACGCAGACGGTGAGCAGAAAGGTAGTAATCTAATTAGGGAAACGAAAAACAACTCATTGAAGAACAAAAATAATCTCAACGAAAATGAAAATAATATAATTTTATGTAAATCATATTAATAAATCCACCCACACAAGAGAGGCTATTAATAGGATGGTAGAAGCCTTATTACAAATACTAATAATGAACTTGGCCTTCTTGGTGAATGATTAACTTTTAGCATAGGGAACATACACTAAAAAATACGTTCTTTAATCAACTCCTTGGAGGCGCGACGTTCACTGCATTTGAATTTTGGAGGCGCAAAGGAAATTATAGTTTACATGACACGATCGACTTGGCAATACTGAGAAAATGGGAGATAATGAAAAAACAATAAAAAAGTGGGCTTGAAAAATCTCGAAGTATGTACAGTCGACGATAGAGAGTAGTGTCACAGTTTTCAGAATGTTTAGTCTGGTGGCGGTATCTGGCAACTATACCACGGTGGCGCATTCACTGGTGATGTTAGTGACTCGTTTCAGTGTGTATCGTGTGTGTGACGTGAAAAATAATATTGTATAATATTATATTATATTAAAATATAATGTAGTTAGAAATATACAGATTACATAATTTTTTTAGAAATGCGATAATGAATGTCTTCTACATGATGATGATGATGACGACGAGGTAAACACGAACAGTCCGAAACACTTTCTTATTAAACTTTGAAATATACCGTTGCAATGCTGTCCTTCACAGGCAGGCAGCACATACCTTACTCCTTACCAAAACAGCAAATAGGTTTGAGGGTCTGATTAAGTCAAGACAGTTCAGGAGATCATTAAAATCTTGTGTGTGTGTGTGTGTGTGTGTGTGTGTGTGTGTGTGTGTGTCTCGGGCGTCGCTGACTAGCTGACCCTTCGTTTTTCGCCAGCCCCCTCTCTCTCTCTCCTCTCTCTTTTTTTTTTAGGTATTAAAAATTTGTACTTTCACAGCCACCGACGGTGCAGCTCAACTGCAGTGCCTGGGTGACATAATATACTTATACCGAATACCGCTGCTCCAGGTTTATAGCCTATTATTACGTATTAAAAAATTATAAAGAACAAGATCTCGGCTGTCAGGAATTTTTGTTTTAGTTAAAAGGCATAACAATCTCCCCTAATAAAGCATGCATTATTTTTGTAATATAGTTTGATAAAACAACTTAGAGTTGCTCTTGACAAATTTGAACGAAACTAAAAGCTGTCAAAATGTAGCGACAGAGCCTAAAGAAAAATATTTATTGCTGCAAGCGTAGGCTTTTTTTTGATAAACAATATTCTTAAAAAAAAGCGTAAGCGACGGGCACTTTTGATAATATATCTTAAAAAATGTGTAGTGTGCACCTGCCACCACCACCCACAAAGTACGACTTCGATAGGATATAATAATTTTCATGTCGCGGAGGGGGGGCCAGATGTCCCTCTCTATAGCCGACTGTACGCACGATGGGCGAAACAAATGGAAATGAATTACATGATAACACAGCCGTAATGTTCCTCCCTCTTCTGTTCAGCGACCGTTCTATTCAGTGATCTCGCAGAGGCAGGGGGAGGAGGAGGAGGAGAAGGAGGAGGTTTATTCAATACTAATAAGACAAATGGATGCACAAGGCTAAACAATATTCGGGAGAGGGTAGTGAATAGTCTTACAGCCCTTAGTCATTACACAGAGGAGATAATGGTGGCGTAGTATACTATAAAGAAAAAAATACGAGAACAATGAGAGACGCCATAACAATCATCAATAAACACACACATCCTGATGAAGCAACATTAAGCAATTGACTTATGCAACAGCTGCTTACGGCATACCGATACAGTAGAAGCTGAAGTCGGGGAGCTGTTATGTTAACATGAAATTACACGACCGGTTGCAAACACGTTCATGCAACCAATGAAACATATCTTTACAATTTCTAGCTTAATAGTGCAGGAGTTGAATATTTCTACTAATTCATCCTTTTTTACTACATATCATTCACTTGGGCTGGTGGCTTTCTCCGTAAAAACTAAATAAAAACGAGAAAACAATACTCATGAAACCAGAGAAAGGTCACAAAAAATCAGTAAGCGTAATTAATTGATAAACTCCCTAGGTCTTCCATTTAGGGCAACACACTCGCTACAACTTATAATTTCTGACTTATTAACTCTTTCATCACTTCTAATTCATTATCTTTCACTTGGTGTGCCTGCCTTCTTTCTCCGTATAAACAAAATAATACAATACACATGAAACTAAAGACCATAACAAAAATTATCTTCCATTTACAGCAAACATTCTCGCCACAGCCGTTACTAAGGCCCCTAAGAGTAAGTATATATACCTTCTCCATTCTAACAAAACAACGTCCCTGTACTGGCTAGGTCATCTGGGGGCGCCGCCTACACACTCTACCAAGGGACGGTCGCTGCAGAGAGGAGAAGTACACGCCTCACCTTTATGCCGTGAACTGCAGGTGGGCGGCGGCAGACCTAGTTTACAGTACTGACGTTGAAATAATATATATAGTGAAGGGGGAAAGCCTACCTGAGCTCCTATTGAATATCTAACTATAGGTCTATCACTCGCGTTCTTTCTCGCTTCCATTTCTTCTTTTCGGGTTGCTGTTGTTGTTGGTTGTTGTTGTTGTTGTTGCTGTTGTTGTTGTTGTTGTTGTTGTTCATCTTCATCTTCATCTCCCTCCTGTCTTTGTCTTTGTCTTCTTCTTCTTTTTTCCTCTTTTTCCTCCTCTTCTTTTTCTTCTTCTTCCTCCGCTTCCTTTTCATTTTTCCTTCTCTTCTTCTTTTTC
>NC_066522.1:15804828-15814828 GCF_024679095.1 Eriocheir sinensis
ACTGCATAGAGATAGATCGCATTATAGAAGTCCATGTACAGCGGGGACATTGGGGGATGAAGGAATAAAGTTAGGAAGTCCAGAAGATATCAGACAACGAAGGACAGTATCAAAATAGACTGGATAGAGATAGATCACAGTATGGAATGACATGTACAACGGTGACGTTTGGGAGATGGAGGATTGAAGTCAGCAAGTCCAGAAGTGAATACACAAATAAATACAAGACTGGAAGCAACATTACGACACCCCATGAGTGACAAAACGCAATACGTTAAAGGAGAGAAGCCGATGAGACGAATCGCTTTTAACAGTGCCTAGTCAGAGTGACTTTATACACAATACTTTCTTTCTTGATCACCTGTACAGCATCGTAGCCAAGTTCACTCATCGAAATTCTAAGTAAACAACGTATGACCCTATGATGTGGTACCCAAGTATTTGCGATAGGACCAAGAATCATACATAACTGGTTGTCAGCTGTAATACCTATCATTTCCACTTTACACCGGTACGTTCGAGCACCCTTCCATTACCGGCAACCTTAAAGCAGACATATTGACAAGCCCCTCTGGCCTGTTTTGTACTACGTCTCAACTGTAAACTTTTCATGTGCATTGTTCTCCGAGTATCGCAACCCACCCTAGGTTTTGCCAGCCATCAACTCCTTCAATTACGTAGTTAGTGGAGTTGGTGGAGTCCGATATACACAGAAAAAGGGAAAAGAGAGTGGGAGGAAGGTAGATAGATAGTTAGACAGAGAGAATGGCTCTTTTGTCTATTTGCAAAACAACAGAACATGAACTGAATATTATGTTGTTATTTTTTTCATGCAACGGATGCCAGTCAGATTAGAGGAGTCATTTTTGTTTATTTCTAAGCGGGTTCTTTTATTTGCTTAACTTTTTTTTCCTCTTTTTTGCCCTTGAGCTGACTGCATTACTGTAAGAAAAAAAATGTTATGTGTTGATTTACCTAAGTGATACTACATATATATATATTTTTATAGTCCACAGTACGCCCTCCAACACATGACCCGTTCAATAATACATCTCCCTCGTTATATATTACAAAGAGACTATTTTTTTTTAGAGTAAAGGAAGCAGCTCAAGGGCAAACACATATGAAAACAAAAAAGCACTGCTCCTATGAAAGAGAATAGAAAAGAGCGGCCGAAAGAGAGGTCAATTTCGAGTGTTTTCCTCTGTTCCTCCTTCAGACTTTTCACCGGTACAGGGCGTTCTCATGCATACAAATGTGGCAATCTCCCTCCTGCTCCTGCTCCTCCTCTTACTCCTCCTCGTCCTCCTCTCCTCATCTCATCCTCACCATCATCATCGTCTCCTGATATCCTAACCCCCACGCAAGAGAATAATTCGTTTTCAAGGGTAAACAGTTCTGGACGCCGTAATTTTTTTTTACAGGAAAGGAAGCACCTCAAGGACAACACATATTATACAACAACTTTTAATCAGACTGTCCAAAGGTTATGCAACACTTACTTTTATTCACCATCCCATACGCCTCCGCTGCCACACTCACACAAAGCCCTGCACCACCTCAGGACCCTCACTCAGCCTGCATTGTATTATACTCTTCAGGCTTCAGAGTTTTTTCCCGTTTGTTATTTACGTTAAGTAGTTGTCAGACGATCAGTGGGCAGGTGTGGTGGTTCAGCAAACGAGAGATGAATGCGTGGAAAATGATCGTGTAGACATGCTAAACTGAAGCACCATCCTTGTTCGAGCAGGTCCGATACCAACGCAAATCTATAGCTGAACCAAGCTCGTCAGCGACATGCTCGGTCACCACACTTACCCACTGATCGTGAGACGACTCGGTGCCCGCATATTGGTGTTTTCTTTTCTAATTAATGGACTGACTTTCATAAGAAGGAGACGGAATAATTCGCATGACATTCTAAGGTACTGGTTAAAGTCAAGAGATTCCTTTTGTTGCAGTTCCCTGCAAATTTGGTGGTAGCTCCCACGTTCTTTATGTTATAACCAGTCTTTAACCCAAACCCTTCTTTTTCGGTCTTTTCCACTGTCCTTTACTACTTTGCCTGCAGTAAGTATGCATAATAAAGCTGCGTTCCGCCTGCGAATGTTTTTTGGGGCCATTGCTAATATTTTGAGACAGCCAAGGGACACACGGGAAACGAACTCTCACGCACCTCCCTACACACTAAACTGGGCGCTTTCCCGCTGGGTGGAGGTGGGTCAGTATACGTGTGAACAGTGTTTATGCTGAACCACGCTCTCTACCGTGCTTCGTCACCAAGTTTTGAAACTGCCGTAAATCGTGCTTCGCCACCACGCTTGCCCACTGATCGTCTGACGACTCCTTTAGTCGCGCCCACACCTTGCCGGCATTCATATACCTCATAAATAAATAACAGATAGAGATTGACAAATAGACAGATAGATAGATAGAAAGATAGGTGTATAGATATAGAGGGAGAAAAAGGAAAACAATAGCTCATATACAATTTCCACAAAAAGACAACAAAGTTCATCTGTTTCTGTCATACAAATGGAGACCAATCTATCGTTATTTACAGATAGATAGGTAGACAGATAGAGGTAGATAGATAGACAAAGATAGATAGAAAGACAGATACAGACAGAGTTGCATACAGTAAGAGCGAAACCCTGAGCGATAGGCTGCCTCGCCCTCGTTGCTGGCTTGCGTCACTACGGTCGGGTTCCTTCTCTTGTCATCCTTATCAGCAACGGCGGGTGTTGGGTTCTCAGAGATGCCCGCACTTTGACATCGGGTAAGGCTGACACTGTAAACTCCCTCCTAGATTGTCTCTTTCCAATATGACGCAAAACCGACTTGATCGATCGACGGAGGAAACAACAATTTTGAGAGAGTTTATCGAGGGTCGTAAAAGCAAGCAGTTTTTCTTGGTTGCACCGCTCAGTCAAAGCAGTGAAGCGACAAGTTAAGGTAAGACAGATAAAGGAGCTAAAAGGAGAAGGAAAAGACGTACACATGTTGCTTCTAAAAAAAAAAACGTAGAGATAACAAAGCATTCTCATGTTTCGTCGAAGTCGTTAGTTAATATTTACTTATCCTCAGTACCTCTTTAACCTTTATGTGGGAATATAAAGCAGATTAAGAGCTAACAGAAAAAGGAAAAATTGCCCACATGCTGCTTCACAAAAAAAAAAAAACAGAAATAACAAAGCATTTTCAAGTTTCGTCTGGATCGTTTGTTAATTAAAATTTCCTTATATATCAAAACACTATACAACTACTACACCCTCGTGTGTTGTGTGGCGGGGAGGCAATAGCAACTACTCGGCGACTCTGCATCCCGTATTGATTGGTTGTCACGAAATTCAAAACAAAAAAAAGATTTAGTAGGTACGAGAATGATAAATTATGAACATTTTGAAATTAAGCAACTTTTGTCCCTTCATATTAATTTTTCTATTCACCATTTTCCCTTAAATACTAACATACACACACACACACACACACACACACACACACACACACACACACACACACACACACACATACACACACACACACACACACACACACTACCTTGATTAAAAAATATTCTTTCAACAACTTTCCATATAACCATTTTACCCTACACCCACTCATTCATTTTCCCCTCCCTCCCACCTCCTCTTCCTCCCTCCCTTCCTCCTTCCCTTCCTTCCTTCCTTCCTCCCATCGAGCCAGGATATACTTGAACTCGTTTCGGATATCCTGCGAACATCCTCTGAAAACACGTTACCCTCCCACGCACGTTGCTAGGAAGGGCAGCGGCCAACACCCGACGCGTGGGCGGAGGAGAGGAGGAAGAGGAGGAGGAAGAGGAAGACTGACAGGTAAGGGAGGAAGCGCAAGTAACGAGAAAAAACGGATGAGAGAGTATACTGGGGAAGGAGGGAGGTATGGGTGGGAGGGGGAAGCTGAGGAGGAAAAGATTGAGGAAGAAGATTGGAGCATCGAGGAGGAAGAGAGTTGTGGGTGGGTGGGTGGAAGGGTCGAAGGTAGAGCCGCCCCTCCCCCCCGCCTCTTTCGAACCCCGGCCACGGTTGCTGCCCATCGTTCCTGATACGGCGTCCTTCCGTGAGTTAATCAAATTATTGGCCCGAAGGAGAGTAAAACATGGCAACGACGGCGACGGAGTCCTTTGGAGAGAAAAAAAATGAATAAAAAGACAACGTTCCTCTGGGTATTAAACCATTCATGTTAAAAGATACTTCCGCTGACACATTTTCATTTCCTCTCTCTCTCTCTCTCTCTCTCTCTCTCTCTCTCTCTCTCTCTCTCTCTCTCTCTCTCTCTCTCTCTCTCTCTCTCTCTCTCTCTCTCTCTCTCTCTCGCCCACCACAACCCACACACCAGATTGTTGCTCCTGATAACGATGTGTCCGCCAAGTACCCCCGTCCAGTGCCCTCACCAAGCACTCTCGCCACCCACTACTACGTCCCACCCCCGCCGCCCAGTCCACCCGCCAGCCCGACCCCCCGCCGCCCCGCGTCATCATAATATGAAGAACAGGTAAACGTGTACAAGTTCCCTACGGCGAGGCGTCAGCGGGGGAACGGAAATAGTTCTCCTTTAATAGTAATGGCAACTCGCTTATTGACTTTGTGACGACACGTTTGAGGTCGACCAGGTGTTGTGGGTGGCGAAGGCGGCGGCGGCGGCGGGGGTGATGACGTGTTGGTGACGTCAGCGATCGGTGAGGTAATGTGACGTTGCAGATGAGGGCGCAGTCGTATTGAGAGCGAGGTGACAGGATGTGACAAAAACAACCCGTCTCGTGCAGGCTTAGTGACGATTTCACGGCCGTGTTATCATATGAATGGATTGAAAATAAACCACGGAGGACCAACAATAAGCTTACCGACGCCTAAAATTAGTTACCTCGCGGGCCCCGATGAACACGTGGGCGTGGCAGTACCCGTGACGTCACTCGACCACGAGAGTTGCGAGAATGGTCTGTATAATAAAGTCACGTTCTCTGAATGAATGGAGATTATGAGTATTTTAACAGTATGTAGTTTGAAAGTATTACCGCCATAAGTATTGAGTCATTATGGATACACTATGGAAAATAATTATTACTTTTCTTTAATAAAGATAAAATTTGGAGCAAAAAATCTAAAATCGATCAGTTTATCGTCATTTACATCAACCTTCCATTCAGCCTATTATCTAACCAGTTATACAATTAATCAATCAATTAACAATATATATATATATATATATATATATATATATATATATATATATATATATATATATATATATACATACATATATGTGTGTGTGTGTGTGTGTGTGTGTGTGTGTGTGTGTGTGTGTGTAGAGAGAGAGAGAGAGAGAGAGAGAGAGAGAGAGAGAGAGAGATGTGATGGAATATTATATAAGAATACTCCAACAAGTGTTTGAAACTCATGTAGAGAATATGGAGGTGTACATTCATTTAATTATTTTAAAAATCGATTTAAATAAAAAAGTCTGATTTAATTTTTTTTTTAAATCCATTTTTTTATTTCTTTTAAATCAAGAACAAAATCCCAATTTTGCAAATTTTAACATATGAGGGTTCCTCCCCTCACATATAGAAAAACTAACGAAAAACATCACTAAAAATATTCGTCTGGGTTATTTTAATTTATATCTGCTACATTTTCCTCTAAACCATTCTGGTCAACTTATAATACTAGACTGTATCTGAAAATCGTCACGATACTCTAATTATTATGTACCCTCTACCTTCCATTTTTACATTTATTAACGCAGCGCTGCCTGAATGCGGTGCGGGTAGGGGAGGATATGGATCGCCTGGCCGGCCGCTGCTGGAGGACTACCAGGCACGCACACCAGGCTGGCTGACAGGACAATATAGATATGGCTTGGACTGAACGATTTAAGACATGTTGAGATGATTGTGTGCTCTCTCTCTCTCTCTCTCTCTCTCTCTCTCTCTCTCTCTCTCTCTCTCTCTCTCTCTCTCCCCTCACTACCCACGTAATCTCCTTACCGGCAAACACCTATTCTTCGGAGGCGTTCAGCGTGTGCCGGTGGGAGGGCGGTGATGCTCTGTCTCTCCTTCCCTCCTCAGTAGCAACAACACGTTATAAAACACCTTTTTGTATCAGTGTCTCCCGTCCCATCGGCGCATCACCTTTGATCTCTCGCCCTATTGTTGAGTTTTTTTTTTTCTTTATTTCTCCACTGCAATAATATGTAGCTATCATATCTGAGGAGAATGATATCTAGCGTGTGTGCTATTGCTATCACCGCGGCTACGACCTTTATTATTGCTACTTTACTGTTAAACTACAACTACTACTACTACAACCACTACTGCTTCTACATCTACCACTACTACTATTGCTACTGCTACTACATTATATTGGTACTCTTACTGGTACAAACAGAATACCCAAAAAAATAATCATGTTTCGTTCATCCTACGCCCCAGTCACCTTTCCTTTTTTCCATTCTAAAGCTTTATGAGCCTCCTTATACAACTATGCCTTGCCCTTAGCTTGTCTTTTCTGTGTGTATTACCCCCACACATCTCTTTCGCACCAGACACCTTGCTCTCCTTGACATCACTCTTCATTGCGCTATACTCACATTGTCCTGTCCTTCCCAACGAGATAATTTTTCCTCGGTAAAGATCTCAAAGGGAGGGTCTCAGAGCGGGGGAAATAATAGGTAAGAGGAACCGCAAGAAAGAATGGAAAGTGGGATGGTGCATGATAGAGATTCCACGCACAGGCACCCACGTACACACTCCCTAGCCCGCACATGCACACACACACACACACACACACACACACACACACACATACACACGTACTCCTACACCAGTCTCTCAGTACATGCCAAATTCTGAATTCCGAACTCCCACACAACAATGGCGTCTGAGAATGTGACCTTTACCGGGAAGGGAGTGAAGGAAAGGACACAGGACCATATCATTTAACATCTCGGGTTCCCACCATGACTGTTTTCCAAGGCCACAGAGAAGAGTAACCGGGTTCTCATGGATGCTTTTTTTCGCTCAAGGTGCAGAAGTCGTGTAAAACAGTCACTAGGATCACAAAACAGTCGATGAAAATCCCAGGAACTTCTACGAGAGACTCTCAAACAAGTGAACAGAGGTGCCGATACATCTAAAAATATGGCTACAACCTGAACTTCATGGCCAGCACATGATCTTCTGTACACTGCTGGAACATTCGAGACGCTGCGAACGATGTTTTATTTTTTTTCGATAACCAGGAGCGAAGGATTAAAGAAGCGTGCGTTCAGAATCCCGATATTTTGTGAAGCACCTCAAGGACATGTTGCCAATCCTTCCTCTTCCTCTCGTCTTTTACGTGCCATTTTTCTTCTTTTCCTTTTTCACTTCAACGAATACTGAGACATGTATTTTTATAGACCTCTGCTTATCTATCTATCGGTGTCTAGATTATCTCGGATGCATCGTCCCTTCTCGTTGAGTTTCTATCATGGAAATACTTTTTTTCTCGCCTGTCATCTCTCTCTTTCTCCAATACTCCTCCTATCAACTGATACATTTTACTGGTTGTTTTTCCGTGATGCCATTTATCTCAATCTTGCTCTTTTAAATACCCCTCACAAAGTCATTCTCTTTTATTCTCATCACAAATTCGTATCATCTCTGGCTACCACATTTCATCCACTCGACCACTCCACAATCAACTTCTTTGCTGTAACAAGAACACCAGCAGCAGCAATAACAACATCAACAATAATGACTCTAAGGACGCCTTGACGCTACAACATCACTGCGGCTGCTGATGTGGATGCTGTGGTGAGGGCTGATGTTGCTTCTACTACATCTACTACTAAATCTACTTATACATCTACTATTACTACTACTAAAAATGTAATAATAATAATAATAATAATAATAATAATAATAATAATAATAATAATAATGATAATGATAATGATAATGATAATAATAATAATAATAATAATAATAATAATAAAACCAAAACTAATTCTTATACTAATAAAACTACGACCCTGGAACCTAATTTATTGATCAGGTTTTACAATAAAGCAAAATATGGGATGTTGTCGCGTCCTCTGCACTATACGGATATTCCCAAGCACTTTTTACCCTTTATTTCCTGTTTTAGATTGTGGCGAAAACTCCTTTATTTAGTTTCAAAAAGATGAGAACACGACGACGCAAAGACCTCATTCCGAGATTCTCTTAACGAAGGGCTTAAAAAACTACGCCTCAGCTGTGTCTTATTCTCAGGCATTATAAAACTCTTCGTCTCGCTCAGCCCAGGCGCGAAACAGACACTTTTCTTTGCTGCATTCCTTGGGGCTAAATTTGTCCTCGCCTGGAGTGATGTTGGCGGGGTCATACAACGCTTTAGCATACAGCATAAGCACTCGTAAGGCTGTTTGTTGAGCTAAATCGAGCTTAATCTTCGTATGCGATGAGGCTTTTGTAACTAAAAACTTCCTCGGACATTTTTTTGTGTGTTATTTTTTGTGATATGTTTGATAGCACCTAATTGCGTTGTGGGTGTAGATGGCTTTTTTTCTCCACTTTAGGAACGGAATATGATGGACAGCCAAGCACATTAAAAAAAAAAACTAGGAATGATTTTTCTTTTGTGTGTGTGTGTGTATGTGTGTGTGTGTGTGTGTGTGTGTGTGTGTGTGTGTGTGTGTATATATATGAGTGCCTGAGTGGGTGAGTTTGCGTATCCTTCCTGCATTGCACGTCCATTGGAATCGAGTGCAATACATCAATAAGACAAAGCAAACAAAGGGACCGAGGACCCAACCCTTTCCAGAGATCCCAGGTGGACCAGAACCGCTAAAAATAACCCGGTAACCAGCTTTGCCACAACGAGAAGGACAATAAAAGAATGATCCTCTTGCCCCACTCCTCTCACCTCTCCTCCTCCTCCTCCTCCACACCTCTTCCTTGGGCCTCGAGTAAACAGCAGGACAAACAAACACTCGCCAACCCACCCACACCCAGGACAAACAAACACTCGCCAACCCACCAACACCCAGCCTTCCAAAGCGACAAAACAGACTATCCCCGACGGAATAAAAATAAAACATACAGGACGCGGAAAACAAACACCCAAGCAAGCAAAACATCCAGCTCGTTAGTTGTATACGTGACACATGTTTTACCCCGACTCATGTTTTCATTCGGTAGAGTGAAACTACTAGTGTGAAAATGTGTGAGATATTGTAATGTTTATGTATGGTTTAAAAAGAAGCAGATGGAGTGTTGTTGTTTTCTTTTTTGTGTGTGTGTGTGCGTGTGTCTGTGTGTGTAATGATTTGTATTTTGATTTGATTTTGTGGCCAAACTACTAATCTTTCGGTCTGTCTGTCTGTGTATCTATCTGCATCAATATGTCTGTCTATCTATCTATCTATCTATCTGTGTGTGTGTGTGTGTGTGTGTGTGTGTGTGTGTGTGTGTGTGTGTGTGTGTGTGTGTGTGTGTGTGTGTGTGTGTGTGTGTGTGTGTGTGTGTGCGCGTGTGTGTTCATACGAGAAAAAGATACACTCGAAACAACGCTCATGTATTCAGATTTTTGCGTGGAAGTTTCCGCCTCTGCAGGAAGAAAGGAAGCAGGTTGCGACGCAGATTCTTTCTCTCACTTTATTTTCTTGGGGCTCGCGGGACTTCCTTGCGCCGACCGAAAAGGAAAAGCCGCGGCCTCACGAATGGACCGTTCCACGAAATAACAAAGGGACTTCTCAAGGGACGAACGGCATTACACGGACACATTCACACACGAGAAGAGGAGAAGGAGGAAGAGGAGGAGGAGAAGAGGAAGGGCAAGGAGAGAGGGAAAGGAGAAAAAAGCCCACGTCCTTCTCTCTCTCTCTGTTCTCAATGAAAGCAAAAATTCCTCACGCAACGACATCAACAACAACAACAACAACAACAGCACAGGCGGCAACAATGACGATGGAGTGACAA
>NC_066522.1:15819828-15829828 GCF_024679095.1 Eriocheir sinensis
GAAAAGTATAGCTGGAGGTGTTGGCGTGGGAGGGGATTAGTAAAGCGGTCATCACACGTCGCCAATGACAGCTACCTTCCATCGTCCATATTTCTTCCGTGCCGAGAGGAAAAGGCGGAAAAATAGTATATAGGAGCCACCATTCAGTCCAGGGCGGCAGCGAGGGTAGCTTTGGCCGTTGCTCGTCAAAGGGCATCGGTAAGCAACGGGGATTAACCTCGCACCACGCGCCTCCAAGTAATTATTCTGCCGCCAAAAGAGGGAACGTGTGGGATGCGTAATTAGACAGACAGACAGAGAGAGAGAGAGAGAGAGAGTGAGCATCCAGGTAATGCGACTAGCCTACACACACCTGGCTGGTCGATCGATTTGACTGACTGCGCTGTGGAAGTGTCGGGAATTGTAAATAACGTGAAAAGAGGTGACGAACGGAGGAAGGGAGAGAAAGGCAAAAGCGTTACAGGGAATATTGGATGAAATGAAGTACAAGGGGAGAGAAGGAAAGCCGAAACTGTTGGACGGTAGAGTAAAATAAGTTTAGAGAATGATTGAGCGAAGGATGGACAGGAACTAAAAGAGGAGAAGGGGATAAAGGGACGGAAGGAAGGGCATGAGATAAAGGGAAAAAGAAAGAAGAGGGGATAATGGAAAGGAAAGGAAAGGAAAGAGAAGAGAATAACGGACGGAAGGAAGAAGGACTTGAGAGAAAAAGAAGAGTGGAGGAAAAAATGGACGAATCAAAGGACGGACACGGAATAAAAAGGAGGTCGAAGGAAATAAGCGGAAGAAAATAATCCGAGAGCAATGGAAGAGGAGGACGAAAGAAAGGAAGAAGGAAAGGAAGGGAGGAAGTAATAGACGAATAAAAGAACGGAAAGAGACAGGAGAGTAAAGAAAATCAGAGGAGGAAGGAGATATTCCGAAAAGCAAGGGAAGAGGAAGAAGACGAAATACAGAAAGGAAAGAAAGAGAGGAAAGAAAGAGAAGAGAGGAGAATATTCCGTAATGCAGGAGGAAGAGGAAAGGAACGGAGAGGCAGCGGCAGGAGGACAGGAAAAGGTAAAGAAGTGAGGTGAACGAGATCTTTTTTTTTTTCCCGAACTGTCGCCGTTCCAAATTTAACCCTGAAGCAATCTGAGCGTGGCATCAAAATATTCTATTGTTTTCCTCCACATTCTATTGAGAGACAACTGTTTTCCGTCGCGCCGCCCACACGCTCGGAAACACTAATTAGCTGCGTGGGTCGTGTGCACACCTGACGCTGGATTCCTCCCTCGCCTCACCTGTGTCACCCCTCAGGTGTTGGGAGGGGACATAACTTGATACGGACACCTGCTCAGTTTTCTTCTTCTTGCTCGTCTTCGTCTTCGTCTTCTTCTTTTCTTTTTTTTTCTTTTTCTTTTTTTTCTTCTTCTTTTTGTTTAGTCTAAGCGGTTATTGGGTTATGAAAAAAGGGACTTGAGGGAGACGATATTTTTTTCAATGCCATTATACACAAAGAAGCAGAAAAAAATAGAAATACAGACAGACAGACACACAGACAGTTAGACAGACAGACAGACAGACAGACAGACAAACAGACAGACACACACACAGTTAGACAGACAGAGTTAGACACATAGATAGACACAGACACAGACAGAGACAGAAGGAGCAGGAACGTACATCTTCAAACTTCCATTCATGTAGTCTGTGTATATTTAGTTATTTTCACTGCAAGGAAATAAAATGCTCATTTGTATGAATTTTAATAACGAGACTAATGATGATTGCTTGAGATGCGATGCAGATAAGTAAGTTACAAATACAAATGAGGAAAATTACTCAACCATAATTATGAGCATGTAATTAAATACGCATCGCAACACACACACACACACACACACACACACACACACACACACACACACACACACACACACACAGACAGACACACACAAAAAAAAGGGAAAAAGGAAAAAATTGGAAATGAGAGAAGAGAACGGAATACTCTGTTGCAAGGACGTAAGGACGAGATGAATGACGAGAAAAAAAAACGGTGAAGGGAACAAAAAAAAAACGAGAAACAAACAAAAAAGGGAGCAATCCAACAAAATAAGAAGAAAAAAAAACGTCACCCTGAATAAAAATGAAAATGGGAACGAACAAAAAAAACGAGGAACAATGAAACACCAAAGGGGAAGGGAAGAACACACACACACACACACACACACACACACACACACACACACACACACACACACACACACACACACACACACACGTCTCCCAGGGTATCGCTGTTCCTCATTAAATCTTGAAAGCATCTCTTAATGACAACCTGACCGCTGAGAGAGACTGTACACATCCAAGCGCCACGACCCAGGACACGGAACCTCCTTCATCTGGCACGGCAAAATGCATAATAATAATAATAATGATAATAATAATAACCATGATAATCCGACAAGACTACATCAGGGTCACACTCAAGGTATTCTATAATGAGTAAGCTTATTATTATTATTATTATTATTATTATTATTATTATTATTATTATCATCTGCCTGTCATTATTTTCTTCCTGCTTACTTGGCCCGAGATGAATGGAATTTGCTTGCTGGTCTCTCTCAGGGTTATATTTACACATAATCCACACTTTTTATCCTTTTATATTTTACGCATTATCCATCCTCTTACCGAAGACACTCACTGGGGAGGAGGTATTAATATCACAAGAATAATAGAGACCTGAGAAGATGACAAAATTATAAGTCTCAGATTATGACATTGCAGATAACACTGTGATCATTTATACCTTCAAGATTTTGTAGGTAGCCATGACTTAGACTTGAAAAAACATATACTACCAGAAGAGAGAGAGAGAGAGAGAGAGAGAGAGAGAGAGAGAGAGAGAGAGAGAGAGAGAGAGAGAGAGAGAGAGAGAGAGAGAGAGAGAGAGAGAGAGAGAGAGAGAGAGAGAGAGAGAGAGAGATAGACAGACAGACAGACAGACACAGACAGACAGACAGAGAGAGGGAGATTTTTTTATTGCTGTCCTGTTAAATTGGTGTGCGGTGGGCAGAGGAAATCGTTCACCTGTCAATTTTGTTTACGTAAATCTTTCCCCCTTCGGGTTACCTAACGCTGCCGACGCACGTGCTCGCTCGGATCATGCCCTTTCCAGCCCTACGGCGCCCGTACTCGACGGGCCCTTAAACTATGTAATGCGTCATCATAACAACAACAACGCCGAGGAGGAAAAACATTGCTGAGGAAAGCGTGTTGTTTTGATAGTAGTTCTAGGGCTGTTGCTACTACTATAAGGACTATTGGTGTTATTACTAATAATAATAATAATAATGATAATGATAATGATAATAATAATAATAATAATAATAATAATAATAATAATAATAATAATAATAATAATAATAATAATAGTGCTGCCTCTACGACGACAACAAAAACAATAACAAAAATAAACACCAAACTTCACCACAAGAAAACACAACAGTGACAACACCCCCCCCCCCCACACACACACACAACCTCAGCATTATGCCCCAGACAAAAAACAAACACCCACCCATCCAAAACTGTCGCACCACAACTCCCCTCAACTCTCGAGATAAACAACATCAGGAACAATATACTGCACCCACACACGCACACACATACACCACAAACAACACCATTTCCAGCAGCAACACACACACACACACACACACACACACACACACACACACACACACACACACACACACACACACATCACCCTTCCTCATCTTGCAAACAGACAGCGGCGACCCTCTCTCTTACACACTCAGCTTGGCTCACCCGGGAGACGTGACGCCACTCGCCTAGCTGGTTTGTTTACTAACAGCCAAAGGTTATGACGCGGTGGCGGCCACGCTCTGCCCCCCTGACAACCTGTTTTGCTCCTTCCCTCACCTTTTTCTTGCCCATATATTGTTTGTTGAAAAGATTATCTCTGGCATTTCGACGTTACGCTTTTTTCCCAGTACTCGTAGGAGGTGACAAGTAGGTGTTTTCTTAAGGTTGTATTGGGTCAAAGGGAGGCGAGCGTCATTTTTTGTCACCTTCTTCGTACCTATTCTCCCGCATGGTTGCTTTTGTATTCACGCGCTACAAAGAATCAACAACAACAAAGGAGGAATGACGTCAGAGCTACCCGAGATGTATCACCATATCTCAATAAAGCGTTCTTCCAATGATGTTTTCTCCTCCCTTCCCTAATAACGGCAAAACTCTACTGTCGCGGAAATAACGGGAAAGAAAGGCGCCACATATTAGGTGAAGAATTATGGGACGATTTCTTGACAAAAGCCATCTTGAGTTTCTGATGGTACGAACAACATGTTTTTTTCTTTTTTTCTAATCTGCCTGTCTGTATTTCTTTCTGTATATCTATCCATTTCACTGTCTGTTCTTTCCGTCCGTCTGTCTGTCTTCTCTGTGACTGTTGGTGTCTGTATATTTGTTCGTATTTTTTGCAGTCTGTCCATCTTTCTCTCCGTCTATCTATTTGCCAGTCTGTCTATCTGTGTCTTTTGTCCGTACGTGTGTCTGTCTGTGTCTGTCTAAGCCTGTCTCTGTCTTTCTATACATCCACCTCTCTGTCTGTCAATGAACGTCTGTCTTTTTCTTCTTTTCGTAGGATCTCATTGTATCAGAAATGCGTCAGTCGTCGTCAGTCCTATACAGTGACAACTTACGTAACGTGGCAATAAATAAAAACATCTGCTCTACTCCGCCATTCAAGACACCTACGGATCTTTTCGCTTCGGTATACCGGTCAGTGGTTCTCTCCGGCGGCGAGGCAGAGACGCGTTGAATCAGTGATGGATGGGAGACTTCGGGGATGTGTGTATATGTGTGTGTATGGGTGAGTGCAGGCGACGGCTCAAGCCTCAGTCGGACCGCCAAACCAGCCCTTCCCCCCCCTTGCACACGTGGACCAAAAACACGTGCTGTATTGGGGCGAGGGGGGGGGGGGGAGAGAGAGAGAGAGAGAGAGAGAGAGAGAGAGAGAGAGAGAGAGAGAGAGAGAGAGAGAGAGAGAGAGAGAGAGAGAGAGAGAGAGAGAGAGAGAGAGAGAGAGAGAGAGGAGAGAGAGAGAGAGAGAGAGAGAGAGAGAGAGAGAGAGAGAGAGAGAGAGAGAGAGAGAGAGAGATAGAGAGAGAAGAGAGAGAAGAAGAAGAAGAAGAAGAAGAAGCAGAAGAAGAAGAAGAAGAAGAAGAAGAAGAAGAAGAAGAAGAAGAAGAAGAAGAAGAAGAAGAAGAAGAAGAAGAAGAAGAAGAAGAAGAAGAAGAAGAAGAAGAAGAAGAAGAAGAAGAAACGAAGAAATAAAAAGGAAGAAAAGAAGAAAAAGAAGAAAGGTAATGCCCACCGGACGAGATAAATAATGATACACGAGAAGGAAACAGGAGAAGGAAAGGAGAAAAGGAAAAGAGGAGGAGAGGATCTCATTGCGCGTGATCCTTGTCCTTCATTAAACCATCCGCTATAATTGCCTCCAAGATACGTAGATCCTCCGCCGCAGTGAATGAGAGCGAAATTACCTTAAAGTTACGCAGTCTTGCCTTTCTTTCGAGGAGGGAGTGTCAAGACGCGGTTACGAGAGAAGTTGGAGTCGAATTCCTTGGCAACGATCCATTTTTCTTTGTGTGTCTTTCCTTTAAACACTATCCGTTCCATTATTTTTCCTTTTTTTAACACTATCCGTTCGTCATAAAAATAGTATGTAAATAAATTAGTATGCTCTGCTTATCTCAAATTATTTATCTTTAAGTGTCATATAATCTCCTTTGCCAGTACAAATAATATATAGAGAATGACTGAGCTGAATACATGTTCCACGCACCATCTCCCGCCTAACAAACACGTGAATATATTGTTTGACGATAAGCCTAAATCAAACAAAAAAAGACATTCATATTTTTTTCCTTTTATCAGCCGTGACCTCACCCCGTTCCTGCCATACTTCACGCTACGACAAACACATGATTGCATCCATAGGCAATATTCACATTTCAAACAAATAAAAGAAAATGTGACTGCTATCCACCCCCAAACACACACACACACACACACACACACACACACACACACACACACACACCTGTACACATACAAAAAAACATACATACACATACCTATACATACGAAACACCCACACGTAACTACCTATAGACAAGTACACACACACACAAACACACACACACACATACACATGAACACACGCGAATTCATACAAACAAACACATCATCGGAAAGTCCTGCAGGCAGCTCAAATAATTTAACCTCAGTATTTCGCAACAGAATATACAAACAAACAAGCTGGCAGAATATTATAATTTTTTTTTCCGAGGACGGTTACATATGGGAGGGAAGTGGACCCAAATCCTCTTAATTCGAAAAATCATTTGAATCATTTTAATGCTGTTTCGTTGGCTTCCTTGGCCCGCTTGCTCCACTTCGCCCGCTCTTCCTCGGTAAATCTCAGTCACGTTTCAGTTATGCAGACGACCTAAAGGAGAGCGTCGCAAGGAAATGTTGAACTCTTGTGTAATCAAAAAACTCATGAATGTTCCCTCCGCACTCTTAGATAACTGGGTAATCTCTAATACTTCAAGCTAAGGATGACCCAAGCATATACAACGGTTTTTTTTTTCTTCTCTCTAATACTCAAGCTAATGATGACCCAAGGATATACAACGTTATTTTTTTCTTCTCTCTAATACTTCAAGCTAATGATGACCCAAGGATATACAACGTTTTTTTTTTCTTCTCTCTAATACTTCAAGCTAAGGATGACCCAAGGATATACAACGTTTTTTTTATTCTTCTCTCTAATACTTCAAGCTAAGGATGACCCAACCATATACAACGTTTTTTTATTCTTCTCTCTAATACTTCAAGCTAAGGATGACCCAAGCATATACGACGTTTTTTTATTCTTCTCTCTAATACTTCAAGCTAAGGATGACCCAAGCATATACAACGTTTTTTTTTCTTCAAGCTAATGATGACCCAAACATATACAACGTTTTTTTTTTTCTTCTCTCTAAAGGATGACCCAATCATATACGTGTTTTTTTCTTCACTCTAATACTTAAAGCTAAGGATGAAAAATATTGTTCCATCATAAAAGCTTGTTATAAAAAATACATATATTATTGCATTATTAAGGGAAGTTAAGGTAAGCGTTTGAAAGTTATGAACCTCCAGCAATTCAAACCGATAATGATTCAATACCCTACCGTGAACACAGCAATATTTTTCAATGGGGAAACCTGAAGATGAGACATAAATTACTGTTGCAACATAAAAGCTACACACACTAACACAGGGCTTGAAAACGTAATCATTAACATCATGGCCAGTACACAGAGGTAATGAGACAATATTCCCATCAGTATTAGCCGTACATTTCATACATACATACATACACACATACATCGCCACTGCACATCACCAGGTCACGGTCACACACACAAGGACAAAACAACAATTAATTAACAGCTGCGTCAACAAAGGTAATTGGAGCTAAATTCGACGAGTCCGAAACGATAAAATAGCAAGAACATATAATGCATGAACGAATGAATGAATGAACGACCGTGTGTGTGTGTGTGTATGTGTGTGTGTGTGTGTGTGTGTGTGTGTGTGTGTGTGTGTGTGTGTGTGTGTGTGTGTGTGTGTGTGTGATTCTTTTGTTCCTGGTCACCCAAAGCTTACATTCTTACAGTTAAAAGAGCCTTAGAGAATAAAAAGAAACGGTTCTCAGAAAAATAAAATCAAAGAAAGAATGAATGTATGGATCAGTGTGTGTGTGTGTGTGTGTGTGTGTGTGTGTGTGTGTGTGTGTGTGTGTGTGTGTGTGTGTGTGTGTGTGTGTGTTTCTTGCGTTCGTTCTAAGCTCCACAGGTCAATGGAGAGAGAGAGAGAGAGAGAGAGAGAGAGAGAGAGAGAGAGAGAGAGAGAGAGAGAGAGAGAGAGAGAGAGAGAGAGAGAGAGAGAGAGAGAGAGAGAGAGAGAGAGAGAGAGAGAGAGAGAGAGAGAGAGAGAGAGAGAGAGAGAGAGATATGAGAAAATCAGACCATAGACCCATGGTCCAGACTTGGTGGTCTGTCCTTAAACCTAAGTGATTTTACATTAATCAGAAGACTCCAAAACGTTGCACTTCTACTCTAGTTGATATTAAGTTGAAGGAAGTGACGGTCGAGCTTATTTTTGAAGGAGTCAATCGTGTTACACTGGACCACTGATGGTGGAAGCTTATTCCATTCTCGCACTACAACGTTGGTGAAGAAAAATTTGGTGCAGTCTGAATTTACTTGTCTACATCTGAGTTTTACGCCATTGTTCCTCGTGCGCAGACTGTCATCGATCATAAACAATGTTGATCTGTCTACATTCGTGAAACCATTAAATATTTTAAAACATTCGATCAATTTTCCTCGGAGGCGACGTTTCTCAAGAGAGAACATGTTAAGGGTAGAAAGCCTTTCTTCGTAGGATTTATTGCGCAAGGAAGGGATCATTTTCGTTGCCCGACGCTGAACACCTAATTTAGCAATATCCTTTGCATGGTGGGGAGACCAAAACTGTACCGCATATTCCAAGTGGGGTCTGACTAAACTGTTGTAGAGCGGGAGTATTACATCTTTATTCTTGAATACAAAGTTTCTTTTAATGAAGCCCAACATTCTGTTCGCTTTATTTGCTGCATCGATGCATTGCTGTGAGAATTTGAGGTTTGACGCGATTTTGACCCCCAAGTCTTTGACGCATTGAACGCTTTTGAGTTTAACGCCGCGCATTTCGTATTCGAACTTCTTATTCATCGTTCCAACTTGAAGGATCTGGCACTTGTCTACGTTAAAGGGCATCTCCCATCTATCCGACCAAGCTGAAATTTTGTGCAAATCCTCTTGGAGGCTTTGCCTGTCTTCGTCAGTGAGAACCGAGTTACCAATCTTTGTGTCGTCTGCAAATTTACTAATGCGGTTATTGAATCCAACATCCACGTCGTTGATGTAAATAATGAAGAGCACTGGGCCAAGGACCGAGCCCTGAGGGACGCCACTAGTGACAGGCGCCCACTCTGAGTTAAATCCGTCAATCATTACTCTTTGTTGTCTGTTGCTCAACCAATTCGCGATCCATTGGTTTACTTGACCGTCAATACCTATTTGTTTTAATTTGTAAAGTAATTTATGATGCGGGACTTTATCAAACGCTTTCTGGAAATCAAGATAGACTACGTCCAGTGATTTGGTTACGTCATAAACAGTGAAGAGGTCATTATAAAAGGTTAATAGGTTTGATAGGCAGGATCTTTTGTTTCGGAAGCCATGTTGTGAGTCCCCAATCAATGAGTGGCTTTCAAGGTAACTCACAATTTTGTCTCTAATTATGCCCTCAAGTAGTTTACCTACAACCGAAGTTAGACTAATGGGCCTGTAATTACCTGGTACTTTTTTGTCTCCTTTCTTGAAAATCGGTGTCACGTTAGCCTTTTTCCAATCAGAAGGGACGATGCCTTCTCGCAAGGACATATTGAATACGGTTGTGAGGGAGGAGAGTATTTCGCTCTTCGTTTCTTTCAGCAGAGTTGGATATACTTTGTCAGGTCCAGGACTTTTATTTGTTTTAAGTGAATGGAGAGCTTTAAGGACTTCATCGGTTGTTATTTCAAAATTAGGCAATGCATGCTCGAGATTTACAATAGTACTGGTGTTGGTGGTAGCGAGAGGAAGACTGTTAGTATTAAACACCGAGGAAAAGTAATTGTTAAAGAGGTTTGCAATGTGTTGGCTGTCAGTCACTAGTGCACCGTCGCTGTTTGTTAAAGGTCCAATACCACTTTTGATCGCCTTTCTGTTGTTTATGTAACTGAAGAAAGATTTCGGGTTATTTTTACAGTTGGCTGCAATATTTTCTTCATATCTACGCTTTGGCTGACCTACTAGTCTTTTTACTCGTCGCCTGT
>NC_066522.1:15837328-15839828 GCF_024679095.1 Eriocheir sinensis
TCAGCGGATACTCACGCGGGTATTTACTTCTTTTTCTCCTGCCGTTCTTAGTTTTGATCTTCGACTTCGTATGTTGTGGCGCCGAAGACTCAAGGCAATAGACCCTGAGGCATTTGAGGCTCACCTGGGCAGCCTTATGCGAGGTGCTGAGATTCGTAGTAAGACGGATACCCGCCCATAATGAATGAGTGAGTGTATGAGTGTGTGTGTACGTGTGTGTATTCATAGTTTTCCATATAGTCTATCATCACGAAGGCGGGCGTAAACATTAATGATGATAAGGAAGTTTGTCGAACCATCTCCACTTTCGAACATGCGACGATAAACTTGACACCTCTCATTTCCGATGTTAAGTGTGTCGGATACCAGACCCCTGAACCTCCTACCCCGTGCCCGTCGACGTCTTAGACAAAGCATGGCCCTCTCTCTTCCATTTATCCCGATTCAAAACTCCCGCGCGGCGAGCCAACATGTGCGGGACGTTTGTACACTTGACACCCACGGACGGCGGGAAATTCAACTAACCGAGGCTCTCTGGCTGTTCCTTTGACGTATTTTGCAGGACACTAAACGGTGATAGATGGTAAATAACTTATGAATCACGCATCGGCTTAGTGACCCGGCAATGTGAACTGTTATACGGCAAAGAAGTGTCATCCATGTCAAACGGTTGTAGTAGTGGGCGGGCGAGGCACTACTGACCTAATTCAACTAGAGAAACGTGCATAGCGAAAGTCAGCCAGGTGTTTGCAGCTATACAGGTACTCAGAGGCCTGCAGACCCGTGTTCGTGTGGCCATCTTACAGCTTAACAATAAGATTAAATACGTGTTCTGCAAGAGTATTCATAAACCGCGTCAAAACAAATAGATTTACACGAAACAAGTTCAGTTCAGTGTAGTTCGCGGAGATCGTCTTTGCAATGGCCCTTCCCCTTGGTATTCCTATGGTTGGTTGTAATGAGGCCCAGTGTTCACCCGACGTTGCTTGCTACTACCCACATCTATCTATTTAAACTTCATCATCATGACCTACTTGCAAGCTTCGAAATGGTACTAAGAAATAAGTGCCTCCCGGCCTCGGATATTCATTCACATATCACGAGAATAGAAATGAGCCAGTGCGTTGTCTATCACGACGATCCTTATTCTAAAAAGGCCTAAGATAGCTTTTATGATACACACACACACACACACACACACACACACACACACACTATTGGTCAGTCATTATTCTAAGTTCAAGGTTCTTCTACTACTACTATTACTACTATTACTATCACTACTATTACTGTTACTACTATTCTGTTATTACTATTATTATTACTACAATTGCTATTACTGTCATGTGCTTCCCTCCTTCCCTCCTGCTACAGCTCTGAATACAAGTCCGATGTCAGGAAACACACGCGCCCTTTAAAGTGAACAAAATCATGTGCAGTTCCTAAAGATAAAAACTCTCAACCTTAACGATGCGGTAAACTAAAGAACGAAAAGTGATCTCGATGTGACGCCTCCTGCACCGAGTCGTTGAAGAGGTGATGATAAATTGTGCGACGGTCTCATAAAACCAAACTAGACTGTCAAATCGCGAATGGCAACAAAAAACTGCAGGAACGCCAGGCACATGACAGGCCATTATCTCTGCCTTTGTCCCCCGAGAAACATTCCAAACGTGAAACACTCGCCTATGTATAGCAAGCGCGTGTGACGTCAGTAAACAAACAAAACAATACGTGTCACTGTCTTGAGAGCCAGAATACCACCAGAGTTTGTGACGTCAGAAACGGGAAACAAAACATGTCACTTTGTCTTCGGAACCGGAATAACTTGAAAGAGCCTCCCACCGCCTCCGCCGCCTCCTCCTCTTCCTCCTCCCTCCGGACAGGGGTTCTGATACCATTCAACGCCTCTACACATCACTAACGAGCGAGCAGAGACCGGAAGGAAGGCACACATTTTTTTTCCAAAGACTTTTTAATCAAGAGAAAAATGTGAAGCTGATCTCCTTCTCTTTCCCTCCTCGGCCCACACACACTTCTTTGCCTCACACCTGCGCCACGGAAACGTCATCTATTTCATCTTGAAGAAAAAAAGGAATTGCCATCTGAAAAAGAAAGAATAGTGTGTTGAGTGTAAAGAAATCAAACAGGCTACGACCCGGACTTATTAACACATTGGAAAAAATAGAGAAGCTGCTTTACTATATAACACTTACCATTCAAACATTCAACACTGCTTTAGAACACGATCATCTATAGAGTATAAAGATTTTTGCGCCTCGAGTGTTCCCTTCCTGGTCTCTCTTTCTCTCTTAAACACAAGCATGATAGAACCTTTGCCGAGGCAGGATGACTTACACGAACATCAGACAGAAAACCATTAAGCAATGAATAAATGAGAAATGTCTTGTATTCCGCTCGCTCTTGTCAACTAGATGGAATCGGTGGCAAGTTGTTGATTGGCTCCCCTGATGCGCGTGAAAATAAGTAATGTCGCAAA
>NC_066522.1:15842328-16047328 GCF_024679095.1 Eriocheir sinensis
TGTCAAAAACTTTACGAAATATCTTTATCAGTGTTCGAAACGGTATGAGTGTGGGTGGCGTTGCGTGCATGTGTACAGCAACATTCGGTAATCTTACGTACATAAACACACCTACGCCCCCCCCCCACCCACACACACACAGTCATTCATTCATACATACATACGCTTCGCCATATATCCAATAACAATACGTGGCCTTGGACAGGTGTAGCCAGAATCCCGGTAATTGCCCAGGTGTGCAGAGAGAGAGAGCGCGTGTGTTTGTTTGTGTGTAGCAGGTGTGTGAGGGGGAGCAGGGGGGAGGAGGAGGCATCAAACGCAAATGTCATAACACTAATCCTCTCCCTTGCCTTCTCGTATTTCCCTTCTCTTCCCCTCTCCTTCCTTTCCCATCCTTTCTCTTCCCTTCCCTTTCCTCTCCTTCCCATCCTCCTGCTTATCTTCCCTTTCCCTTCTCTTCCCTTCCCTTCCCTTCCTTTCTGTTCCCTTTTCTTCCCAAGTTCCTGCTTCCCCTCTCCTTCCTTTCCCATCCTTTCCCTTCTCTTCCCTTCCCTTTCCTCCCCTCTCCTTCCCATCCTCCTGCTTCCCTTCCCTTTTCTTCAGGTCCCTTTCCTTTTGTTCCCTTTCCTTCCCTTTCCTTCCCCTTGCTTCCCTTCCCTTCCCTTCCCTTCCCTTCTCTTCTCTTCCCTTCTGGTTCCTTGCCTTTTGTTCCCTTTCCTTTCCTTCCCTCGCCTCATCCTCTTTCTTCCCATGCCCCAAACACTCATTTCTCACTCTCACGCAATACTTTCTTCTCTCCCAACAGGTGCCGCAGAGCCCTTGGTCGTTGCTCTCTCCTAACACGCCCACAAGGACACGCATACACGGTCAAAACAGTCACTACTTCGAGTCCCGTTACCTGCATACCGTGACACCCGTTCAGGACCTCGAGAAGACAGGGACAGGGAGAAGACAGAGGCAGCATCATGCGTTGGCGGGACCACTACGCAATGCTCTTACTTCTACTACTGCTTCTAGTACGACTGTCCCCGCTGCGCGCCTCCCGTAAGTACACTCTTACTTGTTCTCTTTTCAGTGTTAATCTCTCTACGTTCTTGTGTCTAGTTGTCGAATAATAATGGTTAGTAGGTTCTCTTGGTTGTCAGTTTTCTTCGCCATCGCTTTCAATCTTCTGCTATTTTTTTTTACAACAAAGGAGACGGCTCAAGGGCAATAAAGAGTGTAGGAAAAAAAAAAGCCCGCTACTTGCCGCTCCCACAACAAAAGATAGCATAGAGTGGCCAAAAGAGAGGGCAATTTGACTACTATGTTTCCAAGTTCTCTTCACCTTTCCTCTCTTAACTTTCCTGTCTCTGGTTCTCGAAAATATATGGTTTGTTGTTTTCTAGTGCTGTCTATACTCTTGATCTCCACTTTTATTCTCCTACCACTTATGTTACTGTCTATGCTCTTCACCTATACATTCATTCTTCTGCTAGTAATATAATGATTCCACGACCACTTTACCTTTCATCACTTCACGTTTTTCTGTCTGGTTCTCGAAAATACCAATGGTTTGTAGTTCCCTTGGGTTGTCTATGCTCTTCGCCTCTTTTCCTTCTAATACTACTTCTACTATTGTCAATGCTCTTCACCTATATCTTCATTCTTCGACTAATGTCAATGCTCTTCACCTTTGTATTAATTCTTCTACTAATTTAAATGCTTTTCATCTATGTATTAATTCTTCTACTAATCTCAATGCTCTTCACCTATATCTTCATTCTTCGACTAATGTCAATGCTCTTCACCTATATCTTCATTCTTCTACTATTAATACAATGCTCCCTGTGCTCTTCATCTTTCATCAGTTCTTTTATTTACTTCATCAGTTGTCCTTGTGTCTAGTTCTCGAAATAATGGTTAGTAATTTCCTTATGTTGTTTATACTTTTCACTGCTGTACTCGTTCTTCTACCTGTAATACAATGTTCCTGATTTCTCTTTACCTTTCACCTTATCGCGTCCTTGTGCTCGAAAAAAAAAAAAGAGTTAGTAATATCCTTAAGTCGTCTGTACGCTCCATCTCTATATTTATGGTTCTAATATCACGGGAAATAAGAATGGTACGATTGCTTTTCTTCTTTTTTGTGTGTTTTAAATTTTCCTTTATACGTGCTATTTCTATTCAAGTCTCGTTATATATTTTTATTTTATTTTATATATAACGTTAAGGAAAAATGTGGCTGTTTTTTTCTTCTTTCTTTCGGTTTAAATTAATATTCCAAGCATCGCTTCTATTTTTATCGGATTTCACTTTTTCTCTTTTTTTAATACAATGGGAACAAAAAAAAAAGATGGCAATTTATCTAAGGCCATTATTTTCATTTTTCTCTAACATTTATTTTTTCCTTGTTTCTTTTAGTCTTCACTCCACGTGTTGTCTGAATTTTCACTTTTCTTTTTTCATTCACGGTAAAAATATACAGCATGTCCTTTCTTTCACTTTTCATCTCTTCTACTCTGAGCCTAACTAAAAATAACACCGGGGCAAGTAAGCAAGTAAGCCCAGGCAGCGGTATAATTCCTGTTTAGTATGCAAATAGACATAATTATCGCCTCGCGCGTCGTACTGTCTACCTAATCAGTATGTAGATTGACAGACGTTCATCATTACTATTCAACGTGCAATTTAACTGTCCTAATCACTCGAAATACCCACCCGCCCACTCACGTAAGAGCAGAGGTGATTAAGGTGTGTGTGTGTGGGCGATTAGTGGCGTTGGTAGTGGTAGAGGTGGTGGTGGGTGAAAGGTGTGAGGGAAGTAGGTAATGGTTGGTAATGGTAGTATAGTTGATCATGGTATTGGTATTAGTGAAGAATAGTATTGCTAGTGGTAGTACTTATGGGTGGTTCTAATAGTTTTTGTGGTGGTATTAGTGTTAGGGGAAGTAGTAGTGGTGGGTCGTATTAGTGTTGGTAGTGGTGTTAGTGGTTATAGTGTTAGTGGTAATAGTTGGTTATACGTAGTATTGGTAGTAGTGGTAGAAATAGTGGTCATGGGTGGTGTTAGAGGTGGCTGGTCTATGAAGGAGAGGGTGGTGGTGGTAGTTATGAATAGTAGTGGTAGCGATAGTAGTAGTAATAGTGGTGGGTGGCATTGGCTGGTCTAGAAAGGAGAGGGTGGTGGCGGTAGTTATGGATAGTATTAGTAGTGGTAGCGGTGGTGGTGTTAGTGGTTGGTGGTGTTAGTAGTGGTTGGTGGTGTTAGTAGTGGTAGGTGGTGTTGGTAATAATGTCCGGGAAATATTGCAAGGTTCGCCTCAAAAAGCGCTTCACATTTTTGTACTCATAACCTCCGCTGCCACACCCATAGCCGCTGAACTGACAGTCTTGAATTGCTTTTTTATACTGTGTGGGTGTGTGTGTGTGTGTGGGTGAGTGGGTGGGTGCGTGTGCGTGTGTGTGTGTGTGTGTGTGTGTGTGTGTAAGAGAGAGAGAGAGAGAGAGAGAGAGAGAGAGAGAGAGAGAGAGAGAGAGAGAGAGAGAGAGAGAGAGAGAGAGAGAGTAAATAGATAGAATACCAGAGATGTCGCTTTTAAACCATTTTCTCATCACGAAGAAAAACTCGTCGGCATTTCTGTGAACCCCAGCCCCCACACCTCCAGCCGAGATCCTTTTCTGTGCTGAACTATGATCGCCACGCTGGGGGGAGGAGGGGGGGCGGGGGACTGCAACGGCCTGAAGCATTTGCTATTAATACTCACTAGTATCACGAGTGGCTATTAATACCTGCATTGCGCCTCACACTTTATATCTGTCGTCATTGTCAAACGTATGCACACCTCCATCTAAGAGCCTTCTTTATCCAGCTCTCTCTGTCTGTTTAATGAGGGTAATTGTCAGGACTGTCTTTGGGCCACTTTTGATTAAGAACGGCGTGCAGACTCTCCCGGCATCCCCTTCAAAGCATTGCCCACACGTCTGCATCCCTTAATTCGATGGGACAAACGCGTCTTTCAGCCTATTGAGGGTTCATCAATGGGAATTCAGCCAACTTCTTTCATTCCCTCATTGAAAAAGAAGTGCAAAGTCTCTTAGCACCCACATCAACACTGCCCACATGTTTCCATTACCGTCTTCCAATGAAACAGTCCAAGAAGACACTAAGTTAAGCCTAAAATAGTTTACTGAGGGGATTTCAACTGACTGTCTTCATGCCCTCATGAAGAAAAGATGCAGAGGCTCTTTGCACCCACATGGACACTACCCACACATCTCTTCTCACAACCAAGGTAACCGAGTCATTCAGGCTTGCCAAGGATAAGAAGGTTTAGTGTTTACGTCCTGAAGAATAGATCAGGGTAGGAGGGCTCTTAAGCCGCCCAAACAAACAAGCTCAGCCGCTCCCACCAATTCAAACTTCTCTCCACAACTTCGGGTTCCCGTGCGCCAGTGAGCCGTGTTTTTCGCAAGAGTGGGAAATGTCGCCGGTAACTTTACTAATAGTTCCTGAGGCGAAGGAATGAACGAAAATACATGGTAGTTTTAATTCTGTTTTGTTAGTTTATTATTTGCCTGGAGTCTAAGAACATCCGAGTTTGCGTTGCCATAATATTCAAATGATTTTTTTTTTCATGTCTCAGATCTTCATTTCCAACGGTATTAAGCTTATGAAGATTCTGGACCATAATAAAACACTAACGTAACAAACTCAGGACGAAGACATTTACAACATGTGCAAGATTTTCTGATTTCAACTTAATTACTAAAAAAAAACCTTCCCAACGACATGAAACTTAATCTCAACATTTTGGACAATAATAACAAACTCATAACAAAATCTTTTATAACACGTAAGCACATAATTTCCTGGCTCAGACTTAGGTTCATATTTCTAAACGCATCGGTCTCCTATGACTATTTCCTAAGACCGGGAAATTTGGAAAGTTTCGTTTAGTCGGCGCAACATCTTTGGTCATATGCCGGAGAGAGACAGAAGGGGAAGGAATTATAAGAGAAGGGAACAGACCCCAGGAGTCAGGACACAACCCCCGATTAATACCTGGTACCCATTCACTGCTGGGTGGACAGGGGTGTAGGGTATCGGAAAAGCCGCCCAAATTTTTCCACTCCGCCCGGGAATCGAACCCAGGCTCTCTCGGTTGTGAAGATTAACCGGGTTTTCACGAGTGGTTTTTCATTTCAAGGTGCAGCAGTCGGGTACAACTATCACTAGCATCATAAAACAGTCCATGAAAATCCCAAGCAACTTCCACGAGAATCTTTATAAACAAGCGAAATGAGGTGCCGAGATGTTCAAGAATACGAACTCAACGAATGAAAAAATAAAAATGCACACCACGTAAATTGTCTCGATAAAAAAAGTCCCCAGACGAATATAACTTCACGAATTAACTATAAGCGAAATGAGGTGCCGAGACATTTACGAATACGGAATTAACGAATGAAAAGATAAAAATGCACACCACGTAAAATGTCTCGATAAAAAAAGGTGCCCAGACGAATACAACTTCACGAATTAAAATCTATTGACGATATTATTGACATCGCCATCGCCGCCACACCTGCCCGCAAGAAAGTCTCATTAGCGGGGACCGAGACAAAGAGACCAAGGAGCCGAGGCCTGAAGGGACGAGGGACAACCACACCACAAGGTCGCAGGATATTCTTAGACCATTTTAATTTTTTCCTCACTTCCCGGGAATCGCCCAACGCTTTAAACTTCCCCGCGCCGTTCCTTTTTTAATTACGGGGGTAAAAATATAACGACGCACGCTCTTATGGTTTTATCCATCCACGACTATTGTTTTATGAACTTGAGGCTTTTGTGTGTGTGTGTGTGTGTGTGTGTGTGTGTGTGTGTGTGTGTGTGTGTGTGTGTGTGTGTGAGTGTGTGTGTGTTGTTATGGGTGGTTGTGGTGGTTATTGTTTTTTTATGTTGTTGTTGTCTTTGTTGTGTTTCTTCTGCGTCATTCTTGAGAGCAACTATCATACATACATACATACACACACACACACACACACACACACACACACACACACACACACACACACACTCGATTCAACAAAGGAAAGCTGCCCACGGATCCACTTTACTTTTATCTTTAAGTTTCATCATACACAAATAATAATAATAATAATAATAATAATAATAATAATAATAATAATAATAATAATAATAAAGACAAAGGTAACGCTCTTGTCCACGGCGAGTCGGATTAGCGGAATAAAACAAAGGGATCAGAGCTAAATATAAACGTTGGAAGTCATCTCATCTCGTCTCAACACATTACGCAAACACTAAGTACGAACCAGAAAAAAAAAGGTTATAATAATGCATATTGCGGCGTCACCTTACCAATCAAAGGCGAACTCGGACAAATGCAAGACTTTAATCAAGGCGAGGATCAGATGTGCTTGGAGAAGGAGAGAGAGAGAGAGAGAGAGAGAGAGAGAGAGAGAGAGAGAGAGAGAGAGAGAGAGAGAGAGAGAGAGAGAGAGAGAGAGAGAGAGAGAGAGAGAGAGAGAGAGAGATTGATAGACTGTTAGATATATAGATAGAAAGAGATTGATAGATAGATAGAGAAAGAGAGAGATAGAGAGATTGAAAGGATGTTAGATAGATAGATAGAGAGAGAGAGAGAGTGCTCACCTGTCATAAGTCTGCGTGAAAACAGAGATGAAAGGAAAGCCTTTTGTCCGCTCAGGGAAGACAATGAACGGCTTACGATAATAGTGTTGATGGTGATGATGGTGGTGGAGGGGTGGAGGGGAGGGGTTGACGAGATGGGAAAAGGAGAAAGGATCAAGATCCATAATAATTATAACCTCAGACCACTCACCTTTATTATGAAGACGCCACGCCACACACAGACTCTTGTACCTACCCGTGTGTGTGTGTGTGTATGTGTGTGTGTGTGTGTGTGTGTGTGTGTGTGTGTGTGTGTGTGTGTGTGTGTGTGTGTGTGTCGCCGGGGTGCTTTTCCTGAGATTCCAGCAGCACCTTCAAAGCCTCATCTCGCATCTCGACATTCTATTCCTTGTATATTTCTGATTTCTCGGCGCGGAAAATTCACTGATCATATTTTCTTCCCGTGTATATTTTTATCATGCTTCGTTTTATTTTTCTTCTTTCTTCCTGCTTTTGTGAATTATTATTTCATCCGAGTTAAGAGTGCCTTTCCGAGAACCTTCAGGTGTTAGAATAATAAACCAGAGTAAAGTAATAATTAACAAGAGGTGGGTAGTGACATATTCATCAAACATTCATTCTACTCACATCATCATATAACACTATCCAATCGTTATAATAAAAGATAAGGGAGTGTTGAAGTTCAAATAATGTTCAATATACGAAGGATCTCATTTTCACTTCCCTTAGAAAAAAACATATCCAAATCAATCGTTACAATAAAAGATAAAGAAGTGTTGAAGTTCAAATAATGTTCAATATACGAAGGATCTCATTTTCACTTCCCTTAGAAAAAAAAAATTCAAATCAATCGTTACAATAAAAGATAAAGAAGTGTTGAAGTTCAAATAATGTTCAATATACGAAGGAATCTCATTTTCACTTCCCTTAGAAAAAAAAAATTATTCAAATCAACTCATCTTTTTTCATTCGTTACATTTCTACGCTAACAGCCCATACAGTTTGCTTCCGATTCATCACTCGCAAACTCTCACTCTTTCTTCTGCAGCACTGTATATTTGACTTTTCAAATTGCAATAACCGTAAGAGGGAGATCGGGCCGAGGCTTGTTATATGCAGCACCGCTTCTTACGGTGTTCTATTGACAAGGCTGACAGTGTTTTTATACAAGGCAAATACCTCAGTGCTGAATGGCCGGTCTAGAAGTGGAGCGGACCGGATGGACGGCAAACTGGCACTGGTCTCTTTCTGCCCTTCACAAAATTGCCTCAGTTCCCCTAGAATGTCGGGCACTCGCCGCTTCCCGTAACCCAGAGTGACAGGCGTAAATTGTTAGTGGGTCACAGCTGTCGGCGTGTGTTACTTCCGCCACGAAACGAAATCATTAAGAGAACAGTAGAATTTTTTTTTTTTTAATTGTCACTCCTGTCAAACACATCCCCCCCCCCCACCCACCCACACCCACACCCACACACACACACACACACACACACACACACACACACATATACACACACACAAACACACTCACACGCACACGCACACAGTAAAGACTCTGGATATTAAGGAAATCCTCTTATGGTTCCCCTCTCAAAGACCTGCATTCATGCGTGTGAGTGTGTGTGTGTGTGTGTGTGTGTGTGTGTGTGTGTGTGTGTGTGTGTGTGTGTGTGTGTGTGTGTGTAGGCATGCGTTTGACAGGGGTGGCAATAAAAAAGGGTAACATTTCTACTGATTTTTTTAGAATTTCGTTTTTTGGCGAACTAACACACGCCTGATTAAATGTCTGTCGCACTCACCATCCACATGGAACTGATAAACGAAGAGGCGTAATATCTCCCGCCATTCTCTTCCTAGTTGTTCCGTTTACATCCCTTCCCAGCCGTTCCCTTTCCGTACCTTCCTAACTGTTCCATTCATATCCCTTCCTAGCCCTTCCTTTTACTCACCTTCATAGCCGGTCCTTTTCCATCCCCTCCTAGCCGTCCCTCTCACATACCTTACTTGACGTTTCTTTTACCTTCCTTACTGGCGGTTCCATTATACATCCCATCCTATCCGTTCGTTTCCCATATCTTCCTAGCGGCTCCCCTTTACATATCTTCCTACCCTTTCCTTTTGCATTCACGAAAACTATAGACGACTAAGCTCCCCGCGCCTATAGACGACTGAATCTCCACACCTTATCCTCCTTTTTAAACATTCTCACGCGCTCGAGGCCACCAACACCTTCAATGCCTCACTCACGTTTATTGTCGGTGAGCCTTGTAACTCTAACTCCGGCGTTTATGTCTTTGTTGAGGCGTCGAATTGAATAACGGTAGGACAAAAAAAATATAGTCTTGTTTTGGCAACATGACAATAGCGCCATTTGGTCTTTTTTTTTTTTGGGGGGGGGGTTCCAGCGAAGAATTGAAACAGCAGCAGTCCAATAAAAGGTGACGGGTTTTTTTGTCCATCGTGATATGACCCTCTATTGTACCTGGAACGGAAATAAAGTCGTCATTTCGCCATTCGCTGCCACATGTCCCCTTGATCAATCTCTCTCTCTCTCTCTCTGAAACGTCATATTTGGTGTTATTTTCTCAATCATTCTTCTGTAACATCAATGATCAGTATGTGTGAGTGTGTGTGTGAAGTGGGGGGAGGTATATGTGCGAGTGCATGCGTGCGTGTGTGCGTGTGCGTGTGTGTGTGTGCGCTCAGGCGTTTCTCTAAGTTATATGTGACCTTTCTCTCCTCGCCTCTCTGTACCGCGTTACTTATTTTTAGCCGCCGCGCCTCCAGGTGGAAACATGGAGTTATAAAGGGAAAGGAGCGTGAGGGTGAGAGCGAGGGCGCAGAAACCTCCCCTCTAGGCCACTTTGCCTGCCTGGGAGAATTGCAAAAGTTGGAGCGCGAAACTTGGAAACATATACGAGGCGCACATACTATACCAAACTCCTGACGTTTATTCAGAGCGTGACACCTAAAGTTTGAATATGAGATGGGCCGCCCCTTCTGGATTTTATGAGCTACTACATACCACGTACCTTATAAAATCTGCAAAGGCTAGACAGGATGCATAGAAACTGATACATGTTGTTGATTGAAAGTATTTGACATTCTAAAGACAAACTGCTCAAGACTTTTTCAAGCAAAATTTAATACTGCATCATCACTTTTTTTGGCATGAAGAAGAACAGTCTGACCTATACATGAAGGACCAGAATTTCCCATATAACACAATTCTCCTTAACTTGAGAACTGATGAATCCGGAGAAGTCTTTTCAATAGAGAATTGTGCGTGTGGGCGCCGATGCGAGCAACACGTGAGAGCCAGGAAGCAACAGATGGCGTTGCTAAGAGAGCCCACGTTCATAATATCCGTGCACCAGAGAGTCTACCATGACCTACCCAAGTCTGTGACAAGGCATACCGACGAGGTGCCTGGTTATTATCTCAAAGCCAAGACCGTGCTGAGAGATAAGTTAGGAAATACAGAAATACAGTTAGGAAATACAGAAATACAGTTAGGAAATACAGAAATACAGAGGAAATACAGAAATACAGTTAGACAATACAGAAAATAAGTAAGAGGATACAGAAAATAAGTTAGAGGATACAGAAAATAAGTATCATGAGTGAGGCAGCAACAGATAAACATGACCTATCAAAATCTGTGACATGATAATTTATAACGACGAGTTGCCTGGTTATATTCTCCCAAAGAGCCATGACCGAGTAGAAAGGATATACACGTTAGGTTAAAATGATACATAAGAGCAACAAATTATCATGTCCAAGGTAGAAACAAATAAGTGTAAAGATAAAATTAACTAAGTTCAAAAAATACATAAAAACAATAATCAAGGCTGAGGTGAAGTCCCAAAGCAAAGACAGTGCAGAATTCAACAAGTTAGGTTCGAAATATACATTAAATCAACAAATATCATGACTGAGGGAGAATATGAAGGCCAAACACCAGAGTTATAAATAGGTGCGATCGCCCGAGGTGGAAGCGTGTACATGGCAACGGCGACAGGTGTGCGTTTCAATCTCAGCCCAAGGGTTCTCAGGTGACTTTGTGCAGCGGTCAATACACTGTGACCTAGCCGGGTGTGTCCCCCTCATGCTCATCCTGATATGCCGCTTCAATTCATAACTTGTATTGTTCTCTCAAACACACTCCCTTATTTTTTGAGGGGTGGCTTCTTCAAATTCATTCTGCCTTATTGCTATTATACATAAATGTCGCTTAGAACGGCTTGTGTTGTCATTCATTCAGTGCCGGTCTTCACTGAGGCCGAACAGCAGTGGGCAGAAACGTGACCTCTTGTTCTTAGACGAAGTAGAAATGAATAAATAAAAAGTCATTCAAGGAAGGCTCTTCATGGATGCCACATTGTTAAGTCAGGGTCATTCAACTCCAATGCCGAGATTTATACACGGATCCTTTTAATCCGTAAGAACTACACAGTAAGAGAGAAACTAGAAAACGAGGTAACGTGAAGATGAGATTACGTAAAAGAAATTTATATCCGTGAGATTATAATATAAATACTCCTTATTATGAAAATGACATACGCTATACTGAGCAAGACCGCGGCTGAAGAGTCAATATCCTCTCCTTGTCCTGGCTGAGTGCAAATAATCGCAACGAGGAAGAAAACCTTATACAAAAGAAATTATATAAAAACAATCTTTAAAATGAGAGTGACAGACGTTATACTTAACAAGACCGCGGCTGAAGAGTCCGTGCCCCTCCTTGTTCTGGACGAGTGCAAATAATCACAACGCGGAGGAACGAAAGACGAAACTCGAGAGCAATTTCCGTCTGGGTACGAGCCACAAAGCGAGGAGGAACATTCCGCCTCTTTTGCCCGAGACGACTTTGGGAGTTTTCATATTCAGCACTGAGACAAGACGCAATTTCATTTCACTTACTCATTCCTAAACACGACAATGCGAGCGAGGAGCTGATGTTGCCCACTCAGGGACTCTTGAGCGACGACAGGATGAAGGAGAGTCATGGTAATATAACAGGGACGCGCTGACTGTTCCAATAAGGGTAATGAGGAGAGGCGGCGGGAGACGTGGCACTGCTCTAATGAAATGAAGGTTTTTTTATCATTCCCTCAAGGAGTTTAGTTTCCTTCTTAATGTTAGTCGGTTGGCAGGTTGGCTTGTTGGAAAGTTTCGTTTAGTCGGCGCAAGATCTGTGGTCATATGCCGAAGAGAGACAGAAGGGGAAGGAATGATAGGAGAAGGGAACAGACCCCAGGAGACGGGACACAACCCCCGATTAATACCTGGTACCCATTCACTGCTGGGTGGACAGAGGCGTAGGGTATCGGAAAAGCCGCCCATTTTTTTCCACTCTGCCCGGGAAGGTTGGCTTGTTACTTGGTTGGTTTATTAGTTCGAAGGTTGGCTACTTGCGGTGGAGAGAGGACGGGTGATCGATACCTAACTCGTTAATTCTCTAGTTGACTGTTTTCTAATCCGTGAATTCTGCATAAAGGAGGAGATCAATATGTCTTTTATGTACACGAAAGAAGAGATGAGTACTAAATGTGTTTCCTCATCGTCATTAGTTACACAACGAACTAGTTTCTACTGCCCGACACTGAAAAAAATTATTCCCTTACACAAAGCAGAAAAAAATGAACACTTACTTAGTTTGTTCAAATACATTATTAACTTTTCTTACGCACGGGACCCCGGCGAAGAGCAGTAACCGACACCTTATCCCCATAAACGCAGCGGAGGTAGGAGTCAATGCTAAGGTTTTCTGATTTCCTAGACAATTAACTAGTTTCTAATGCCTACAAGCACGTTGGAAAAGGTTATCTTGTAAATATGCAGATAAATGTATACGTACTTCGATATTTCGTTCATCGGATCGTACATTTCCTTACTCCCTGACACGGTGTAGGTTATGCTGTACAAATGATGACAGATTTATACGTAGTTCGGAATTTCGTTAATTGGGTAATCATATATTTTCATACTCGCTAAACACGGTAGAGGATAATGATAAATTTATATGTAGTTCGGTATTACGTTAATCGGGTAATCATATATTTTCATACTCGCTAAACACGGTAGAGGATGAAGATAAATTTATATGTAGTTCGGTATTACGTTAATCGGGTAATCATATATTTTCATACTCGCTAAACACGGTAGAGGATGAAGATAAATTGATACATAGTTCGGTATTTCGTTAATCGGGTAATCATATATTTTCATACTCGCTAACACGGTAGAGGATGAAGATAAATTTATACGTAGTTCGGTATTACGTTAATCGGGTAATCATATATTTTCATACTCGCTAACACGGTAGAGGATGAAGATAAATTTATACGTAGTTCGGTATTTCGTTAATCGGGTAATCATATATTTTCATACTCGCTAAACACGGTAGAGGATGAAGATAAATTTATACGTAGTTCGTGAGTCGGATAATTATATATTTTCTCACTCGCTGACACACGGTGGAAAGAGGATACAATGTAGCAAAGAGGGGAAGATAATAGTGTCTGCTGAAGTGGAGCCCCGGACAGCACCAACACCTGAGGTCTCCCGCGGCTAAAATTACACCTCACCTGCAGCTGGAAATAAAAGCACCTGCGGCGTCCAGCCATTGAAAGAACTTGTTTTTAGGAATCGAGTTTAAAAATAAAATAAAAAAAATGTTTGCACTTGATGTATGAAGAATTTCTATATTTGTTTTTACGACTTATTTATTTAGTTAGTTAGTTATTTTTTTTTTGCAAAACGCTAATCAACAAAACTACCCACCCCTCCCCTTCAAATCGCCATCGACTTTGGGAATATTATGTTGTAAAAGGTTATATCAACAGGCTGAAGCGAGGTGAAGTAGCCGCTATTTATGACCCCACCGTCCGCTGCGAAACAAAGGACATACTAACCAGCAACGTTGCCAGATTGTCGTACTCAGCCTCCTGTTTGCCGATTTCCGACCCAAAAACTTCCTCGTCAACCCCAATAACCGCCTCCATATGTAGTTATCGTTAAAATGGTTAATTCCTGATTTTTCCTGACAATAGTTATGGCTCAGAAACCGGAAAATACGATGCTCTGAGTACGATAATATGGTAACGCTGCTAACAAGCCTTGCCTCGTGCCGCCCCTTCACCTCCCCTTATCACCCCCCCCCCACCCCCCGCCAGCCTTGTCAAATTATCGTACTCAGCGCATTGAATTTTCATAGTTTATGACCGATAACTCGAAAAAGGAACGATAAACATCAATATTTAACAGTTTTAACGCTAACATCAATTTTTCTAGCGTTAGTTGTGGGGTTGCGACAGTCTTGGAGCCTGATTATGACAGATTCAATGTTGAGAGTACAAGAGTTTGGCCACGCCCCCTCTCCCCTCACACACCTACAGCTACAGCCTCGCTCATGTTGTCACTCTTCATCCGTGAATAAAGCACCTTAATCATAAATCCCCACCTGCAAATTACAATACAAAATCAAGACTAAATATACCTCCCACCTTTCATCTTCACGTCAGCTCAAGTCAGATCCCATGCCATGAGAAATAATAAGACAACCGTAGACAATTGTGCTCATTTCCACCTCAAAGGCCGTCTGTGTCTGTTGTGTGAGAGTATGTACATAAAACGCAGCCCTAATATGCTCCCCTTCATGCCGTCTATTATCGCCCTGTCAGGATAAGCAGATTCCATACCATGCGAAATAATGTGAAGATCTGATATCATAATCGAGCTCATTTGCCCTCGCACAATACGTAGTTCGGGTTTGCTGTTTGCGACTCAGTATATTAAACAGCCTAAATTCGTCCCACGTCAGGTCTGTTGTTTTCCTGTTAGCTTAGGAGAGTGTGTGTGCCCCTAAGAAGGATATGAGGACTTGAGATAATCGTGTTCATGTGTTCTTAAATGATAGTAAATATTTGTTGTTTGCGAATCAGTATGTTAAACAACCTAAATTCGTCTCGCGTCGGGTCTGTTGTTTTCCTGTTCGCTAAGGAAAATGTATGCCTTAAAGAAGACAATGGGAAACTGAGTGAGTCGTATTTCTTTGGGTTTAAATAATAGTTTATGATTGTTGTTGAGGTTTGTTGTTTTCCTGTTATCTCGGAAACGTGTGTGTTCTGAAGAATATGAAGAACTAAGATAATCGTGTTCATGTGTACTTAGAAGATTGTAAATAATGGTCGTGCGGGGACTTCAGCGTATCCTAAAAAAATAGGGATTGGTGATCGCTATACACATACAAGTGAATGAAATCTCTCTCTCTCTCTCTCTCTCTCTCTCTCTCTCTCTCTCTCTCTCTCTCTCTCTCTCTCTCTCTCTCTCTCTCTCTCTCTCTCTCTCTCTCTCTCTCTCTCTCTCTCTCTCTCTCTCTCTCTCTCTCTCTCTCTCTCTCTCTCTCTCTCTCTCTCTCTCTCTCTCTCTCTCTTTCTCTCTCTCTCTCTCTCTCTCTCTCTTTATTTTATTTCTCTCTCTTTTATTCTCTCTCTCTCTCTCTCTCTCTCTCGCTCTTTAAAGAAAGAAGAAAATGTTATTTTTTTTATGAACAATACAACGAACAATGTAAATTCTTTCTCTTTTATTCTTTTCTAAACATAAAAGAGCACACCATCATTTTTTCTAACGTCTGCCGGTGCCCTGAACTGTAACGTTACACCTTCCGGTATGCAATATAGTTTTTCATTCTTCTTTCTCACTGAAGCATAAACGAGAAACAATTACTTTTATCTTTGAGCACAGGCACTGTTTACTAATATATCACATTTCAAGACGCCTCACGCTACTGTTCTTTCCTCTCTCGCTCCTTGTAAACTTATCATCCACACGTATCTCATTATTCCGCCCCTGTGACTCTTCCGCGGCGATGCTTGTGTCATCTTCCCACCACACCGTTCCTTCCCCGCCCCTCCACACACACACATACGCCTGCTTCCACCCATACACCCATATATATAGAACCACACACACACATTCACACACAGCTTTCGTTCATTACTTTCCCGTTGCCCAGATACAAGACTCAGCTACTCTTTCACCTTTTCGTCCTATTCCCACCCTGTTCAACCCACACAGACGCTCCTACACCTCCTTCCACTCACATGCACATCCTTTCATTATCTTACCGTTGCCCAGATACAAGATTCCGTTACTCTCACCTTTTCCTCCTATCCCCACCCAGTTCCACCCACACAGGCATTTCCTTCGCTCCCTCCCACGCATCCAGAAACACACACCCACACACACATTAACACAGCTTTGGTTCATCGACTGCACGTTGCCCACACCCACACAAGTGCTCCTTCACCCCCTCCCACCCACCCACACGCACACACACACACACACACACACACACACACACACAGCTTCCGCTCATCATCTTCCCGTTGCCCAGATACATGATTCACTTACTCTTTCTACCTTTCCGTCGCATCCCCATCAAGTTCCACCCACACAGACGTCCCCTCACCCCCTCCTTCCACTCACACACCCACACAGCTTCCGGCCACCCTCCTCTTGCTCCAGCGCACCCAAGAACCACTCATCCTCGCTGCCTGGCTCGTTATTTTACTTCACGAGATGCTCCACGGTTTTTCGCCAGCCTGCACCACCGCTCGTCTCCATGGTTTTGCGAGCGTGTGGGAGGGAGGGAGGGAGGGAGGGAGCGGGAAGGGAGTTGGAGAGTGATGTGTAAGATTGTGTGTGTGTTTTTTAAATGGTTCTTCCGGTGAAAAGTGTATGGTTGGTGGTGGTATTGGCGGTGTTGTTGATGTTGTTATGCTTCATTTTTTTCTTTTCTTTTACTCCTTTTATTTTTTCATTATACTTCTGCTCCATCGTCACCTGTTCCTCTTCTCCTCCTTCATCTTTTTCTTTTTTTCTTTTTCTATTTCATTTTCTATTTCTTTCTTTTATATTCCTGTTCTGTGTTTTCCTTTTATCGATTTTGTTCTATTTCTGTTTCTCTTTCTTTTCTATTTCATTTTCTATTTCTTTTTTCATATTCTTGTTCTGTGTTTTCCTTTTATCTATTTTGTTCTATTTCTGTTTCTCTTTCTTTTCTATTTCATTTTCTATTTCGTTCTTTTTATATTCTTGTTCTGTGTTTTCCTTTTATCTAGTTTTTTTCTATTTCTTTTTCTCTTTCGTTTCTGTTTCATTTTCTATTTCTTGTTCCCCTTCTTTTTCCTTTTCCATTTCATTTTCTATTTATTTTCATCCTCATTAAAAAGTGTGTGTGTGGGGGGGGGGGGGGGGGATTGGTCGTCACTATTCACATACAGGTCCTCGAGGTTTCTTTCTCCTTGCGATGAAAGGTTAAAACGACTGTGTGTTCGTTAGTATTAATATAGTACTAAATTGCCTCTCCTTTCTCCTCGCTTTAAATACAGCCGTTCTTTTTAGTCGCATCAAACGCGTTCTCTCTTACCTGGGACTTTAAATGAAGAATGTAACTTTTAATGGACAATGTATACAACGAACAATATCTTTACTTTCTCTTTTACTCTTGTTTCTTCTTCCTCTACTTCTTCTTCTTGTTCTTCTCGTTCTAGTTTTCTTCTTCTATTTCTACTTCTTCTTCGTCTTCTTCTTCTTCTTCTTTTATTTCTACCTTTTCTATTTCTACTTCTATTTCTACTTCTTCTATTTCTACTTCTTCATCTTCTTCTTCCTCTCCTTCTTCTTCTTCTTCTTTCAATATACAGAAGCAAAACTAACCAACCAAAACAAACCAACTCCATCCATCAACTATCATGAGTGAGTGCGAGGGACTTACTTGGCTGACAGGACTAATGGCGTGGCTGTAATAAACAATAATGAACACCACATCTGCCATCGCTCGCTGAGGGGCACGAGGCTTTATTTATATCACACACAATTGTTTTGCGGCGAACACAGTGAATGGCGGCCTTGACAGCGTGACACCTGAGCGCACGGTGGACGAGGTGGACGAGACTCATGACTTTTACAGTGGGCTGGCAAAGGTGCAGGTTGGGTAAGAGGGAGCAGAGGCGTGGAGGGGAAAGACAGAGAGAGAGAAGAAAGACAGAGAGAGAGAGAGAAGAAAGACAGAGAGAGACAGACAGGGAGGATGGAAGAGGGGAAGAAAGGGGAAGAAAGAGAGTGAGAGCGTTATTCCAAGTGACAGAATCCACAACTCTTTGACTCCTAAATAAACCGTCATGGTATACTTTTAAAGGGATACTCTAACCGTTTTCACGTCTCGGACAACATTAGTCACACGATATAAGCTTAAAAAGAATATCCAAAAGCCTCAAGACTCATACATATGCATTTACTTTGCATTACACGTATATAAAAGCCGTACTAAGTTGTCTTCATTAGTCCTAGACGCAATTAACTAATCATCACAGACATAATTGGCACTTTTCTCGTTTTAAACTGGTTATTATACTCTTTAATGTAAAATGATACCTTATTCATCCCTTCATGCGGTCGTGAGGGTATAAAAGTTACGTAGATTTCGCCATAAGGGAAGTCACAACCGTTCCTCGGCCAGCCATCATCACCAAAACGTTGTCTACTTCGCCGCCGCAATGCATCTCCCGCTACACCGATCCCCGCCACGTTCTCTCTTGGCCTTGTGAACCTCATGGGATGTTTGAGTCACTAAGCGCTGACGTGGAGGACCTTGTTTACTCCCTAATGTGACGGGGGTGGGTGCACACAATATTTCAGTAATTAAAAGCTACAGCCCTTTATTAGTATCGCGGATGAATTGCCAAGAAAGAAATCGATGCTCCTATTCACTTTAGCTCTCATGTTTAAACAATCCCTGTGATGAACTGAATATTAGTTGTTCGTGACCTTTGATGGAATTTCAACACTTATTGTTTGGTTGTATAATGTTCGTGGAAAGACTGAAACATCTATTGCTTATCCGTTATGAGGGTTAAATAAAGAACACAATTACGTAACATTAATAAGGATCAAAACACATACACATAGCGTTGCTGCAGGTAGGAAACAGTTGAAAAAATATCTCCACTTAACACTAATGAATTATAATGATAGCTGTCTGCTGCCGGTGATGATGAGTCCATAATATGTCCTTACGAAACACAAATGGGAGCCGAGAAGCTTTCAGAGTTGATGGAGGATAGAGAACACAATATGTCCTTACGAAACACAAATGGGAGCCGAGAAGCTTTCAGAGTTGATGGAGGATAGAGAACACAATATGTCTTTACGAAACACAAATGGGAGCCGAGAAGCTTTCAGAGTTGATGGAGGATAGAGAACACAATATGTCTTTACGGAACACAAATGGGAGTCAGGAAGCTTTCAGAGTTAATGGAGTGGCAGTCAGCGGCTGCCTCTGGATGGCTCTTGCTAATGATACAAAAGACTTTCCATTTACCGTGACTATTCAGACCGAAAATGCAGAAAAGTGTCTCCTTTGCAAAAACTGCCACTCAGAGTTTACCCTCGGTTTATCCTTGGCAGTAAGCAGAAGATATCGTTGCCGTTGCCATTACGTTAATTAGAATTTCCCTAAAAAATACGTCACTAGAGAAGAGAGTCGAGTACTGGATAGATTCATAAACAAGATTACTTCCTGGAAATCTGTAAATCAGTGTAACTCCTTTAATTCTCGTACGCGCATACATACCTCTGATAAATCTTAACAGTATACTTCTAAATATTTGTGACCATCATATTTCAATAATCCAGAACACGTATATGCTTCTGACGTTCCAGTATAATGGATACTCGGATAATTCGTGTTCAGAAAACCATACTATTGCTCCATGAATGATACATGTTTCTGAGGGATCAAGGAGGCGTTAGATTGTGAAACACGACAATTTCTTTTTCTCTTTTTTTTTTACAGCAGAGGAGACAGTGCAAGGGCGTAAAAAAAAAACAATAATGAAAAAAAAAAAGTCCGCTACTTACTGCACCTAAATTACCTCTCGGCATACCATTAGACCCCTCTTGTGTCAGCCTCAGAGGAACTAATAACTTCACACTTCTCGCAACGCCAAGAACTCGGCCAGCTCGTAAGCAAAGCAAAGCCACACCAAAACATATTTACCAGAGGGACGCGGTGACGTCTGTTATTTGTGTTGGTCTCGTCTGGCGTCACCACACTCGGGCGATCTCAATGAGCCGCTTTTCACCGAGGAGAGAAAAGCAGAAACGAGGGAGTGGGCAGAAGAATGGATGGACTGAGAAAGATAACAACATCCATGAACGTATATTGCATCACAAGACTAAGAAACTATGAGCTGATGTGACGAATTTCTCGCATCTTTTGTAGTGGTCTATTCTTCTGTCTCTCTTTCCTTTGCTTACCCGCCAAAATGGAAGGTTCACGAGCCATTACAACGGAAATAAACACACACTTTCATACAACTACAGCTTTGTTTTGGCCGGAATCCCTCGAGTCTCTGGATTTCTCATCTCGCCGGCAGGGGTTTGTTTTTCTCTGAGCCTCGCCTGCCCCAGTTGCGCAACGCCGGGATAACCTGATTGTGCAACTCAGGCATGCGGAAGTAGGATGTAGCTGGGAAAAGAGCGCTCGTCTGGAAGTTATTAAAGGATCAGGGTAGGCCCGGGACACAGGATAAGTGGGCGGCTGTACGCTAGGCAATTACTGGGAGGCAGGGAAGCGTCCGTCGTAGTAGTTAGAAGCCATGCCGTGCCTTGCTTACCGGAGAGGTTGGTTCACGGTGATGCGGCGAGCGACGGCAACAAGGGTACGGATCACGACGGGGTGCTTCCTGTCTTCTGTAAAACCTGTGAGGAAAAACAGGGACTGGAGAGCCTGGCAATAACGTTATAAGAGCCAGAAGGACACCTGAACGACAGCTACTGAAGTATCTCGACGGCAAAATACGTATTAGATTGTGAGGTCTCAAGGGATATTATATTACACACTCTTTACTCACTTATTGGGGTGGAAGCGTTCGGGCAGGCACCCCCCCCACCAACAAACACACACACACACACACACACACACACACACAAACGCACACATATACATCGTTACCTACATGCTAATATACAACACTTCCATGATAAACGTAAACGAATAATACGCCTACCACTGCTTTCGTATATAATGCCGCCCGTAAGTCTTTTATTAGGAGTAAGAATACTAATTTCAGTCCTTATAGCAGAGAACGCAGATCAATTAAGCATTTTTCTACGTCCGGAAATTCAATTATTCTTTTTCATTCTGTTGTTATTATTTTCCTCACTCTACAGAACATACTTAAAAAGACTTGCATCCTCACACGTGCCTAAGTAGAAAGAGACGTAGGACTATCCAAAAGGGTAATAAACACTCACACAAACATACTAAACTAGAAAATATACTTAAACGAACGAACTTTATCTTTACTCAATAATACACACATCCTTCCTGGACATACGTAGGACCAACACATACATACTGACAAAAACACATATTAACGACGCACACATACTGAAAACTCACACCTATACGAGAAAGCGAAGTCAAAACAAGTCCTTAACAAGTTGGCGGCGACATTGTAACGCGCGTCGTGTTTGTAAACATACGACGCCGAGGAGGAGCGCCCCCACTCAGTCGCTGCTGCATGATGAATTTGCCACTACGTTGACTTGCCTGCTTACCATCGCGAGTTTGTTTACCTCGTTAAAATGACATCTGCTCCCCCTCGCGCACTGTCAACAAAACGCACGAGTTGAACCTCCACTTAACTGCAACTGTTCATTACACAGAAGAAAGATTAATAATGGTCTTTTGTTTGGATAGCATGTAAACCGTTTAAGAGAGCGAGAATTATTTATTACATTTCAGAATCGTCTCATTTAAAAGGAACTTGATCTTTTGTTTTTATAGAATGTGAACTGTTTAAGAGAGCGAGAGAAAGAGACAGCGAGAATTATTTATTACATTTCAGAACCGTCTCATTTAAAAGGAACTTGATCATTTGTTTTTTTATAGAATGTGAACTGTTTAAGAGAGCGAGAGAGAGAGAAAGAGCAAGAACCATTTATTACATTTCAGAAGCGTCTCATTTAAAAGAAACTTGATAATTACGAGACAATTACAGGAGGAGGAATCATTTTTACGAGGAGAGGAGGAGAAGACCAATGAATGCTTTTCCTCTGACCCTTGCCAATGACCGTGAATCGTACTCCCGCCGAAAAGTCTCTTAGCTCAATTGTCGGGACCCAGATGGCGTACAGAGGAAAGATCACTGTTGTATATTTGTTACCCTCCTTGCTAGTGTTTGTCCTGCCAGATGTTTACGCCTGTGCTGTTATGGTCATTCCTCTGTTTGTTCGTCTTCTTGGTTCTGACACAATAAGGTCTGGATCAAACAGTGGTGATGATTTTCTTCCTCTACATTCTACTACAACAATGGAGGCAATTCAAGGGCGAAAAAACAAACACATAAACAAAAAAGCCCGCTAAACACTGCTTCAACAAAGGAAAACAGAACGAGAGGCCAAAAAATAGTAAAAAGAGTAAAAAGACTCGTCGCTATCCATCATTCTTTCTAAAATATGTAAAGATTGTCTCGAAAATCAACATAATTCTACATGGAAAAGGTTCGGTAAACTTTAATATCATTCTCATTAAAAAGCATCAGAACAATGTAGGTCAGAGAGAACAGTGAAAATGACATACCTTGTTTTTTTGTGTACACGTTGGATAAACAAAAGGTGGCTGGAACGAAACCTGATATCGAAAACAGAGACGCACCACAACCGAGCACCGCTTCCATTTAATTCAACCTCACAAAAAAAAAAGTTGTATAAAGAGAGCAAATACGCGAAAACAAAGAGAATGGCGGTTGGAAAAACAAAACAGGCAGACACGGGATATGGCAAGACCGGCAACATGCAATTAGCTTCCCGGGGACGTGATTTAGAAAGACCAGCAAATGCACAACGAAACGATTAGCGGAGAATTAAAAAATAAAAAAGCTAACCACGAAAAACACCGAAACCACACACCACATCAAGGTTTGTTTTCTGCTGCCAAAAATAGGAAGGAAATGATTTCGCATCGAGCCGGCGAGACAGGAGGGATCAGGTCATATTACTCTGCGAAATCGATAATGAAGTTACGTGATGCGAATTTCCCCGGGGGTCGGCAATAACCGACATGAGGGAGACTCGGCCCGCAAAGTATGTCAGTGTGCGGGCCGCGCGTGGTACCAGGAGCAAGACTTTCCTTAATTAATACCCTGTCGATCACGAGGCTCCCCACAACCTCAGGATATGCATAAAGAGGGAACATACTATAGATTTACTTACTAACACTCCCTTGAGCACCAAACACCCTACAACCTTAGAATTTCCTTACTAATCCTTCGTCGGTAAATTTACTTCGACCATCAAACATCCCACAACCTTAGAAAATGGATAATGAGTTAACATACTATAAATTTACATGCTAATCCTCCTTCCATCACCAAACACTCCAGAGTCTCAGGAAATGTATAAAAAGGAGAAAGAAACTGTTATACTAGAAATTTATATAACTGATGGTTGGTTATTGGTATGTTAATTTAATAGCAACATGGATGGTATACGGTACCAATATACGAACCAAAGAAACGAGGAAAAATTATGTACCGCAATGGAATTAATACTATTGCCTCCTGGATTAGCGATCATGAGCGAATATTAATTTTGACGTTCACATTACTTTTTTATCATTATTTTATTAGTCTCATTATTCTTACTACTACTACTAAACTACTACTACTACTACTACTACTACCACTACTACTACTACTACCACAATTCTTATCATTATCAATATGCTCAAGTAAAGGTTAATGGTTTGTTTCCGTATTGCTCTAGTCAGGGTCGTGTTTCCGGGTTGCCTGCAGCGGGCGGCATGCTGCGAGAGGGCGGCGGCGGCGGCGGGTGGCGGGAGGGTTTGTGGGTGGGTGGCGGCCGGGTAGCGGGAAGGTCACAGCGGTCGCCTTTAACTCTCTCTCTCTCTTTCTCTCCTCTCTCGCGTGCTGGGTTGAATATTCTGCGTCGTAATTAAGTAACATGTCCACGGTCCGTTGTACGTGGGCAGGTTTGTAAAAGTTCACTAAATCCTCGAATACTACTGAAGAGCAGCATTGATAGGCTTTCATGGTGGATGATAATGTTCGTATTGTCTGCCATATAAAAAAAGCATGCTATTAGAGTTGACATACAGGCCTCAAGAGACTAATTAACCGACCGACAGACAGACAGACAAAAAAAAAATATCATACCAAATTGCCAGACAGACGGGATGACGGACGGGTTGAAAGACAGGGTAATGAACAAACATAAAATCAGAGCGTCCCTTTTGGAGGTCACTGTTATTGATCTTCGTGATAAGGACCTTGCGGAAAGAGAGCGCCACCTGGTTACCGTAAATCAGGTGAGGTTTTTTTTTTTCTTAATACATCAAAAGACCAACGTTGCCAGATTGTCTTACTCAGCCTCTTATATTTACCGACTTCCAACCCAAAAACTGTCTCGTGGACCCCAATAAGGAGATTCACTTATAATTATCGTTAAAATAATTAATTCCTGATGTTTCTTGGCAATAGTTTGGCGTCAGAAACCGGTAAATACTATGCTCTGAGTACGATAATATGGCAACGGTGCAACAGACGTGAAACTACAGCAACTGCAATGAATCGATAAAATATTAAGTAATGGCAGTGAAATGACGCTCGAAAATGTTAAGTAAGGAGACAAATAAATCGAGAGCAATAGTAAATAAATAATAAAAAAAGATTTGTTCGTCGAAGCCTAGAGGTGTCAACATTCTCATACACGCTTTGATAAATAAACAACAAACGCAATGACGGCTAAATGAGACTCGTACACGTAAAACATTTTCCACGGTAATAAATAAGAGAAAAAGATCACTTAATTTATTCCTAGATTTGTCAACGATCTCCTTACTGAAAGCGATGATGACAAAGAGAGGAACACACAAGAGCTTCGGCTTGAAACACCAGATGACAAGGAAGTGAAGTAAAAATGCCGGGAAATAATAAAACCAAAGAAGAGTTAAAAATGCCAAGAAAAGTTACCCGGCTAGATGGAACAAGGACACACACACACACACACACACACACACACACACACACACCGATTAATCACGATACCCAATTACGGCGCGCTTCCCCTCCCTAAGCCCACACCTCCCGTCCCGGGCCTCGTCACAAACCTTATTAAAACCTTCTTACGCACGCCACTTCCTCATCGGCTCCGCTTACACTTTCCTCACATATATATTCTCCAGTAAAAGAAAATCAACTATCATAAAATATCAAATCACTTCCTATACTTCCATGTCATCTGGTGAAGCTCTTAACTCCCCCGTGAATAATTAATGTATCGTTCATTTTAATTATACGTCATTGGTCTTAAGAAGGACCCACCCTAGACGTCCTGTGGTGTGTGTGATGAGGCGAGTATTTCAGCCTTGTGGCGGGAGACTGCCGGTAATTGGCCTACTTACCGAGGTCGCTACAAAGTCACCGAGATCCGCCGCCTCCCACGGATCAATGTTTCCAGGCTGACGCTCTGACCTTCAGCCACCTCAGCAACGAATGACAATTACTGTAAAACGTCTAGAAATAATAATGTTTTCTTCTTTGTCACTCGTTCCCATAATTTCAGTCATTACATTACCGGTTCCCCCTCGGCTAAGCTTCGCATAAGCCCTTTCAGTTACCAAAAACTGTTTGAACGTTATTACGTTGTTAAAAAGAACTTATGCTAAGTTTTGTAACATTGATATTACCTGTTCAAAATCGAAAAATAATTCACAATTATCGTTTCAGATCGTCGTAAATATGATACAGATAATACAGATAATACGGATTGCGATATAAAGAGAGCATTTCAAAACATTTGCAGCACCAAACATTTATTCCAAATGCATGGAATTTTTACGAATACAAGTAAATACGCTAATTATTGCAACTTATTTTTACAAAGTATATCAGCTTAATCGTCGGGATAAACATTTATTACTTCATATACAATGTCATTAAACTGTAATTAGAGATATTCAGATGACCAAACAAAATTAGTGACTGATAGCTTGAAAATTGAGTTAACTAAATAATCCGTCACATACATAAAAACACAAACACACACACACACACACACACACACACACACACACACACACACACACACACACACACACACACACACACAGAGAGCAGTACGATACACGAATTTGTTGTTGTAGAAGTGCAGTCATTTCATCCTCCTCGGGGGGATATTTAAGAAATTCAAAGACAATTATTGTTTCTATTGATCAAGCTGAAAAATAGTGAATTAGGCTCTTAGTGAGGAGACATAAATCCAAGTCTTTTTCTTGCACAATTATAATCTAGCCACTCAAGTGTAAGTGAAGTCATAGTCCCAGCAACGGACGCTACTCATTTTTTTTTTTTTTTTGTGACAAAATATGAAAATACCTTCGGCAGTGAAATTTGCATCTTCATCAAAACAGCATAAAAAAATGCCCCGAACACTGACCCTAAAACTCCTTAGTGGCTTCTTTACGACTTCCTTTTGAGCGTACAGTAGAATTTTTTTATCAAGGACACGGGAGCATTTGATCGTTGGTGCACGGACCACGTTCCCTCGCTGACTAAGGTTAATGTAACGAACACCAATATTCGCAAACCCAAACGATCAATGTCACTCTGAAAGCGGACAGCCACGGCTTCGGCTTTAGTCTTTGTGTTGACTTGCTTTCTCTGCACACAATAACTCTTTTACTGGCAGCAACGCAATGTGAAACCGTTCAAATGTCAACAATGGGAGGCACTTTTTCGAACGCTACCGTGTCATTTTTATTGCCATCAAGAGAGAATCGAATGTCAGTAAAGAGAAGCGTGCGTTGTTATGGGAGTATTTGTTTGGGGGACGGGGGACGGGGGTGGGGGTATGTGAATTATGTAAGTCTGGACATTCGTTTTAGTTGGCTCAAGTAAATAAAAAGCTAAACATAGTGGAAAACATAAAATGAACACGGGAAATCAATTATGAGTTTTGTTTTTGTGACCGAAAACAAAACTTACTTGGAAACACCAGTAAAACCATATGGATAAAAGTGAACTCAATGTATTCAGCCCACTAGTTAAGATACAACTGTCCCACAAACAAATACAGGAGTACACCACACCCACACACCACCCGTCGGCTACAAATAGACGACAATGACAACTACAAAGCGCCTCGTGACCGCCTCTGTTCACTATTACGTCTCGCTAACCGCCACCCAAGCAACGATGTATCAAACACGCGCCAGATGGCAACACTAGGTCTTCCTGCGCATCGGAGAGTATTACAGATCATTAGCAGCGGTTTAGTGATTTTTGTTTGATACGCGTGGCTCAAAGTTCTGAATGGGAGTTTGCTGATCACCGCGGTAAGCCGATAACGAATCCATTTATACTCTCCGAACGAGCGCCCTTGAAGGATTTTTTTGAATGGAGGAGAGAATCAGTGTTTGTTTTGGTGTGTGTGTGTGTGTGTGTGTGTGTGTGTGTGTGTGTGTGTGTGTGTGTGTGTGTGTGTGTGTGTGTGTGTGTGTGTGTGTGTGTGTGTGTGTGTGTGTGTGTGTGTGCGGGGGGGGGGGGTAGATTTACAAAGCTGGTCTAGTTATCATATTTTTTATCTGGCCAACTCTTAACACTTTCAGTCCTTTTCGGAGTCGCTAACGTCAATAACATTCATCGCCATTATGTTCGATTTTCTTCGCAATAAAGTGACTGTTGCTTTCTCCTTTCCCAATCCTCTTTCACTCAATCGACGTTTATCCGTGTGCTCAGATCAGTATTGCAAAAGTAAACCTGCATATTAAAAAAAAGAAGTATTAAGACTGAACTGAGCCGTCTCCTCCTCCTTAGAAATACGATATACCCAAGAACTTGCAATTCCGTTTGTCTCTAGCTTGTCTTGCTTGTATAGAATCACAAACCAGATATATTACGTGGACAGCGTGCCTTTGGGTGGCCTGGTAAACTCTGGCTCGGGTCACATGCGTGTTGCCAGCCAATCACGATCCCCCCGCGTCGCGTTCCATTGAGTTGCGAATGAATGACAGGCCGAGCTGGGACGCGGCACTCCAACGCTGTTTGTTGCATTACGCGTTTCGAGCAGCCAGCTTCCTCTGACTTGCTTGAACGTTGCGTAAATAAGGGAGGAGCTGACGGGGATTATTCAGATCATATATTCTTTGCGTGTATATTGTATTTTTTTTTTTTTTTTTTGCTGTGTCTTATTCATGACCTAGGTGTATAGTATCAAAACGTAGTGTCAAAACCAACTAAATGCTTGTATTGCGATCATTACCACAGTCACTATTCCTATTACTAATACTACTACGATTACTTATTTTACTACTTCTATTATTTCTACTACTGCTACTACTACTACTACTACTACTACTACTACTACTACTACTACTACGACTACGACGACTACGACTACTACTACTACTACCACCACCAATACTATTATTATTACTACTACTACTACCACCAATACTATTACTAGTACAACAACAACAACAACAACAACTACTGCTACTACTACAACAACAACTACTACTACTACTACTGCTGCAGCTGAAATTGTTGTTATTTCAAATACAACAACAGCAACTACTACAACAAATGATAAGGATAATTCTACTAGCAATAGCACTACCAGCAAACACCACAAGACAGCTACGAAAAAAAAAACCATTACACCTAACCGACTGAACAGCCAATCTCACAACGGTCAGTCGCAACAAACATAACCTCGACACAGTTCCCATTTTCCCATCCACCAACCTTCGCCACCACTCACCCTCACATCAAAGGCTGGGGGCGTAGTGGCGCGTGTGTCAACCAGAAGAGGGAAAGAAAAAGAAAATGTGACGGCAATTCGGTTTACATGACGACATTCACCATCAAAGGATCTCTCACTCGCCGATTATAGAAAAGAAACTTCGCTATTGCTTCCTGGTGCAGTGACTCGTGTCATTTACCGCATTACGCCGTTTGCAAGATCTTTCCGTGCCTTCGTTTCCTATCAGCTTCAGTATTAAATGTCAGGCGCTCTTTCATCTCATATCCTTCTCGTCTTGTATCTGATCGCCAATAAACATCTAGCGAACATTTATCAAGCCACTCGCTATTGCATTAACTTCTTGTATTACACCCACCAGTGACTTCGTTCCCTACCAGCGTCTCTCTCTCCTCTCTCCGTTTCTCTTCTCCTCTCCCTGTCTTCTTCCTTCAGAGTACATCCTCATTTTCTCCTCCTCTCCTACCCTGCTTCCATTCCTGATCCGTCTGCCATACTTCAAAGAACTTCATTTTCTCCTCTCCCTTCCTTCCTTCCTTCCTTCCCTTCCAATACTCTTCCTGTCATCCTCGTTTCCTTCTCTTTCTTTCTTCCTTCTTCTCAGTTCTTCCTTCTCCCTGTCTTCCTCCTCCTCTCCATCCCTCTCCCTTCCTTCCTTCCTTTCCAATACTCTTCCTGTCTTCCTCGTTTCCTTCTCTTTCTCCCTTCCTTCCTCTCAGTTCTTCCTTCTCCCTGTCGCCCTTCTCCTCTCCATCCCTCTCCCTTCCTTCCTTTACTCCCTATCTTCTGTTGCCTTTCCTCCTTCCTTCACTATACGCTTTACTTTTATGTAATCGAAACTGACTATATCTTTTTCTTCCTTCACCTTACCAAGACACCTATGAAGACCTTGGATCCTTTAGCTACGACGCTTCCTACCTGTAAAGTCTATCTCACTTGCCTCGTACGGATCCTCTTTCTCATATCCACGCATTCTCTCTTCATGACATTCGTACTGATCAACGCGTGTCTGTTATCACTCCATTTGCTTCTGTCACCTTGATTTGAATGCATTTCGTCACCCTCATATAATTTGCCGGACATCCGCTCCACCCTCAAACAGGTTCATGATAAAAAGTTGACACGTACTGCTCACTGGCTTTCTCTTTTTTAGCTATTTTTTTAACCTCTAATTGGCTGTTTCATAAGTATGTTATCCCATCTTTTCCCCCGAGCACTTCACAGATTAAGAAAAAGAGCTTTAACATATGTCTTTCTATTACTGTTTGACCATCCGTGACGGTCTGGAAAAAGCAATCCTTCTGTGTATCAGTTTACATATTATAATTTCTCCTCGCTCTTGTGTACATTTCAATATTCAGTCCACATTGTTATTCTCCGCACACTCCCACACCTTCTCACCTTTACCCTTCCGGCGTCCTGCCCCCCGAGCGTCACCTCCCACAACCTTTACACTTTAGCTTTACGTAGAGGCAACGTGACTAGCTACGGCACGTTCTGTCAACAAACACTAGCAACTCGCTGCTAGCTAACAACTGCCTCAGATACATAGAACTTGTTATCTGCTTGTGTCAGAATGCTATGTATTTCAAGGAATACTTATATCCCAGTCTATTGATTAAAACAATAATTTGAAAATGGCTACCATCATTCAATCGGATTGTATCGGAAATGGACCATCACTCGTTCATATGGTCGTATTTAAGAAAACAACAACATTGTAATATGCTAAGCATATTTTCGAACAACTTTCTGGACACTACATAACAAATTCTGTGCATTACATAAAACGTTTACATGAAGTTCAACGACATCAGATCTAGGACAATCTGCGGCCGCATTAAGCACCAGCAGACTGACCAGCAGAAAGCTTTTTAGAAATATATTTTGACCAGATCGCCACCAAATTGCCAATCAGACAATCAGTGTGTTGCGGGCTGAGTTATCCAGGCAGTAATGCGTATAAATCTACGGACATAACTAGTCACTGTTGCATTACTCTGAGGCTCCGATTATGGACACTGAGAACACCCACATTTATTCCCACCCCCGCCTTTCAGAACAGAAATATTCTTCATCATCCTATCAATCATACGTCGGCAAGACGAGTAATGAGCACACAATTCATTCTTCGTATCATAACGAGCTACTTCTTTTCCCCAGTGGTCCATGCTTTTCTGCTATGGCTATATCTGATTTTGTCTTTATCACGATTTCCGTTAGTTCTTGATCAGTAACATAACAAAAAGAAATTCAAGACACCATGTGAGAAACGAAGGACGAGAGAAAAGGTAAATAGGTGTTTTGTTCTTGGAAACAATAAAGGTATGACTGTATGGCACAGCACGCACGCCAAGGCCAGCAGGCAGCGGCCAGCGCGCCACGTTCAGGCGCCCGCCAGTCTGAAGGAGGATGCGAATATATTTGTGAATTCTTGAACGTTTCGCTTTTATCGCATTTTATCTATAATCTTCATCTATTTTTATCTAAAACAACAAATTAGATTAAATCAAATCCTCGTGATGTTTTGGCAAAATGTAAAACGCAAGTAAATCAGTTGACGTTGCAGCAAGACACACACATGTACTCGAATGCTGAAAAGATGTAAAGCGCAACAAATATTAATAACATAACGCAAAACACACATAGGTAAAAGAATGCTTATAAAATTGTTAAACTAAAACATGTATACTGGCGAGCAATATTTTCTCACTCTGTGTCGCCTCGGAGCAGCAACATCACATATTAAACATCAGCTGTCGGTCAAAAACAAAGGAACAAATACACACACACACGCGCGCGCGACCTCGACAGCAGATCGGGATGGCGTGAAATTTCAGTCTCGCCCTGCGGGTGTGGAAGAGTGGAGGCGAGGAGGCGGCGGGGGAGTGGTAGTAGCGGCGGCGGGGGAGTGGTCGTGGCGGCGGCGGGGGAGTGGTCATGGCGGCGGCGGGAGCGGGGGTCGTGAGGCTGGCACTAAAGCTGACGTGTGACGAGGGAAAATCATCACTTCTTGTCAGGGGATTGAAACAAGCTCGTACACGTCCCCAGCTGCTTCAAAATTCGTGTTTACAAATTCCCCTATATGTCAGGAGGTCAGTCAGGCGAGGGTCACACTGGAGTTGTCTAAATCTTTTTTCGTTGTTTTGTCGTTGCAAGAATCGCAAAAAGGTTCAGTGATACGCATCCCCAGTTGGTTGAATATTCCAGAGGCTACAACCTCCGCGTGGCCCTGGAAGTAAGTCAGGCGAGGGCCATTCTGTTTTGTCGATAATTCCTTCCTTATTTTGTTGGTGAAAGGACGAGCAAAGTGGTATGTCCCGCGCGTCACCATATGCTTCAATATTCTATTCTCTTTATTTCCCGCGAGGTCCAGAAATTCAGGAATTCTGTTCGTCGAGAGCCATTCGGATGTCTAAATTTTCTTCCCTATTTTATTTGTAAAAGAATAATAAGTTTAATATGTGATACACCTCCATAACTACTGAAAATGTTTCCGACCCTGTAGCCCATACAAGACCATGAAGTTTGTCAGTCTGTGTATCACCAGAAGTTGACTGAAATTCTCTTCGTGAGGGAGAAAGTGATTTAATTTTGTTGGAGAAAAATCAGCATCATTATATGTAAAACAAGTCCTTTTGAATATGTATGAGTCTGCAACCCTTACGTGTTATTCTCTACAGACTCGGAAGCTGATTTGGTCATTCTTCATAAAGCAAAACGTTGGTTAAGTGGGTGAAATAATCAGTATCATTATATGCTGCACAAATACGTAATCCATAACCCTCACACATCCTGGTCAGCCGGGCTAAACACACACGAAAGTCCACTGTATTTTCTGCGTAACGGAAGGAAGCGTCACGTGTCTTACTGAAGAAAAGATCCGCATAATTTTTGATCGATTGGGGCGTCCTTGATGCTGCCCACGACTTAACACTGTAAGAAGCGACCTGACTCTTTCCAGTGAGGCCGCGGCGACCGGCTCATGTTGCGCTGAAAGACAGGAAGCAAACCCGACACCGCTCGCCACAAAGGACTCTTCCGTCACCACTAACGATCCGGCCGCTGCGCATTTTTCATCGATATAAAAGTTTTCTCTGTTTTTAATCACCCGCAGCAAACCGAGACAAAAAAAGACACTAGTTTCAAGACCCCATGTAAAAAGAGGCGATCACTGGATATTCTTTCAATTATTTTTACCTCTTCTCAATGCACAGGTTTAAAAAAAAAGTGTTCGGATGATAACAGATTTCATGGAAGGCTAATTCTGTCCACCACGAAGCCAACTTCCTGAACGCTTCTATAAAAAAAGACTAAAAGCCATCATCAGCGTGTGTGTTATCGCAGACTATAATTAAACGAATGAAATGAAAAAAACTGTACTGATCCTTACCAAAACGAACGATCGATGTGTTATTCAAAAGCCCACCAAAATAATATGTGAAAGACAATATTTGGTGGAGCAACTGAGGCTGCGTTGAAGGGTATTTTACATCATCAATCAAACCAATTTCACATTCACTATACACTCGTAGCCATTTCACCGCGGCCCACACGCGCGCTTTTACCGAACAACGAAAAGAGGGAGTCTTTGTGGATGGATGGAAATAGACGTCGAGGGAATCTAATTTTAGCCTGGAAAAATCACTCCCCCTCAAAATTCACACACAAAAATATCCGGGTTTTATTTCAAGGGATAAAATAAATCCCCTTCCGAATCACTCTCATAGAACTCTTTCGCTCGTATGGATTATAAAAATACATACGTCACGCATCATGTAAAGCGTGATACATACCTTTTCTTATCCGTAAGCTATTCCAACCGCGAATGTATCAATAGTGTCTGGTCTAAAGCTTTGGATTCTTCTCTCACACAGTCCCCATTTTAATACAGAGCTTAGAGAAGTAAATAAGAGTCTTTGGTAGCACTGATGCCATTTCACAATAAATAAAGGTGGAAGAAATTAATTCGTTACGTTTAAACATTCACTCTTCTTTCTCGGCTTTCTCAGGCTTTGGTAACACTGATCCCATTTCTCAAGGGAGAAATGGAGGAAGAAAACAGACGAAGAAAATTTATTTATACATTTTATACATATATACGTTTATACATTCGCAGTAAGCAGATTATAAATGACGTATAAACCACTGACTTGCATTTATTTAGTTTTCATTCTTTTCTTTTAACTTTACCACCACCCTTGGTCTCATTCCCCAAGAGAGAGGAAGCGAACCCGACTCGTGCATTCCCTTCCTCATTCCTCTCGTTTTCTCCCTCCGGCTTCCCTCCCCTTCGTTGCATCCTTCCCTCATCTTCACTTTTCATCTTAGGGCAAGAGAGAGAGAATGAGGAGGAAGGCGAACCCGACTCATGAATTCCCTTCCTCATTCCTCTCGTTTTCTTCCTTCGGCTTCCCTTCCCTTCGCTGCATCGTTCCCTCTTCTTCATTTCGCATCCTAGGGCAAGAGAGAGAGAATGAGGAGGAGGAAGGCGAACACAGGAACAGAATTTAATATAGCACCGAGTTTACCCGCATCGCATATTCACGGCATACCACTTACCCACTTGTTTTTCATCCGCCTGCTTTGCGTCCACTTCCAAGTAACAGCGAGAACGAAAACTGCCGAGCGTGGGAAGAGAATTACTTTTGCCACTCGTTTGAAAATGCTTCCGTCCGTCAGAGTCAGCCGCGCACCCATTGTTGAGACTCCCCTTGCGAACAATGCATTTGAGGGGAGAATCAATGAGGGAGTGAGAGGGGGTTAGAGAGACGGAGAGAAAAAGGGAAAGAAAATAGAGAGAGAGAGAGAGAGAGAGAGAGAGAGAGAGAGAGAGAGAATATGGAAGGGAAAGGAGAGATCTATGGCTTCCTATAACTTATTCCGTCTGTACTTCAAAAGCTACACACAAAAAAATAGATGGAAACAAATTAATAAAAAAAAACATGAGACAAAAAATGATAACGTAAACCAGCTAATAGAGAAAAGGATACAGTAAAAAAATAAAAAAATCTAATCTTCCTCCTCCCACGTTTTGCATGGGTATTCTGCCAAAAAAAAGGACCATGATTGAAAAAACGGATCAGAACCACAAACACCACACGACGAAAAAAATAAAACCCGAAAAAAAAACAGAGGAGCTTGAAATCCTTAAAATTCATAAAGATTGCCCCATTTCACCTTAGTCATTACTCCCCAAATGAAGGACTTAAGCTACCTGGGAACTGCACCAAGCCGATTACCTGGTTATCAAGGGTCCGGTCGGGACGTCAGGAGGGATGGTTGGGGTCGGAGTCCTCTTGAATGGGATTACTTTCTCTCTCTCTCTCTCTCTCTCTCTCTCTCTCTCTCTCTCTCTCTCTCTCTCTCTCTCTCTCTCTCTCTCTCTCTCTCTCTCTCTCTCTCTCTCTCTCTCTCTCTCTCTCTCTCTCTCTCTCATCAGACGTAAACCTATTATACGCCCCCAGTCATCACGCACACACACGCACACACACACACACACACACACACACACACACACACACACACACGACAAACCAATAAACGTTTAATTGCTTTATATACTTACTGCTTCTTAGAATTGGAGTTATGTTTTTCTTTACTTATTTACTTTATTTCCGTTATCGACTTTTTTTGTTTGTTTGTTTTTGCTGACCTATGCGTGACCTCTCTTGCTTACCGTTTAATTCAGATGAGAGGTTAACATTTTTATTTTTTTCCCTGTTGCCACTTTTCCCATTACAAGAGTGGGCAGGAATTAACGACTTAAAACCTGGAAAACACACACACACTAATGATGCTTCAGAGAATACAACATTAACCTTTAGCGGCCGACATAGTGAGAGCATGTGAACTCTTTCTCTTTTCCTCTTATTATTATTACATTCTCAAACTCATTATACGAACACTTCACTGCAGACTTTTTAATATTTCTTTAGCCTCAAACTCATTTTCCGCACATGTCCTTGGCAACGATATAACTAACTAACATCCTCTTCCTCATCTCTTATCTTTTCATTAAACTCGAATTTCTGATCTCTTTTCATTATACTCGCATTTCTATATCTTCTCATTATACACGCACTTCTTACCACTTATCTTTTCAGTATTCACACATTTCCTTGGTAAACTAACTAACGAACATCCTCTCCCTCTCTTCTCTTTTCAGCAATGGTGGGAAATACAGTGGAGGACGAACTGGTGGAGGAGGAGGAGAAGGGAAACGGACAGGAACTACAACCAAAGGAACCAAAGGAGATGGACAACAAGGCTGAGAATAGCATCGGATCGGACAAGAAAACCACTGAGACAAAGACACTGGAGAAGCTGGACGAGAAGGAAGTCGAGGAGGTGAAGCAGACGTTCCGAGTTCGTCCGGAGAACACTCAAGTCCGTATGGGGGAGAACGTGTACATGTGCTGCATTATCGACCACCAGCAAGGGAAGGCGCAGTGGACCAAGGATGGCTTTGCTCTGGGTAAGTGTAAACGGATGCTTGTGTGTGTGAGGGTGTGGAAGTGCGAGGGAGAGGGAAAGAGGATGGTTGGGCTAGGAGGACTGATGTGTGTATGGGTGAGTATAGAGATGGTGGGTGTAGGGGTGAGTGTTACGAGTGCTTAAGTGTGTGTGAGGGTGTGTGCAAAGGAGCTGGCTGGAAGGATGTGTGTAGGTGTGAGGGGGAGGGAGGATGCGTGGTTGGGTAGGGAGGTGGATGAGTGCATGATTGAGTATGGAAGTTTTGTGTATGTGTGTGTGTGTGTGTGTGTGTGTGTGAGACTGGATGTGAGAGCAACAGGCGGACGCACAGAGAGGCGGATAAATATACAACGAGACAAAAAAAAAACAGACAAACAGGCACACCGAGAAAGAAACAAAGAAAAAAATAATACACCTACAACCAGACAGATATACAGACGCAGATTGACATACACAAAAACAGATTCAGATACAGGAAACAGACAGGCGGGCAAAGAAAAGAAGCCACCTACAGATAGACAGACAAACAAGCAGGCAGACGGACAAATCCCAAAAGATGCTTCCTCCAGATTAGAACAAAAAAAATAACACATAACAGAAGCGTAGCGTGGGAGCAAAAATAAATAACCCACATCACTCACTTCTATTTTTTACCTTAGTCTCCCACCTACGCCTCGTCTAGATAAGTGTTAAGTGATTCTTGCCGCGGCTTCACTCACTTCTTCACACTTATCGTCGATTCTGAAGTGTGTGTAGTGAAGTAACATTTTCTTTTGTCCTTTGTTCTTAGCTTATCTATCGTGTAATATCTCTTTCTGTTCTCCTTTGTTTTGCTTTTCTGCCTCCCTTCGCTATCTTTCTCTCACTGTTTTTCGCTTTCTTCCTCCCTTTCTTTCTTTCTGGAAGTGTAGCCTTGACCTTTTTGCTTGAAGTCATCACGTTTCACATTTTCTCCTCAGTGTTTTTCTTTCGTATTCCAGCGTTTTCTTCTACATTTAATCATGCCCGTTGGGGATATTTGTGTTGCTGTTATCTTTAGTGTGTTTCTTCTCCTTGCTGGGTTTGTTTTAGAATTGAAAAGTCAGAGGAAGAACTGTTTGGGTTTGTCTCATTTTTCTCTGTCGTGATTCCATTTTTGTATCATCTCGTCTTCATCATTATCGTGGAATTGCTATTTATTTTTCTCTCAATTTCAGTTTTGTTTTTCTCTCGCTGATCTTCCTGGTCTCTATTTTTCTTTTCTTTTTTTATTACGGAAATGTCGTGAGCGTTTTTTTATTGCCCACATCTTTCTAAATTATTTTTCATTCTCTCGATTCATATATATTTTTCATTATTATCATCATTTTCAATTTCCGCATCTTTATCTTTCACTCATCTTTCCCTCAATTAATTTCTACTTTGCTTTACTATTTTTCTTTGCATTATCATTATCATGGAACTGCTTTTTTTTCATGTCCATCATCTTTCTCTTTCCTTCATCTTTCTCTCGCTTCATAACTCAGTGTCTAGGATTGCTCTGGGAAGCCGAAACACAAACACGAACAAGCAATGTTTTCCTTCCCCTTTGTCTACGCTTGTTTGCCGTGATTCCCTCTCCATTACTGCTGCAATCAAGCACCACGTCGAACTCCCACAGATGCGCAGTGCAGCTTAATTGGGTCAAAACAGTCAAATAAGCCGTGTAAAAAGATCCACATTGCCTGGACTCATTAGTATCGTTAACAAGAGAGGAGAGTGAAGATGAAACGTGAGTTGGGGAACATGAATCAGGGTTGTTGAGGAAGTTTTGTGGGATATCAGTCTTTCAGATGAGGAGGTGGTGATATAACCTATGATGTACGGTCAGGGAAGAGGGAAAAAAAGACCTAAAGAACGTAAGAAAAGAGGTAAAAGGTTACGGAGTTCAAGGCGCCGATGCAAGGAAAGGTGTAGGAGGAAAAATATCGAGAGGAATGTTACGAAGGACGGAAGAAAATCACGGGAAGAAAAGAAGAAGAGAATGGAAAAAGGGTTGGTGCAGGAAGGAGCCCGGTGACTCGAGAGAATGTCAACAGGAAGGCTAGGTAACAAGGAGGAATGAAGGTCAAGAGAAGACAGGGAAGAGGATGTATGTAGGAAAGAACGACACTAAGGAAAGGGAACATCAACAAGGGAATGATTATGCATGGAGTGGCAAGGAAGGATATGCAGATAGAAGAGACTGGGGAAGGGAAGGAAGCAACTGACAAAGAGAATACATTTAAATCTACGCTGTCGACATCCCCAAGCAGGAGGATTGCCAACAGGAAAATTGCATCAAAAGGAATGGCTTGGAGGGAAGAGTGGCCAGGAAGGGTGTGCGGTAGAAGGGGAGAAGTTAGTGACAGGAAATGGGGATGAAGTCAAAGCTGAATATGAAAAAAAAAAATGGAAAATAAATGATGTATCCATAGCAAAATTACGTAAGAGGATAATTATTACAGAAGGCAAGGAAAAAGTGCTGGTGTGGGAAGGAGTAATTAAATGACTAGAAATGGGATATCAGTAGCAGATTTATGAGAGAAGATACGATAGAAAAGAGAAGAAAGGACAAAAGAAAGGTGAGGGTGGGATAAAGGCGTAAGAAGGAGAGAGAAGAATGAAAGGAGGATATGAAAGGGATAAAGATATGAATGACGATGAATGAAGAAAGTCACGTCAGGAAGGAGTAGATCAGCAGGAAGAGCGATAAGGTAGGAAAGAAGAAAGCGTAGAATGCCCACCTTTCGTTAAATAGCATCCTTGTAAAAAACTTCAAAAGCAATAAACATAATGAGTTCAATTGGCAATACAAAAATGTGACTTCAGGCCGACGAGGGCAGTAATTAGTCGGCAAAATTGCGAGGTTGGAGAGCATGACCTTCCCTTTTTTCGACAAATTAATTCGACTTGATGATGACCGCAATCTTGGAAACCACACTCGGGTAATTTCAGTTATTAATTAAGGTAAGAATCTTTTAGAGCGAAAAAATTTGCTTAATTCCATGCAGGTCTTCTTTTCCTACTTGTTTTTTTATTAGTTCACGGAGATAATAAGAATGGATAGACGGATTGCATCTTAGTATTGCTGCACGTGTGGAGAAGCGAATACACGAACAAGTGATATTGGAAAAAAAATCGATAGAGTTTCAGCTGATGTTGCCATGCACTAGCTTAACAGACTTAGAAAACATTAACAAAGTCCCTCAATATTTATCATGCTGGAGAGAAGCGTGTTTTAGCCCCGATAAGGTATCGTGATCTTCTACAACTTAGTGCTATCGTGGCCCCAGAGAGCAACCGCGTCATTAAAAATTCGCCAAAAAATCCTTCACCGATTTTAATATTTTTCTCCATTAAAAACTAATTAAAATTCCTTAATATTAGGCGAGATGTTATTGAAAGTTGAGTGAATCTTAGTATTTAATTATCTATTTTACAAACAAATAACCTACGAAAGTGGTATGTAAAATATATATATAAAAAATACTCGGCGAATCCTCGGTCTTTTGACTAGAGGGTGGTCTTGTGCACAGGAATTGTGGGTTCCTGGTCTCTGTAGGAGTTCTGTTGTAGGAAAATAAAGTTGGGGAAGTTTTTACCTCGAAATTCATATCCCGTTTACAAAAGTTAATGGGGTTGCTTAACTAATTATAGATCGACATGAAGATTTGCATGCCAGTGCCCATGTGATCTGGGACACTCCAAACATAAAAATATAATTCAACCGGAATGCTGTCATTAAGAGCATGCCTCGTCCATATCGCGAGCAAGGCAGGGCACGACGAAACCTGAAAGGGCAAGGAAACGCAAGGTTAGGAAAAACACTCCTGTTGGTACACGCGGCACTACTGGACATTCTCTTAAGGTTTATCGCGTCTGCAAAGGATCTGGCTACGGTGCCTATTGGTCTTAATAACATATCTGTAATACACTAGTCAGTATATGAATAAATATATACTATTCACATTAATAATATATATACTCACATGGTATTGTGGTGCCCAGAAAGCAACCGAAAGTGCAGTTGCAGTTGTGACGAGATGAGCGCCAGAATGTGCGGCGCAGGCAGGCTAAGGGCTCTGACAGGTGCCAAAATAACACGCGACGGACCGATAACCAAGAAATCACCGCGTGGCTGGGAGAGGCTTAAAAGAGCGTGTTTGTGCTTGCGCGTGGTTGTCTTTTGGTGTCCACGATACCTCTCCAAGGTTAAGGGACAGAAAACACTAACCTACGAGGGGACAAGGTAAAGCACCAACCTGACCAGCCGCGAGCAGGTGGAGACACATCCTGGGCACTTACCTGAAATAAGAAGGTGACGGCATTAGTAAACAAGTCGGAGTAAACAATTGTAATGTCTGTGTATAGCTGAACATTCTGATGCACTGAGAGTATCAATTGCGTGGAAAACTTTATTTGCATGAATTTTCTGCCAACTTAACTGAGATATATGTAAATAATTCTTGAAATTTTCTCCAACTTAAAAAAATAGTTGTTTGAGATGTTAATGATGCAATGATTGTTGTATTACCGAGTGTCAATTTGAACGTTATAAAATAGATCTATCTACTTGAGGCGGAAACCAAAGAGAACCTCACAAACAGCCTTACAGTCCTACTCTATGAAGGAACGTCAAAGATTTCTGTCAGCACAAGAACCGAAGAGGAAAATCGTACTAGTTCAAAAGACGCGAGTTAAAAGTTTTCCTTCTTTCTTCAGTTCGGCTTTTCCCCCGCCCTCGCTGCCCCGGTCGTTACTGATCCCTTCCCCTTCCTCTTCTTTCCACTTCCTGACACGTGATCTCAGTTTCCGTCCCCTCTTTATTGCAAGCCCTGACGACGCATTTTTTCGCTTCCTTTTCTTTGGGTCTTCTTTCAATCGCGCTCTGGAAAACACCGGAGTAATGGGACTCGCCTCCACCAAGAGTCAGGTTGCACTGTTTTGTTGAACTCTTGAGACGAAGGAAAGAATTGAATTATTTTACGGCCAAAACAGCAACAAACCGGAACGCTGACGTGAGCTTGAAAAACGAAAGGTAAAAGATGGGGTGTTTTTTTATGTGCTTGTAAAAAAATATGTACAGGATGTTTTATATGCATTGGAATTCGCTGTATAGACACTTACGTCACGGAACTGCTGACCTAAAAGCTTTTCAATCGAGACAAACGCAATAAATATTCCCACCCTCGGTCCTGTTAGATGACACAACCATATTTCATTCCTATACCCGGCTTGGCGAACCTAAGCTTTCGAAAACGGAGACTAATAACCTGTTAACACTTATCAAATCAAACAATGCATAGGATAACGGGATCGATTGCATTCTGAGCAGCACCATTTACTAATTTTTCCTGTGAATATTCCTCCACCATACATTTAATCTTTTAGAATATACACATACACATAACATTTACCCCCGAGAAAAATACAGTTAATCCTCCTCCTCCTCCTCCTCCTCCTCCTCGCCTCTAGGTCATTAAAGCAGCCATTCTCATTCAGGTAACTGCGCCGCTAATGCTCCTCTCAACCTTCAACCACAACCACAATCTCCTCCTTTTTCTCCTCCTCCTCCTCCTCCTCCTCCTCCTCCTTCTCCCTTCTTCCCTCTGTTTCTTTAGCCGCAGTGTTTACCTCCTTTGCCCATACACTTTTCCCCGCGAAGTTTATGCTCGCTGAATCAAACTTTCTCTCTCAAGTTTTAACACATCCAATAACGTGATTCGCCGAGAAAGACGGGAGGCTCGCAGACCGAATACCTACTTTGTTAAACGAACTAGCATTCAGTTCTCGGGGACGCTGATGTTTTAAATTATACGCTGCTCTGTTAAGAAAAGTTGTAACGTTAGTCTTCTTTTCCCTGTGTGACTTTGCCGTGATGAACGACTTATTGGTTAGTATTCACCTCAGTAACAGATAAAAGGAAGAAGTTCAAGAGTATGGCCGCGTCACTTCGATAAACAAATGAAGCTGTAACGAATTATAGCGTTAATCTTTTCCCTCTATTACTTTGCTTTGGCGAGTGATTAATTAGTTAATAGTTCACCTCAGTAACAGATAAATAAAGAAGTGCAAAAGTAATGGCCGCGTCACTTCAATAAACAAATGAAGTTCTTTTATGCAGTGGTGAGTCACTTCGACAAACAAGGAAAGTGTACGGAAAGGTTAATCAGTCGAATCAATGCGATACAAAATTTGAAACATTAAGCGATTGAGAAAAGTGTACGGAATGGCCAGTCATCCAATTCAGTTCAAAAGACAAATGAATAAAGTGCTAGATAATGAACGTCCCTTCGATAAACAAAAGAAATTCATTCGTGTATAAATCATTTCAACAGACAAATGAGGGCATGGCGAGTCTTTGTTTGCCTGGCGACGAAAGACTCTTGTTGTGTAACCCTCTTTCCTGTAGCCCCGTGTGCCTCTCTCTCCTCTTTAACACACAATGGATGTGTGAAGCCACTCATCCACCTGCTGCAGAGTGGCGTCGCAGCAGACCGGTGCGTTGAACAATGACACATAACACTCTTATATAACAGCGATTCCAGGCGTCCGTCAGGTGAATTGCATAACAAACGAAAAAACAATTGCAACATAGCTACAGGAGAGAGACAAACGAGAGTGAAGATTGTGTAAAATTGTGAACAAACATGACTTCTTTAATGATTCAAAATGGTTTTCCCTTGAATAAAGAAACCCAAACTATACAGAACTATAAAAAATGGAAAATTAACATTACTAACAACAACAACAATAATAATAATAATAATAATAATAATAATAATAATAATAATAATAATAATAATAATAATAATAATAATAATAATAATAATAATAATAATAATAATAATAATAATAATAATAATAATAACCTTGCAATTAGCCAAAACAGAATAAGAACAGTCAAATACGTAAAGTCTATATGAATAATTCAGTGACACCAGCGGGGTTAATTGAAAATGATACTTATATTTATAGACTTCTAAGTAACGCTTCATACTTTCAGGATATATCAAAAACCATTTCAACTAAACAAGAGGTAAATATTTGTGAACTGTAAGCTTGGGTCATGTTGAAAGCGTTTAATGGTATAATTCTAGACGTTGTAAGACCTTTTCTTTACCCTTGAACTGTCTCCTTTACTGGTCTTTGAACTCCTTTCTCTACTGTATAAAAGAAAAACCAAAGTTTGGAGAGTTTGGTTTAGTCGGCGCAACATCTGAAGTCATATGCAGGAGAGAGACAGAAGGGGAAGGAATTATAGGAGAAGGGAACAGATCCCAGGAGACGGGACACAACCCCCGATTAATATCTGGTATCCATTCACTGTTAGGTGGACAGGGGCGTAGGGTATCGGAAAAGCCGCCCAAATTTTTCCACTCCGCCCGGAAAATGTGAACTAGGAAATCTGGACAGTGAGTGATTCGTTATTTTTTCACGATTGTAGGAAAGTGTACTGCTTGAACATTATATATCAGCTTCTTCGTAAGTCATGTACCCACCCGTGGCCATTAAAGAAACAGTTCATTTTTTAAGTTAACTCAACACAGGAAAATCATTGAAAAAGAACTGGCTTTCTGGAGACTGAGCCTCTGAAGTGAAGTTTCCTGACAATCTTGACAAGCATTGACCATCGAGACACGAGCTGCCTCTCAGTGGACGGCTCGTGTTCCGCCTCTGGCCACGCTTAATCAGCTTTGTTGACGTGCAGGCAGAGGAAATGATTGGCTGGGGACACATTGACCTCCGTGCCTCGGGAGTAAGACACTTCCGACTAAAACTCATCTTCTTCACTTCCTTCTTCAGCCCTTATTCCTCCTTATTCTTTTCAACCCTTTTTCTTCATTAACATTTTCACATATCGATCTGAGAAGGCTCCCGTAGAAGTTGTAGTGATTTTCATCGGTGGTTTCATGAGCGTAATGGTGGTTTAACAAGGTTTCTGAGCCATGAACCGGCAACACATTCATGAGAATCAGACTAACCTTCTCTGTGGCCTTTGAAAATCAGTGTAGCGGAAGATCGACGCGTTGGAGAATACGAGTTTCAGCATCACATAGTAAATCTTCAGCCCTTCATATAGTATTCATTCATATTTATTTATTCATATATTATTCATGCACTCTAGTTTAAAATTCTATATATCATGACCGTCTTTATAAACGAAACTTACAAAACTGAATCGCTTTTGTTATATACACACGTCAGCATGAAAAGAAAGTGAATAAGCTGCCAACACAGTAAAGTGAGGCTCGACATTCATGCGTCGGGACTTGGCTTTCGGGGTCGTGGAAATTAAGCAACAGATCCTCTTTTCCGGCACCAAAGGAACCGCCTCCAGGGCATTAGCGACCAAAGATCCCCAGCGTGAGAGGCGTGAAGGTCGCCGCTCCCAGCCGCGCGTGTGATGGCCGGGGCGCCGCGTGACAGGAAACACTTGGGATAACCTCAGCGTTTGATGTCCTGCATAATATTCATCAGAGGACCGAAAAAATTGCATACATCTGAAAACAAAAATATGCGGGTGTGTTTTTTTTTATATCTGGTGCTCTCGCTCTCGCTTCCTCTCCCTCTCCTTCAACCTCTACCTCTCTGCTTGTCGCCACACGTTAATTTTCCACTATTCAACTCACATTTTCATCTATTTTATTTTATTTAGATCATTTTAGATTATTTACATTTACAAACATTTTTCCTTTTTGCCGTTGAGCTGCTTCCTCCATTGCAGTTGAAAAAAAAGGGGGAAAAAAAGAAGAAGAAAAAAACAACTTATTGGAACGTAATAATATTTCGAAAGATAATTATTAGTTTGTTTCGTCATGACAGCAATTAATTTTCCGATAAAAACATAAAGAGGAAAAAAAAAGAAAAAAAATAATAACTCGCATCTGCCAATACCGCATCAGTTTCACGCAATTTCCGGCAGGTGAGAGGCTTCGTTACCCACCTGTCCAATTAGCGGTGACAGACAGGTGCGTGATTAGTCCCACAGGTCAGAGGCTCAACTGGCTTCCTAGGGGTTGCTAATCACCCTATATGTGCTACCCTCGTGACGCCCTAAATAGCAACCACTCCACCGGTCACGCCGAGGAGGGAAGGAAGGACGTGAAGATGTTCCCCTCATCGGCCTTTAGGAATCTTATTGATCAAAACGAGAATCTCTGCATCTTAAGGTCAACGCACTCGGAGGGGATAATCTTCCTTCCTGTCTGTATCTATGTCTGCCCTTGCATCAAGCTATCTATAATTATCCATGCACCACTCTATCCATATCTATGATACATCACTCTATATCTCACTATTTAACTACCTGTCTATCGAGAGAGAAAACCTTGGTGAAAAAATGATAAAAAAATGGTATTTCCCACTGAGTCTATTGCCATCATTAAAATATTTTGAGTTCCGGTCTCTCGTTGATATTTTTTCACATTTTGATTTTAATTTGCAATGGATATGTAAGGGTTATTTTTTTTTCAATGTTTTACCACTTCAGTTCGACATTGACAAGGTGATTACGCAGCGGGAAGGTTCAACTGTTTATATGTTTAACGCACAACTGTCACTTTTATTGTGTGTGTGTGTGTGCGTGTGCGTGTGTGTGTGTGTGTGTGTGTGTGTGTGTGTGTGTGTGTGTGTGTGTGTGTGTGTGTGTGTGTGACGTGGTTCTGCCCTGACGACAATCTTCAAACTCAAAGACACAAAAGACAAACACCTGAGGCCACACGTCACTGAAACCACATAACCTCAATTCTTTCCCTTTCTTTCATCATATCTTTCCTCTTCCTCCGCTTTCACCACTCGGAAACACAGAAGCCAGTCAGGTTTTCCTCCGCTTCTCTTCAACTGGTAAACATCTTGAGTGTGTCTGGTGGGGGAAAGAGGAGGAGGGGGAGGAGAGGGAGGAGAGGACCAGGCGGCGCGGTGTTGCGAGACGTCAAGTGGCTTCCAGTTACCAAGGACAAAAACTGCTGAGGAGTAAAAGGTGGCGGTGAGAAGGGACGTGTAATGTGTCGGGGGTGTCCTTCCTTCCTTCCTCGGTGACTCGGGTTCGTTCTACTTCATCAGAGGGTTAAAAAGAGTTAAATGTTTACTTCCTGTTGATGAGGAGGAAAGAGTTTAAGAGAGGCAGGTGTTAATTGCTGTAAGATATTGGGTGTCTAACTTTACCCCGTGACTTGGCTTCGTTCCACTTCATCAGACGGATAAGGAGAAGAAAATATTTACTTCCTGTTGATGAGGAGGAAAGAGTTTAAGACAGGCAGGTGTTAATTGTTGTGATGTGTCGGTTGTCTTCCTTTCCTCCGTGACTTGGTTTCGTTCCACTTCATCAGATGGATAAGGAGAGGAAAATATTTACTTCCTGTTCCCGATGACAAAATGCGTTGAGGAGAAAAAGATGATGTCGAGTGTTATTGTGTTGACTGTCCTTCCCCCTCGACTCGACTTCCCTCTACTTCATCAGAGGCTTGGAGAGATAGAGTTGTTTGCTTCTTGTTCCCGATGACAAAATGCGTTGAGGAGGGAAAGAAAGTGTTGAATGTTGTGGTGTCGACTGTCCTTCTTCCGTCACTTGGTCTTCACTCATCGGCATTTTGCAGAGACTGAAAAATTTACTTAAGTTCCCGATGACAAAATGCGTTGAGGAGAGAAATAAGATATGGAAAGTTACGTTGTTCGGTGTAGTCCTTTCGTCACTTGGTCTCACTCCATCGGCTGTTTGAAGAGGCTGAAAAGTTTACTTCCCATTCCTTATGACAAAATGCGTTGAAGAGAGGGAGAGAAAGAAGGAGTGGAAAGTTGTTTTGATCGGTTTCCTTCTTCCTTACCTTCGAGCTTAAAAAGAGTGAAGGCTTTATAAACAAACGAAGATAACCTAGTAAATTCCCAGGTGATTTTAAACATCTTAAGTGAGCGATAGACAGAATGATGACCTCCAGAACGCAACCTTGTAGTACTTTAACTTTCTAAACACCATAAGGAAATGAAAGTCTACGTACATAAAACAATACTAACACCATATATATAGAACATTAATTTGATGGGGTGTGATTCGGAAACGGTTACAGTAACTACTATTAACCAACATCTATTAACATGCAGTGGAGTTTTTATACGAAGAAAAAGTAAAGCAATTTCACTTAAAACTCACTTCCTTGTATGATAGCGGCGTGCTGGGGGCGATTTTCTTTTTCGTGCGGTGGCCTTTGGAGTATAATTTAATTTCATCCGCTTTTACCTTACCTCTCCAGGGCATTATTAACCTCAGCTTCCTTGCCTGGCTCCCCTCGCTACCTGTTGTCTTCTATGGGAGCTGATGTGAAGTGGTGACCTTGTTTTCTCTGTTCTCCTTAGACCTTGGGAAATCATATCTTTTTTTTTCTCCCTTCCTTTTTACAAGATTTAAACGCACTGTAATACAAAAAAGAGGAATATTGTTTTTTTTCTTTCTTCAACGCTTACGGATATTCATTTCTCGCTACCCTGTCACTATTTTTTTCTCTCCGTTTTCCTTGACCTTTTTGAAGTCGTGTCTTTTCTCTTCCTTTTTTCAAGGTTTAAACGCACCGTGGCTGGCTCGCAACAATACGAGGCTGAGGATTTCTTTTTTCCTTTAATACCTACCTACGGGTACTTATTTCCCTACCCTACAATATTTTTTCTCCAGTTTCCGTAACACTTGGGATATCGTGTCTACTTGTCTTCCGGTTTTAAAGTATATCAACACAACATGGCTGGCTTCCCTTGCTACACAACAGAGCTGGGAAATATTATAGGGCCGTATTACTAAACATTTCGTTGCCCAAGTTCACATATTTGACAAGGCTTTCGTTGGAGTTTGGGGCATTTCCAGGATTAATTTTATGGCCCTGGTGGTAGTTTTATCCTTCTGTACCGTGAACCTAAAGAAACACTCTTTAGAACCTGATTGACCCCCTCTTTGACCTTTAGAAATAGCTGATATAAAAAGCGAAAATATCTTATAATACCGACTTATGTTTTCTTCTTCAATCAAACTCCTATAGCTAGTCATTTCCCGCTAACCTATCAGTAATATCATATACGTAACGTGTTTTTCTTCTCTTCTTCTCGCACCTCCAGGCTTCAACCGCACCGTGCCCGGCTACCCTCGCTACCAGTACGTGGGGAACGAGACCATTGGCGAACATCACTTGGTTATCCGCGGCGCCACGCTGGAGGACGAGGGAGAGTACGAGTGCCAGGTTGGACCCACCGCGACCCAGGAGGCTATCTGGTCCGGCGCCAACGTGACTGTCATGAGTGAGTACTAGTAAGATTAGGTTAAGTTAGGTTAGGTTTGGTTGGGTTAGGTCAGGACGAGGTGGATAGAAGGGATGACTGTTGGGTAGGATGTAGCTTTAAGTGAGGTCTTAGCGTAAAAGGACTAAATCATCAACCTATGAATCTACGGTACTGTTTGTTTTGCATTCATGATCAAAATGGTGAGGTTAGCTTGGGTTAGGATGAGACGGAAGGAAGGAAGAGATGACTGTAGGGTAAGAGATAAATTTAGGTGAAGTCTCGGAGTAAAGGGACTAGAAGTTCGATAAGTTTATTCTTGTTTCTTTTACACGGATCAAAATTGTTAGGTAGGTTAAGTTAGATTAGGTTTGGTCGGGGTAGCAGAAAGGAAGAGACGACTATTAAGGAGGATGTGAATCTAAGTGTCGTCCTGTCGAAAAAGAGACTAGAACTATGACTCGTAAATCTAGTCTTTTTTTCCTTTTGCATTTATGATCAAACTGAAACACACGGTACACACTATGCTTATTCTTCCTCTTCCTTATACGGTGTGAACGAAACATAGACGCCTCGAAACACATGAAAGTTGGAAAGTTTCGTTTAGTCGGCGCAACATCTGTGGTCATATGCCGCCGACTCTGATAACTCGGATAATGTACGCAGGCCATGAACCGCGTGGTAATGGGCTCGCTAGGGTTAATGGGCCATAAGGGCATAATAAAGAGCTCAGCGTAAGCCCACTATTTCATCCTGTTTCAAAATATTGGGCTCGGAAGCGGAATCAATGTTGGTGTGCATGTGATCAAGGCCGCGAGTCGGGTGGTGATGTAGAGATAGCGGTCATCATTTGATCTTACTTTAGCACACTGGGCCTGAATGCGAAATTAATGATAGGATGATAAACACGGGCGATATAGTTTGTGTTCGTTACCCAGCTTGTTTAGTACGATATAATCACAGGCAATGTAGAGCCTAATATTGTTCGTTACTCACCATATATTTTTTTACATCAGGGGAAGCAGATAACAGCAAACAAAACAGTGCGGTAATCACAGGCGTTGTAGAGACCAGTATTGTTCGTTACCCAGCACTTATTTCTACGCCAGAGGGAGTCAATAACAAAAACAAAAACGGGAAATAAAGTCCGCCAAACTATTACTCTTCCCCCGAAAAAAGTGATGGAGAATGGAGTATAAATCATCATCTCTCATCATAAATCATCAGCTCTTGCATCAATCTGTTCCACAACGCGTGTATATGTAGTGAGAACGGTCGCCATAGCAAACAAAAACCGGGGGAAAAAAAGCCCAAAATCTACTACTTCTCCTCCTAAATAATTGATGGAGAATGGCAACAAATCATCATATTACAAACTCTTGCATCAATCTATTCCACAACGCGTGTTTATGTAGTAAGAACGGTCGCCATAGCAAACAAAAACCGGGGAAATAAAGCCAACCAATCTATTTTTTCTCCCCCTAAATAAGTGATGGAGAATGGCGTACAAATCATCATAACACAATCTCTTTCATCAATCTATTTCACAACCCGTATTTATGGACAATACTAATGAAAGCAGTTGCCACAATTCCATCACTAGTTGCTGTTTACGTGATTAGTTAAAGCTTGTGGCTGCTTCTCAGGTGAACATCCCACATTACCTGGAAACAAGCTATCGATTTTTTTTCTCTACCTCTTTCTCTTTGTCCTAACTCTCTATCATTCCATCCCTTCCTATTTTAGTTTCCCTTTTCACCCTGCTTTCTTCCTCTTCCTCTCCTCTCTTCGTCCTTTTCCTCTGCCTTTCCTTCCTTCATTCTTTTTCTTCCCTTTTACCTTCCTTCCAATCGTAATACCTCCTTTCTCTCTTCCCTTTCCATTCCCAATAATTCCCTGGACAACCTAAGTAGGTAGGTCAGTGGTTAGGGTTACCAGGAACACCACCATTGACATACAAACCATAAGAAAACTTTGGTAATGATGATACTGGGAATTGGTCTTTACTGGAACATGCTGAAGTGGTTGCGGTAAAAGTTGAGTATAATGGAGCACGAAAAACAAGGTTGGCATTATGTGAAGCAGATGTGGAGGCGTGGCGCAGAGAGGATATGGACGGTGGCTTTGAATGGCATTATCCCCGGAAAGACGAAAACAACCCCGTGTGAGATAATTTCGCCCTAACAACACGCAACAATAACAACAACACTCCCTGCTGATGTGCGTTGTATTCCGTGTTTTTCGCTGTAAGTGGCAATAACAAGGCAAGAGTTAATTTGGGCGGTGATATTACGGGTGCGACCGCCACCACGCACAACAGAGGTGGAACAAGTGAACACGACATCATAAATAGAGAGAGGAAGATGAAAAAACGAAGCTGGACAAATGGAAAACAGAAGTGGATACCGTGGGTGGAAATATTATGGAAACTACCGCCATCACGCACAACAGAGGTAGAACAAGTGAACACGAGATGATAAGTAGAGAGAAAGAGATGAAAAAAAGATGCTGGACAGATGAAAAACAAAAGAGAGTGCACTGAGTAGTAATGGTATAAAAAGAACCACTTATAATGGAGGAAATACAAGTGGTCACGAGATTATAAATAGAAAGAGGAAGATGTAAAAACAGAAGCTGGACAGATGAAAAAAGAAAGAGGGTGCACTGGGAGGTGAGAATATGAGAACACAAACACAGACAATACAAGGCGGTCAGGACAAGTGAAGATATGAATGTAGACAGAGGGAGGAGAGTTAAAAGGAGGAGCTAGACATATAAAAAACAGAAGAGAATGCCCTGGGTGGTAATATTACGAGAATCAATTACAACACACGACAGAGAAAGGGCAAGTAAACACAAGCTCGTAAGGAGAGAAAGGAAGATAAAAAAAAATGAGCTGGACAAATTAAGAGCACATAAGAGGGTGCCCTGGGTGGTGATATTACGAGAACCATTTACTAGACACAACAGAGGAAGGGCAAAGGAACACAAGCTCGTAAAAAGAGAAAGGAAGATTAAAAAAATGAGCAGGACAAATTAAGAGCACATAAGAGGGTGCCCTAGGTGGTGATATTATGAGAAGTACCAGACGCTATATAAACACCAGAAAGAGGTCAAGCGAGGTCAAGCGGGGAGCTGAACACCTTCAAAATAGATAGTTAATTTTGGTAATATAACAAGAAACAACACACGCAGCGAACTGAACGGCGGGACAGACATAAGAGGAAGATAAAGAAATTCATTACAGCCCAGCAAGACTCATATTCTCAAGCATTTCAGGACGTATACTACATCCTCTCCTCCCGAAACTGACCTCTCTTTCGGCCACCTCTTTTGATTCTTTTTTGTAGGAGCAGCGAGTAGCGGGCTTTTTATTATTGTTTCCTTTTTTGCGCCCTTGAGCTGTCTCCTTTGTTGTAAAAAAAAAATCCAGAGTTGAAAAGGCATTCCTAATGGTTATGTTAGTACTCACACCAGTAGTTTTATGAGCCTAGTGATACTCTGACAAGGCATCTGCACCATGAACGTGAAGAGCACTCACTAGAACCCGACTGATCTCCGTTGTGCCCTTTGGAAATAATTCTTGCGAGTCTCTGAGAATACGGCCTCATATCAACTAAGTGTTCCCGTCACTATTTACAAGAACTAGTCGTTGAAAGTGGAGAAAGAAAACGGGGAGATAGACACAACTCGGTCTTCATCTACCACTTGACGGATCGCTTCACTGAGACATGAAGCATTATTAAAGATACATCTGCCCCACTTCCTGCTCAGCCTCCCGTCGTCATGGCAACCGTCTTGAGCCCCCGGGCCTCTCCCTCCTCCTCCTCCTCCTCTCTCTCTCTCTCTCTCTCTCTCTCTCTCTCTCTCTCTCTCTCTCTCTCTCTCTCTCTCTCTCTCTCTCTCTCTCTCTCTCTCTCTCTCTCTCTCTCTCTCTCTCTCTCTCTCTCTCTCTCTCTCTCTCTCTCCGCTCGTTTTTCAATCCATTCATTCCCTTTCATATTCATTTCTACAACTTCTCTTTCTCTCTCCACCACCTTATCCTCTTAATCTTTCTTTCTCTCTTTCTTTAACGGTCTGATCCTTTCGAAAGACTTCTGATCTCTTCCATCTCTTGCATCATCTTATCTTCCCGTTCTCTCCCTTCCCCTCAGCCTCCAGTTCTTTTCCGTTTCACCCTCAGGAAATCTTGTCACATCCGTCAAGATCTAGGAGTCTTATTTTCCACCCTCTATTTCTTCCCGTGTGGCTCGAGGGAGGGAGGGAAGAAGGGATACGTGAGGCAAACATCATTACCTAACAAATCCCTCTTAGTTGTCTTTCTTTCTTTATTACTTATCTTCCTTTTGTGGTACCGGAAGGATGGCTAGTTTCTCTATGTCTTCTTGTTTCCTCTCGGTGTCAAACGGAAGGAAGAAAGGAAGGGCAAGCAAGGCAAGGCACGTGAGGCCGCCAACACGCTCCTGACTGCACCGGGATCACATATTACGACAGAGAGCGAACCAGCGTTGCCAGATTGTCGTACTCTGATCAAATGCGATGCGATGTATACGATAATTTGGCAACGATGGAAGGAACACATACCCATTCCAGTCCCTTAAATGCAGGCTGTCCACACCGGGTAAACAAACAGTCCGACCTCGTTAAAGCATTCAGTCACCCGTGTTTCTCCTCTCTCTTCTCATCCTCATCCTCCTACTCCTCCCTCTCCGTCTCCCGTCTCTGTTTCCTCACTCACAGTCTCTCGGGTAACTATGATTCTCCTCGCTCCCCCTCCATTCCACACATCTCTCCCCCACCATCTGTGTTTCCTCCTTCCTCTTCCTCCTCCTCCTCCTCGCATTTTCTCAGTCATCCGTTATTTGTTGACCTCTTATTTCCTCCACTTTACTTTTGTTTCATCATTCTACCCTCGCATTTCTTCCGTTCTCTCTTCCTTCTTTCATTTCTTCATTCATTCGTACCTTCCTTCCTTGTTTCCTTGCTTTCTTTCCTGTTCCTTCCATTGTTCCCTCTTTTTTTTATCTACGTCCATTTATCCATCCTTCTCTTTCCCTACGCTGTTTCCTTTTGGCACTTCTACTTTGATCTTCCTTTCTTCCCTCTTTCATTCCTTTTTCTTTCATGGATTCCTACTTTCCTTCCTCGTTTTCTTTCTTTCTTCTTCCATTCCACCATTCCCTGTCCCTTTCCCCTTATGTCCATTTATCAATCCCTCCTAACCATCCCTGCCTTTCTTCCTTCACAAATTCCTCCTTCAGTATACTAAATTCTCCCTTCACTCCTTCTCTTCCCTGCTCTTCCTTCATTCATTCCTGCTTCATTACACTAAGCTCTCCTCTTTATAGTCTCACGGTTATCCATCCCACTATATCCCTTCCCCCCCCTTCCTTGCTCTAATCCTTCTCTCATCTCCTTCATTCTCCACTATATCTCCTCGACTCACGGTTCTCCTCTCTCCCTCTCCCCGACAGTTCCTCCACGCAAGATCGTCATGGTTGGCTGGGGCGACGGAGCACTGGTCGAAGTCACGCAGGGAACCAAGCTCAAACTGGAGTGCCTTCTGATGGACGCTAAGCCCGCCCCGACCGTCGCCTGGTACCGCAACACCCTCAGAATCGACCCCAGTAAGTGTTGATGTGTATACGAGCGAGTGTGTGTGGGTGGATGGGGGGGGGTGCGGGGGGGGGGGGTTGTGTGTGTGTGTGTGTGTGTGTGTGTGTGTGTGTGTGTGTGTGTGTGTTAGGAGAGAATTTATTTTTGAACCTGTTTTAGTAGATGGAGTTCTGAGTAGAAGCTTTACATTATTCTTCTCTGCAATATCCTTTTTTATTTATTTATTTTTTTTTTTTTACTTTTTGTTTGAAGGGAAATGTGTGAGTTTTATCTTTCCTCTTTTTTTTTTGTCTTTTTTATTATCTTCCTCCTCCATTTCTTTCTCTTCCTCTGTTTCTTCCTCCTTTACCTCCTCATCCTCTTCCTCTGTCTCTTCCTCCTCCTCCTCCTTCTTTTCCCTCCCTCTTTTTCTTATAATCTCTTTCTTTCTCAATATATGTTTTTCAGTTTCTTTTCATTTTTATTTTGTTTCCTAGCTCGTCTTCTTCTCTTCTTCTTCTTCTTCTTCTTTTTCTTCTCCTTCTTGTACATCATCTCCCTCTTTTTTTCTTATTCTTATTCTTCCTCCTCCTCCTCCACTACACATTTTCTTTTTCTTTTTATTTTATTTCCTAGCTCGTCTTCTTCTTCTTCTTCTTCTTCTTCTTCTTCTTCTTCTTGTACATCATCTTCCTCTTTTTTTTCTTTTTTTTCTTCTTCCTTCTCCTCCTCCGCTACACATGACTGCAGATCCACAAGTGCAACGAAAATAAAATAAAATACATCGCGAAGAATATAAAAAAAAACCTCCTCTTCTCGCTCTCCCAAGCTTCTGGATGCGCAGGAAACTAGAGATTTGCAGATTTCTTATTCCTCCGTCAACAACAACAACAACAACAACAACAACAACAACAACGCTAGGGCAGGAGAATATCACATAATACAGTAATATCTTAACAATAGATAGATAGATAGATGGATAATAGATAATACAGTAATATCTTAACAATGGATAGATAGATAGATGGATAATAGATAGATAGACAGATACCCGGCAGGCTTTCTGATGCACAGTGATCATTAATTTCTAGTTCAAATGACATGACGGTAATTATTAAGCGATCAAAGACGAATATTCATCATGATCGTTATCACTAGTAGTAGAGGTAGAAGTCGTAATAGTAGTAGTAATAGTAGTGGTGGTAGTGTTTTTTTTACAACAAAGGAGACAGTTCAAGGGCACAAAAAAAGGAAACAATAATAAAAAAAAAAGCCCGCTACTCGCTGCTCCTAGAAAGAATCCAAAGAGGTGGCCGAAAGAGAGGTCAATTTCGGGTGGTACAAGTAGTTTCGATTCTTACCATCCAACGTTATATTTTTCCTATTCGCATTATTTCCGGCGTTTCCTGAGCCACGAGTCGAGCAAAGAATCTTATTTCCGCCAAGGTGGAGTTGCTGCCGCCTGTCAGTATGCATTTTCCTCTTCTCTCACCAGCTCCTTCCTGCCCCTCGCCACTTTCCTTATCCCCTTCGCCACCTCTCCCTCCAGCTTCTTTCCGTCCGATAGCATCCCTCCACCCTTTCCTAGTCTCTGCCACCCTGTCCTCATTATTTTTAACTTCTTACAAACCCTGCTATGCCCTTTCCTGCCTCCTGCCACTTCCTTATCCGTTTCTTCACCCGCTCCATCTTATTTTCATCCAGTATCACCCTTACATCCTTTCCTACTTCCTGCTACCCTGTTTCCGTCCTTGCTAACCTCACCTCACATCCCCTGCTTTGCTCTCTTCACCCCTGCTACCTTTTTCCTGCCTCTGTTATCCTCCGTTCTCTTCTGCTATCTCTCTTCTCTTACCCTTCTATGCTTTCTTCCCTCCTGCTACTTTCTCCCCGCTCTGTTATAGTCTTATCTCTCTCTACACGCCCTCTCTGCTATCCCCTCTTTCAGTCCCTGCTCTTTTCTTCCTTTCCCTAACACTATTTCCGCTTCCATGTCCCTCTATCCTCGCCCTTACAAATTGCCTTTCACCTTGTCGCCCTTCCGGTAACCTAACCACTTTTCTTCCTGCCTTCCGCCACCACCACCACCTCCCCAGTCCCCCGTTCGTCTATCTTTGTGCTCCTCCCCGTACCCTTTGCCTCCCTCATTAGATTCCGGGCGGCAATAATGACACTTCTAAGAACACGGAAGTGGGTGCGAGAAGCGCGTGCAGGAAAAATGAATAATGAGAAAAAATGATGTTTTCGGAAGTTTTTTAATTGCGTCTCCGGAACTAAAAGCTGGTAATGAAAAGGTCCCTGGGCATACAACAGCGGAAGTCAATATACCCCTGCTCTTTTCTCCCCTCTCTCTGCTTCCTTTGTCTGTCTCACGCAATTAAGATAAAAGAGAGAGAATAAAAGTGACCGAAATTGCTAAAGTTTTGATGATCTTCCCGGAAGTGCAACGCCAAGGAGGAGGAGGAGGTCGCGAGAGGCAGGAGGAGAGGGCACGAGTTAAAAAAATTTCTATCGTAACTTTTGCTCAAATTTTCCACACCTTCCGGGAGATGAAAGGACGCCCGCCTGTTTGCATCCCGTGGCAGTGAGTGAGCGAGCGATCCCGACCTACTTACCTACCTACCTACCTACCTACCTACCTACCTATCTACGTACCGGCCTATCTGCCCACCTATTACATCATTCTCTGTCCCTCCCACACACTCACACTCACACACACACACACACACACACACACACACACACACACACACACAGCTGCAGGCTCAGTTTCCACACATGCACAAGCGATTTTCATGCTTGAAGAATCACAGATGTTGAGAAATTGTGATGTAAGTAATAATAATAACAACTGTAATAATAATAATAATAGTGATAGTGGAAATGTTTTTGATGATGATGATGAGTAAGAGGAGGAGGAGGAGGAGGATAAAAATAATAGTTGCTGTAAGGATATGAATAAGAGTTAGAAAAAGAAGGATAAATAGAGAAATAATAATAAGAAGAAGAAATAAGATAAAAGAAAAAAACACAACAAAATAAAGAAAAACAAGAAACACCACCACTTCCTACGATCTCTTACTTACACAATCATTAGCATTGAGAAAGTTGGAAAAAAGTTCAACTAACTACCAAAAACTCTACAATCGCATTCCCTCCATCATCTCACAACTTTCCCCGACCACCTCCACCACCACCACCACCACCACACGCCATCCTCCACTAAGCCATAAGAAGGATCGGAGTACCTGCGCTACTAACTACTCCCACTGCCATACCGCTAACAAGAAGCATAAAAAATTGACCTCTCTTTTGTCCATTCTTCACTATTTTCTTTTATGGGAGCAGCGATTAGCGGGCTTTTTTTCCTCGCTCATTTTTTTCTTGCCCTTGAGTTGTTTCGTTCACTGTATAAAAACAAACACCACAATGCCGCATGACCCGACCCATATCAACACCAGTAGTACCATTGACATCCATACCACTAACACCACCAACACCAACATCACCACCAATAACAACAACACCAAACCTATTCTTACGATCACAATCACCACCACCACCATAACCACCACCACCAGAACAAGAAACATAACATCATCACCATCAACACCACCAAAACTAACATCACCATCAACATCAACAACAACACTAAACCTATTACTACGATCACCACCACCAACAACAACATCAACAACAAGAAACCTAAAATCACCACCATCAACATCAACACTTCTTATCACCAACACCAACACTTCAAACACCGTAACAACCACACCCACATAACCTCCATTTCCACGCACCCACGCACGAACACTTCTTTCAAAACAAAACTTAAAATGGAAGACTTACAGGGAGTTTCGAACAAGCGTGGGAACTAAACCAGACGAGAGCCTCAGATTTTTTTTTATATCCTCTCTCTACATATTATATCCGTTTCAATACTCGGAAGTGATGCGGTGGCTGCTTTCTCTTCTCTCCCCTTCACTTTACGGGGTTGAGCAATGATTCCCTACAGAGGATTATGCTTAGTCTCTTTTATCCCCGCAAACAATGGAATGCACAATGTCTTTTTTTTCCGATGAAGACAAAGGAAGAGGAATATTAGATAAGAAAAAAAGCATGACGGATTCCTGTAACTCACTGCCTGTTCCTATAAATACAGCCAAATATGATACAAAAAAGGAATGATCGAGGTGCTTTGTGTGTGTGTGTGTGTGTGTGTGTGTGTGTGTGTGTGTGTGTGTGTGTGTGTGTGTGTGTGTGTGTGTGTGTGTGTAATAAATAACCCATGAGAACGTAAAACTCAATCACTTCCCAACTAAAAATCAAAAAACACTCGCTTGTTATGGCCAGTGCAGCAGACGTTCTATCCTTGCCTGTATATAGTTCTTCCCACAAGCCGTATTTTGAAGACCTGATCTCCCGGTGGCGAAGTAAAAATATCCCGATGTAGTCCAAAGGCTTTCAAAATATATTCCCCCTTCCGCCACTCTCTTTCCCTCAGCCCACGTTCTTTTCCTTTCCTCCCTCCCTCCCTTCATCCCTCCACCACGTCCATGAATAATATGCAGATATGCGGAAGAATTGGTCATGTGTTCCGGCCTTTTCCTCCTCCTCCTCCTCTCTCTCTCTCTCTCTCTCTCTCTCTCTCTCTCTCTCTCTCTCTCTCTCTCTCTCTCTCTCTCTCTCTCTCTCTCTCTCTCTCTCTCTCTCTCTCTCTCTCTCTCTCTCTCTCTCTCGTCCCCCGGCGACTTTGAAGTGCATGCGTGCCACTTCACAAAATCGCTTACAAAGAACTTTCATACAATTTTCCGACGTGCTCTTCATGGACAATTCAGATAAACAAGCAATCACGGAGAGGGGCTATATATAGATCCATTGAAATGACTTTATGACGAGCCAACTCTTGTCTAGCTTTTGTTTCCGAATACTCCAATTATGTTCAACTTCAAACGTTTCACGAGGGTCATTTTTTATTATTATCGGAAAAAATTACCTTCACTCACATCAAACAATACGCATTTTTTTATATCCTAACAGAGAAGAAAAAGACATCCCTGATTAAAGATGCAGCTGTTCTTTTGCATTCGTTTTGGATTTATCTCTCTATTTCAACTTAAAACAAGGATTCACAATTAATCTTTTGAAAATAATACCCACTCAGCATCATATTTTTTTTTATCATTGGGAAAAAGAAAACAAACAAACACACACACACACACACACACACACACACACACACACACACACACACACACACACACACACACACACACACACACACACACACACACACACACACACACACATACGCACATACACACACTTCCATGGAAACGAAGGCAGAGCGAACCAGTCTAAGCAACAGAAAAGTCAGGTGACGCAGCTTAAAGCCATTTCCATCCTAGTGAAAAAAATAGTAAAGTGAAATGCAAGTGCAATTCCTTGCTATGCGTGTGTATAAATAGAGTCCTGTTTCCACATCAGTCACTTTACGAAACGAGTTGCGTTACAATGGTCACGTTGCATTAGTCTACGGTGTGAGCGAGCCACGTTTAACTGCATGTTACAGAGGGTCATTGAGAAGCTTCCCATCGATAACCGCTTAGTGTTTATTGCAGAGCTAAAAGTCGATGGGTTGACCTGATAACATGCTTGGGGGAGAGGAGGAGGAGGAGGAGAAAGAGGAGAATCATATTTCTTTATTACACGAACCTCTTTGCCATCTCCCTTCCAGTCACCTCACTGTTTCCATTTTACTTATTTCCTCCTCTTTTCCCTCCTCCTCCCCCTCCTCCCCTTCCTTTTTCTCCAACTCCATTCCCTCTTCCTCCACGAAAAGAGAATCACAATCATATATTTATGTATCTAATCATCTTTCCTTGATTCACACCATCGTAACTACTACTTGTTCCCTCCCATCAGTTTCCATTCTCTCTTCACCGGTCTCCTCACCCCCCTTCTCTCCCCTCCTGCAGGCCACCATTATGAGATGATCGAGGAGTCCCAGCACATGAAGATGGTCAGCGTGCGGAGCTTCCTGGTGCTGAGGGCAGAGGCTGGCGATGACGGACACCAGTACTCCTGCCGCGCCATCCACCCCGCCATCGTCTACTCTCAGCCGCCCCTCGTCGCCGCTATCAGGCTGGCTGTCTTCCGTAAGTCTCCTGTTTTTATCTTCCTTTCTTCCTCTTAACAAGGTAACAGCCTCCTTATCTACCTTTCTTCTTACTTTCTTACTTTTAACAGCGTATCAGCCTCCTCTTTGCATATCCCACCTTCCTATCTCCCTTTTCATCTTCCTTCTTCCTCTCAACACCGTAACAACCTCTCTTCGTATATCCCATGGATTTTCCATCTCCCTCCTCCCTTTTTTTCTTCCTATCTTCCTCTTGACAGCGTAACAGCCTCCTTTTCGCATAGACCATGAATTATACACACCTCCTTATCTCTCTTTTCGGCTTCGTTCATGAGTTTACGTCTCCCTGTTTTCACCTCCACACGCAGACCCACCTGGCCGCCCCGTCATCAGCGAGTACAGGACCGGCCAGGTGTTGAGGGCCGGGGAGAACCGGATTCTTGTGTGCCACGTGCTCGGCGGCAACCCTTCCCCTCGCGTCATGTGGTACCGCCATGGCAGACCCCTCAACCAGGAGGCCGCCGCTGCCGCCGCAAAGACCAACAGCCGAGGCAGAAGGAACGGCCTTGTGACCAGCGCGCACCCCGCCCGTCAGCTGAAGGCATCCGGAGGCGTGTTCGTGAGCCAGCAGGTGACGGCGACGCGGGAGGAGGACGGAGCCGTGTATGAGTGCCGTGTCAACAGTGACCTGCTGAACAAGCCCTACACTACCAACGTGACCCTCACCGTGCACTGTAAGTAGCCACGTGTAGTAGTTATAACAGCACTAGGCAACAGGCACTAAATCCTGATACGACACAAAGGGAATGTTGTTTTAGAGTTCACAATAGGAATGGGAAAGGAGTGGGAAGTATAGAGAGTTAAAGAAGGAGGTATTGAATTGTATGTGTTTGCGTGTGTGTGTGTGTGTGTGTGTGTGTGTGTGTGTGTGTGTGTGTGTGTGTGTGTGTTCAGAGAGGCGTGTCTGCGAGATCAGTGTTCATTCATCTGGGCTTCGCTGTCTCGTTGCATGGAAAAATTGAATCCTGCATATGGAGCGGAAACCATGACCTGTACACCGTGACCTGCATCATCATGACCTGTACACCATGACCTGCGACATCATGACCTGTACACCTTGACCCGCCAAGCCGTTACGAAACACCGTTAGTTCTTCTGTTGGTGAAATTACCCGTTGCTGCGTATGGCTTCCCTTGTGGCTTCCCAGTTCGCTCAGCGTCGTAAGTTTGGTGAATAATCGCCCGGAAGAGACTGATTAAATTGCAGAGAGCGGCAAGGAGATAGCTCATTCTTCTTTCAAGGTCAAAGGGTCTTCTTACCTTTATCTTACACTATAGAGTCAAAGAGAAAACGGAGATATGTACCTATACCATTGTTTTACTGTTGCCTAATACTGAACATACAATGGGTTATGCGTCTATTACTATATACGCTTGCCATACACAGAACGCTAAAGCAAGGCAGAGAGCGAATACAGGAGGTTCGTGAAGTTGAGATCTCCCTTCATTTAACCCTTCACTGCCAATACCGCCACAGTAGCCAATACGCAAAGCAACATAGCTCACACACACACCTCGATAAAAAAAAATACGGTAAAGGACTCTACATAAGCCACAAAAAAACATCGTCCTTCGCTACGTGCCAACTAGACTCTCTTATGATGCAGCACGCCAGTCAAATGTAATTGATACTTTGGACTCCGTGACAGATTTTGCTCCACGCGTGAACCCTCCCACTCCGTGCTGAAAGGAAAGGACAGGTGTGAAAGGAAAAGTAGGAGCACATAAGGATATTATATTTAAGTCCCCTGCCATTTTAACGACGCTGCCTGACTAAGTGTCGATATAGTCCTTTGAGCATCTTCGTTATAGGCATTTTAAAGAGCCTCTTATGTAACCCCGTGTTCGTGTACCCACGTGACAATCAAACAAAATTCATCGTGTATTTTCCCTGTATTCCGAAATGCCACTCTTGTTAGCATCATGTCGCATCCCATTCGTGATTGCTTCCTGTCGTGTCGCTACAGACTCTTTAGTGTTGCAAAACCATCCGAAGATAACAACTGGCAAGGCCTTTGATGTCATCCTTTATTAGTAGAGTAACGCATTAATCGAAAGAGTAATTGATATACGCAATACGTTTTAAATTCAGTACGTACCGGTCTTGTATTTACAGAAGTGCTACTTATTTCTTCTCCATAACCCGAACGCGCAGCACTCATTTGTTTTCTATTCATCGAAGTGCAACTCATAGATACACTCAAGTGGCCCTCATCTATTTTATATACACCCAATACCACTCAGTATCATCTCTGTACATCAAAGTGCCTCTAGTCTAGTTGAAGTGACACCCATCTCATATCTATGCATCGAAGTCCCACTCCTCTATACCCCGAAGTGCGCGTCATTCATCCTCCTCCTCTTCTATCCCTTCAGATCCTCCCAGCCACGTAGAGGTTCGAGGCCCCGCGGCGGTGTCTGTGGGCGAGGAGTTCACCGTCACCTGCGTCACGGCGCCCGCCAGTCCGCCTGCCACCATCAACTGGATTGTTCACGGTACGTTCACGCCCTCACCTTCTGTTATGTTTTGGGTACCGCCTCCAGCTCCTGACTCTTCTCTCCTCGCCTACTCCTCTGGAAAGTCCTTGTATCCGATTAGATATACGTGTGTTGCTGGTTTGTATTTGGTGTGTGGGGTTTTTTTTTTTTGGTCGGGGTCTGTGTGTGTAGGGGGGCCTCTGTGTGTGTGGGGGGGAATGGGGGGGGTTTTGTGTGTGTGTGTGTGTGTGTGTGTGTGTGTGTGTGTGTGTGTGTGTGTGTGTGTGTGTGTGTGTGCAAGCGCGCGTTCCCCTGACTCGCTTACACACTACTCGTTAGCCTGAACAACGGGGAACAACACAAACACCCTCCAAACTCTAAGTAAAGTCAACATATAACATCAGTTTTGTTTACACTAGCGCCACCTGTTGCATCCTCCCATCACATGCCTCTATGTAACAGACAGCCTCAGTCTCCATGATATTTAGGTCACTGGGTCGTATGTCCAGTCCGCCCTGATGCTAGATTTTGTGTTGCTTCCTCCTCTCCCTGCGACCCCTTTATCTCCTCTCTTACCGACCCTTCATTCAATTTTCCTCCATTTCCCCTTCCTTCCCGTGCGTCCCCTGCCCTCTCTCTCCCTGCTCTTTCATTTTTCCTTTCCTCCGTTTCCCCTGTCTCTCCGTTCCCCTCTAGACTCGCTTCCCTCCACCTCATTTCCCCTTTCCTCCATGTATTCCCCCTTCCCTCTCTCTGGCCCTTCCTTTCCATTTTCATCCATTTCCCCTTCCTCTCCGTTCCCTCTCCACTCGCTTCCCTGCCAGCCTATTACATCACTCCCGTCAAAACAGTGAGCTTACACGGATGTTACCTCCCGCATTTCTGCTCTTTCCTACCCTGTTTCCTTTCCCTTCCCCTTCCCCTCTCCCTCTCCCTCTCTCTCGACAACGGAATCATGTTTTTTTTTTCTATCGGATATAATAATTGGAAAGTCTTTGAAGAGTTTATTTATTAGTTGGATGGTGAATTTAAATGTTTACATCAGTTTTCAACTAATATGCGCGTAATGTTTTTGTTTATATTTTTATGTGTGTGAATTCTTTAGCGTTTTGTAATTGAGGGATCAGTGTTTGCATCGCTTATGTAATTCATTATACGGATATTAGTATTAGATTAAAAAAACACTATTACACACACACACACACACACACACACACACACACACACACACACACACACACACACACACCTTGCATAAAAGTGTCCTCTCACAAGTCCCTTCGATTTATACGAATACACATTATACATTCTATTTATTTTCATTTTCTCATGAATAATATTAAGATTGAATGGCCATGGAGAGCGGCAAGAGCATCACAAACACACACACACACACACACACACACACACACACACACACACACACACACACACACACACACACACACACACACACACACACAAGCAACCAAACAAACAAACAAAGCACTAAACAACATCCCAGTGAATATCAAAACACTAACTCAAAAATTTCATCATCAAAGCATTCTCTCACATTACGCGTTGACCTTATAACACAAAAAAATCACTTCAAACGTAACTTTAAGGTGTGGCTGCGCGGTTCACGGTGGATGATTCTCGCTTACATCACGTCAGGTAGGCAGGCAGGTAGGCAGGCAGGTAGGCGAGCGGGGAGAGGCATGTGGGGGTGCGGGGCGGGGCGAAGCAGTGGGTCAGTCTATCATACACTGCCCATGCGCGAGGGACACCACCACCTGATCCTCCCGCCTCTCCCGCCGCCGCCGCCACCTTCCCGCCGAGGCCACACAGTATTGACTCATGACGGCGCGGACTTGTGCTTTCACGTGCCTTGGTTATCTATGTATGCCTCCTCCTCCTCCTCCTCCTCCTCCTCCACTTCCTCCTGCTTCTTCTTCTCCTTCTCCTGGTGCTCCTCTTTCCTCAGCGCATCTCTCCTCTTCTCTCTTAACACCTCCTCTCTCTCACTGTCGCCTTCTCCTCCTCCTTCTCCTCCTCCTCCTCCTCCTCCTCGTTCTTCTTCTTCCTCTCTTCCTCCACGTTTTTTTCCTACCTTCTCCCACAGGAAAGCCACTAACTCCTCCTCCTCCTCCTCCTCTTCTTCCAGCTCCTTCTTCTTCATCTTCCCTCTCCTTCAACGCCGCCGCCACTTCCTCCTCCTTCAGCTCTTCCTTCCTCTCCTTCACATTCATTTTCCTCCCTCTTAGCCCTTACCATCTCCTCCTCCTCCTCCTCCTCCTCCTCGTTTTTCTTCCTCTCTCTCCTTCATCTTCTCTTTCCGCCCGCAAGTTTTCTTTTCCTTCCTCCTCTTTCTCCTCCTTTTTCTCCTCTTTCAACATCGCCGCTCCATCTTTCTTCCTCCTCCAGTCTTTCCTTTATTCTTTCTTTTCTTCACGCATCTTTACCATTTTTTTTTTTTTTGGTTACCTTCTTGAGTTTATTTCCCTCCCTGCCTCCCTCCTCACCCACCTTCTCCTTCTCCTCCTCCTCCTCTTCTTCTTCCTCTTCCTCCTTTTCCACTCCGTCTTAGTGCAGGGAGGAGATTTTCATGTTTAACCTGCACTATTTTATTTCCTTCCTTCTTGAGTTTCTTTCCCTCCCTGCCTCCCTCCCTCCTCACCCACCTTCTCCTGCTCCTCCTCCTCCTCTTCTTCCTCCTCCTCCTCCTTTTCCACTCCGTCTTAGAGCAGGGAGGAAATTTTCATTCATAACCTGTTCTTGAGCGGCCTCCTTTGTCTCTCATGTTCCGCTAATCTTTTCTCGGGAACAGCTTACCGCCGCGCTCTCTCATATAATGTATTTAGGAAGTTAAAGAGTATAACTATAATGTATGCAGCGCTCCCTTTCTTCTCCTTCTCTCTCGCTTTTTCTCTCCTCCTAACCTAACCTAACCTAACCTAACCTAACCTCTCCCTATCGACCTGACTTAACCTAACATAACCTAACCTCACATTACCTAGCCTATCCTAACATCTCCCTATCGATCTGGCTATTCATATATCTCTCTGTCTATCGTAGTAATTAGATATTTAGACTCTGATCATCACACTTCATTCGGATTCCTGCTTCAGTGATAAAAGTTTCGCCTTAATAAAAAAAAAAGTGAAAATAACGAGCACTGATCAAGTAAAATAGATTAGTAACAACAGATGACAGCACGATAATAAATAACAATGAGAAAATTATAACCAAATGTGTGTCTGTGAGTGTGTGGGGGGGGGGGGGGGGGGTGGGTATAAGAGCGAACAGAATGGAAAGCAACTGCGAACCATTCATATCCGTGTCCGTTCGAAGGGAAGACAATAACATTTTGGCTTCAGTTAATTAGTGGAGATCAACTTTCCCTCGCAAAGATCCCTGCATAATAAGAGAGAGCGAGGGGAAGAGAGAGGGACGTTCTGGATTTGAGAGCCTTAATTATACCGTAGTTTCCTCCACCCTTCCTCGTTACCTAGCGCAGCCACGTCATCAAGGTACTGGGGACGGTATAGAGGAAGGGAATGCCAATGTATCTCCTTCCTGTCACGGATATTCAAGCTATAGTCAAGATATATTCGCTTTTATTCTCTCTCTCTCTCTCTCTCTCTCTCTCTCTCTCTCTCTCTCTCTCTCTCTCTCTCTCTCTCTCTCTCTCTCTCTCTCTCTCTCTCTCTCTCTCTCTCTCTCTCTCTCTCTCTCTCTCTCTCTCTCTCTCTCTCTCATTTCTTCTTTTTTGTCACGCAAGACGACTTTTTCTTTCCCTCCATATACCTTCCTTTTTCAACGCTCACCCTCACATCTTTTAACATTGTCTCCTCTTCCTTCATTCTTCACTTTTACACGTATTCACAAGATTTCACGCACTAACACTCTCTTCTTCCTTCTCTTTCCACACTCACACGACTTTTTCCATCTCTGAGTTCCCTCCATATGCCTTCCTTTTCCCTCCTCCTCTTTTTTTAACACGTTCTCTCAGGCCTTCACACACGAACCCTTAATCCTCCACGCAGACATCTCTTTCCTTCCCTCCACTTCCACACTCTTTCCCCGTCACATATGTCCAAGAGATAAGAATTTACAGCTTCCTTCTCCTCCTCCTTCCCCTACCAAGTCATTCCTTCCTTCCACTGACCATATTTTTTCCCTCGTTTCTTCCCCCGTCATCCAAGTCTAAGAGATCAGTTGCCAGGTTCCTCCTCCTTCACTACCCTGCTCGCAACATCCAGACGAGTTCTTTTCCATTCCATTCACTGTTGCTTAGCGTCAAGAGAACACACATAGACCCTTTCCCCTTTCTTCCCCTTCCTTAACGCCCTTCCTTCTCGCTCCCTTCGGCTGTTACTGGGCACCCTTTCTTCTTCTTCCCCTTCCCTAACGGTGTCATGAACCTTTCCTTCCCATCACCACGGCTGTTACTGAGCACCAAGGGACTGGCAATCACCTCCCTCTATCGATCTTAGGAACCTTCCGCGATGGTGTTTCAAGGCCACGCAAATTGAAGCAAGTAGAATGGCTTCGCTCTAACGTCATCAGTGTAATGTAGTTTGTGACTCCTCCTCGTCTCTCCCTCTCCCCTCCCTCTCTCTCTCTCTCCTTCTTTCACTTTATCACTCTTTCTTCACACCTTCACCTGTCTGCCCGTTTACCTGCCTACGTGACTCCCTTCCTCGCTTCCTAGTTCCCGAAGTCCAGTTTTTTCTCTTTGTTTTCTTATTCAAAAGTAAATCTCTTCCGGCATTCCCCCTGTCATCGCTTGTTAAGTTTTATTCCTCTTTCCGATCGCTCTATATTAGGGAAAAAAAATAGTGTCTTTTCAACTTCATTCAATCACTTTACTGATGAGAGTTTGGCGTAAAGCGAGTGGTGTGTGACGTGTGTGCGTGTGTGTGTGTGTGTGTGTGTGTGTGTGTGTGTGTGTGTGTGTGTGTGTGTGTGTGTACAGCTATGACGTATATCGCTTTGTATCTATAAATCGATTGTATTTATTATTATTATAAGATGTAGTGACACTTTTACAGCTGATTACACTCTCTCTCTCTCTCTCTCTCTCTCTCTCTCTCTCTCTCTCTCTCTCTCTCTCTCTCTCTCTCTCTCTCTCTCTCTCTCTCTCTCTCTCTCTCTCTCTCTCTCTCTCTCTCTCATCTTCTCACTCTCTCGTCTATCCCTCTCTTTCTCTCTTCCCTCTCTCTCACTAACTCATTCTCTCCTCCCTTAATCCCTCTCTCCATCCCTCACTATTTTTTTTCCTCTCTCCCATTCATTCGCCATTTAATTCTCTCAAATCCTCTCCTTCATTCAATGACCCTCTTTCTCTTTTCATAAAACCCTCTCTCTCTGTCTCTCTCCCTTCCTCTATTACCCCTCATTAGTAATTCCTTCCCTATCAAGCCCTCTTTCCTTCTCTCTGTTCATCTCCCTTCCTCTCTCTCACACCCCTCATTCGACATTCCTTCCCTCCTTCTTTCTCACCGTTCCCTCCTCTCCTTTAACACAAAGAGCTCCAATTAAGAATGCCCTCAGGATCTTACACGACATTCCATCCCACGCCTGCCTAACATCGCTTGCATATTTCTCCTCCTCCTAAAGGCATCACCATCACCAAGGGGAACTCCACCGTGACCGAAGACTACGAGGGCGGCTGGGTCACCACGTCTATCCTAACCAAGCGGCTGGTGAGGACCCTCGAGACCCACGACATGACGGAGGCCAACGTGGAGTGCCGAGCCGAACACCCAACGACGACCCGAACTGGAGTGAGGAGTAGCCACGTTATCAATATCCTGGGTGAGTGTTGTCGGGTGTTTGGTTCGTGTTCTCAGTCGCTTTTGCCTCTCTCAAGTGTTTCCCAAGTCCGCAAATGAGGTTAGTCGGGTTCTCATGGGTGATTTACTCATTCATGGTGCAAAAGCCTTGTCAAACTATCACTAGGCTCATAAAACTCCCCATTATACCCAAAACATTTACGAAAGCCTTGTCAAACGTGTGTGTAAGCCCCGATATGTAGAATATGGGTCTTGGATGGAAGGAGCCTAATCTGACCTGACCTGACCTAACCTGCCCTGACCTACCCTGCCGAACCTATCCTGACCTAACCAAACCTGATAGTCTGGAAGAGCGTTCTTTAATGTTAGTAGGAAGGGACTTAACCAAACCAACCCTCACCATGCCTAACGAAACCTGTCCTGAACTCACCAAACCTAATAATCTGATCGAGTGTGAACTTGTGTTAGGAAAATGAGAACCAAAGCTCACCAAACCAAACCTAACCTAACCAAACCTAATCTACGCTAACGCACAGCAGCCTTGAGACAGAAAAGTGAACCGGTTAGCTGCGCGTAGGAAAAAAAATGATAACACAAAAAGAGAAAAGTACAACAAAGTCAAGTCTATAATTTTAAAGTAAGGTGAAGTACGGCCCAGGAAAACGACACAAAAGTTAATAAAAGTCGAATAAGAATCCAACCCGAGCAAACAGCGGCTCGAGGATAAAAGGGAAAAAAGAAAAAGGAAAGAGAATGGGGAAAGTCTGGTCTGGTCGAGTGAACCCGTACGTACGTTTCCCATTTGTCGGGGCGTCTGTGGCTGAAATGACGGACGGAAAAGAGATGAATGTCGGAAAAAAAAGTGTTTCTGGTCCGCCTGGCTGGATCACTAAAGGGAATAAACGGAAATGAAGAAAGATGTGGTTCGACAGAGAGAGAGAGAGAAGGGTTGCCAATATACCGAGATAGACAACACACACACACACACACACACACACACACACACACACACAGGCGGATAGACGGGCAGACAGGCACAGACAAAAAAAAATACCCAGAGAAACAAAGACATACGATCTACAGACAGACAGACAAACAAACAGAGGGACGATATGAATGACCCAGCGACAAACAGACAAAATATAAATACGACAAAGAAAAAACACATTATCTTAAACATCAATCGTACCATAAAGCACTTCATTATAACCATACAAGAAGACACATTATATAGATACCAAAACACAGATACAACATTATAACACGCAACACCGACCAACACTTGGAACAATTCGCAATGTATGGCGGTAAATCTAAGTAGCGCATCATCACTCATAGAACCAAAGACAAAAATACAGATAGACAAATAGGTAGAGAAATAGACAGATAAGCGGACTAATTAAAAGGTAGTAAAGGAAGCGAAGAAAGAAGCATAATTAAGAAAAACAGCGAGGAAAAACAAGAAACCGGAGACGAGATGAGAATGATGAGAGAAAAAACGTGATGCGAGAGAAGGAGAGAAGAGCTGTGATTGGCTGGCGGGTGCAGTGGGCGGGGCTTAGAGAGAGAGAGCGAGTGAATCCAAGCAGAGGAAAAGTTTGCTAATAGGAGAGGGAGTGGCGAGAGAGAGAGAGAGAGAGAGAGAGAGAGAGCATGCGCGGTTTAAAGCAGAACAACTAACGGTCAGGTCATGAGGATTTATTACACAGTCTCTCTCTCTCTCTCTCTCTCTCTCTCTCTCTCTCTCTCTCTCTCTCTCTCTCGATATTCTTTCTTCCTTTCCCTCCTCTTGTTTCTTTGTTTTTATTTTCTTTTTCCTCTGATTCATTCCATCCCTTCCTGCTTATCGTTTTTCTTTGTTCCAGTGTCTGTCAGTTTCTTCATCATCCTTCCCCTTTTTGCTGCTCTTGTCTCTTTCTCTCCTTTTTCACTTTTATGCTTTTTCTTTCTCTTGTCTTTTCTTCTCCTTGTAATCTTTCGTTCCCCGTATATAAATAGACGGTATTACGATTAATCTCTTAATAATACATCTAAAAGAATAGTGATAATAATAATGACAATAATAAAAACTACAGCTTCAACTACTACTAATTCTACTTCTACTACTAATACTACTACTACTACTACTACTGCAACAACAATAATCACTATTCAAATACATGTAGCACGATGAATATGCCTCTCAGTGAACATAAAAATAAATGCCTGCTATCCCCGAAACATATCACCATACAATGAATACCAAAACATGAATATTCAGCTTTATATGAAAATTAGTTCTTCATGTTCAACCGAGCTAACGTATACTTACAATCATACAGACAGACAGACAGACAGAAAGACCTACATACGCAGTTCTATTCTTTTCTCCTTTTCAAAAACGTCGCATCTCATGTCAAAGCGAAAAAGAGTAATACCTGGGACCCAGACACAGGTGTAATTTCATTGGCACGTCGCTAGCCGGGCGGAAATGAAAACTCCCGCCAATATCCGGAGGTAATGTCTGCATGTGTGTGTGTGTGTGTGTGTGTGTGTGTGTGTGTGTGTGTGTGTGTGTGTGTGTGTGTGTGTGTGTGTGTGTGTGTGTGTGTGTGTGTGTTTTCCTCCTGTCAAAACACTCGTTGCTTAGATATGAAAAAAATAATCCATGCGTTCTTTTGAAATATTTATCTTTGCATTTTTTTCTCTTGCATAAAAATTTCACATGAACAGGAAAAAAAAAAAGGAAATCGTTCAGTATTGCAAAAACAGTCAATGTAAAAATGATGATTTCTTTTTACTGCCGATGATTTCAGTTCGACAGTAAATTATTTCTCATTCTCATCGCGCGTTGAGCCCGTGCGGTGGCGCTTTGATCGGGCGGCCCGGCAGCGGATTGGTAAACTACATAATGCTACCCGGCGACGTGCAGCTCTCAATCGGCTTGTTTAATTCCTGTCCGGGCTAGGCAAACAGAACCACGCTGTCCCATTCACCTCTCGACGGGTGGGCGGTTAATTGGTATCCTCGAGCTGAATAGAGAGCGATTCCTATACACCCTTTAGCGGCAGGGGGTATGCCAACTCCGCCCCTTCCTCGTCCTTTCCAGCGCGGTTCCACGTTACAGTGAGGGACATATTCCTAAACATTTTGGCGCCCAGGCACTCACATTTGACAAGGCTTTCGTAGGAGTTGTGAGCCTTGCCATGGGTAGTTTTATGACCGTGGTGGTAATTTGACAAAGCTTCTGCACCATGAACGGGGATATGAACCAGGCACTCACATTTGACAAGGCTTTTGTAGGAGTTGTGAGCCTTGCCATGGGTAGTTTTATGACCGTGGTGGTAATTTGACAAAGCTTCTACACCATGAACGGGGATATGAACTCATTAGGACCCGGTTAATATCCTTTTTGGTCTTTGAAAGTAAATAGCTGATGTGAAAAGTGGAAGTGACCAAGAATACCGACATTAGTTAAATCTCTGGATATTCGCGTATGTATTGGCGATAGCTGTTAATGGTTCATATATATAAGTTGCTACTATACACCCACCTCCATGAAATTAATGGTAAAGAGAAGGCTTGGAATGGAAGAGAATTACATCAACTGCTTTTTAGGTTTTCTCATTGTTAAAAATCAAACGCAGAAATTCAAGTTTTCTCTAATTGTTAAGTAAGCATCAGCGAATTTCTCTCTTCCAGTTATCGTTGTATTCATTCTTTACTAATTTTCTTGGTACACGCTCCACAAATATTCTCTTGTTTATCTTTCTGTGTTCATGTTACATTTCTTTTTTGACTAACAATGAATATATATGTCTCAGTTTCCTTTCCACTCTTCGTTTCTCTATTTTCCTCCTGACTCAGTTCATGAAATAATTGTTCTTTTTTTTCTTTTTCGCTTGTGTTCTCTCTCTCTCTCTCTCTCTCTCTCTCTCTCTCTCTCTCTCTCTCTCTCTCTCTCTCTCTCTCTCTCTCTCTCTCTCTCTCTCTCTCTCTCTCTCTCTCTCTCTCTCTCTCTCCCTCTCTCTCTCTCTTTTCCGGCTTTCCTTTGTCTTCTTTCTCTTGCCACACGTTCACTCAAAAAAAAAACTAACACTCATCCGACACAACAGTTTTATTTCCTTTCATTCTGACACTATTTTTTTCTTTGTTTCTTTCCCTCCTTTTCTTTTCCTTTCCTTCTCTCTCTCTCTTTTCCAGCACTCCGTTTTCGGTTTCATCTCGTCACTTTTCTTATTTTACTCCAAACTATTTTTTCTTTCTTTTCCTTCCTTCCATGTAAGAAGCATTTGTTTCACTCTCTTTCTCTCTTCCACTTATCGCTTCTCAATTGCTTCATTTTTCTTATTTTCCTCCTAATTATTTATTTTATTACCTTCATTCCATATAATAACCACACAGGTCTCTCTTTTCCAGACTTATTCTACTTCTATTCTATTCTATCTCTACCTGCCATAAGTTCCATAAATGAACCAAACCCTCAACCAGCATAACTCTTGTCCCCGCAGAGCGTCCCGGCGAGCCCCAAGTCGAGGTGGAGGGCAACGGGAAGGTGATGAGCGGTGACGAAGTGACTCTGGTGTGTTCCTCGGCGGGCGGCAACCCAGCGCCTGAACTAACGTGAGTACCAAGCGAGTCTTCTTCAGTACGTGTGCCTCTGAATGGTCTTAATTTCCGAGTGATTCTGTCCCCCCGTGTGGGTATAAATCGACAGTAATATTTAGTATCGTTTGGCCGTGAATAGTCTTATGTTCTATGTAATTCTAACTCTCCGTGTGAGTATAAAGCGACGGTCTTCTTTAGTGCGTGTAGGTTTAAATATATAAAGAACAGTGTGATGCTGCGGCTCCGTGTGGCTGCATAGGGTTGGCAAAACGGGTTAAATACAGTGAAGGCTTATGGTGGTTAGATGTAGGAACGCAAAACGCTTGATCACAGTCGTATTTTCAATCGGCCAAAACGCTGAGGAATACTACATTTAACTTCCACAACAGTTTTCCCTTGAGCTACAACTAGAAACTGATATCACTGGTCTAAGGATGCACATAATGGAGTTTACTTAATTAAAATCGCATATCCTGCTCCTTCGCCCCGAGTTTTTAATGACGCGATAAACTCTACGCATCTTTCAAGCCACGTTTCACATACTCGACAACAACAAGTCATATATTACTTCTCAACGCAGATTCTTCGTCACATTACTCATTTCTAGTCTCATTATCCCCGAAAACTAACTAAATATTAACCAGTGCATATAATGATTAATTAATGTACCTGTTAGCAATGCACGTCAAGGTTGGTTGGAGTCACGTGTAATTAAAATGACATGCACCGTAATTGCACCGTTAATTATAAACTTTTAAATCTGCATGACTGTGGATTTTATTTTACTACGCCTCCAAGTCTATTTTCGGGCACAAATTGACTCCTACGCCGCTCTTATCATGATGGACCCAATCACAGTTATATTACTTTCAAGGGCGTCATTATTCACAGTTTTCTTTCTCCTGAGAACACCCAAAATTAACTCGAAAAGTGGACAAAGTTTCCCTCGTGTGTCCTGTAGCCCCGTGGAGAGTCTTCCCTTCATCCTTAATAACATAATAACAGATGACCGCAGGTGGGCTAACAACACCCTCAAAATAGCTACCTTCGTCCCACAGAATAACTCAATTAACATGTGACCGCAGGCGACCAACACAGAACCTCCCATCGCCGTCCTCTTTCCCCCTGTCTAAATGGCCTCCTTACTCTCCCTCAGAATGTACAAGGGCACTGAGCGACTCCAGGGCGTGACCGTGAAGACCGAGGGCGGCGTGACATGGGCCAGGGTCAAGGTGGAGGTCAACGCTTCGGACAACGGCGAAAAAATAACGTGTGAGGCCGCGAGTCTTGCCACCAGCATCCCCATCGCCGGCCAGGCCATCCTCAAGGTGAACTGTGAGTATCATGAGCCAAGACTTACTGTTGACTGAGTACACCTCCCTCTCCCACACACACACACACACACACACACACACACACACACACACGATAATAATGCATATTCCCCCAAGCAGCCTCAGAAGTTAGTTTGCTAGTTTGTTGGGGCGAGCAAGCGAGCGAGCGGGCAAGTAAGCAAGGCTAGGCGTAATTATAGCCGCTTACAAATTGTTACCTTCACCGCCTGTCCTTGATGATTAACGAACAATGTACGCCGTCCCCATATGAGACACGGCTTGAGTCCTTCAGTGAATTGGAGAAACCTGGGAAATCCTGTGAGGTTTTGTTGTTTCGTTTATGTAGTCGCTCATTACCAGCTCCCACCTTCATTTTTTGTTAATAGTCTATAGATTTAAACAATTTGCGCAGGATACATTTGTACAAACATGCGTCCATAAATAAATACGAGCATAAGTAAAGTAGCCACCCAAACAGAGAGAGACAGACAGAGACAGGCAGACACACAGACAAACTAAGAATCAAACCAAGAGACAAGCAAAAACACATACAAACAGAAAACACACACACACACACACACACACACACACACACACACACACACACACACACACACACACACACATTCATTCATTCATATTTTCTCTCTCTTACGTGCCTCTCGTAATGAAGGAACGAATAAATAACAAGAAAACACAACTCCCTCTGCCGCGAAGCAAACACACACACATGCCGGCGGGGGCTGTTTGGTCATTAGCTGGCGGGCGGGCGGCGGAGGTCGTGGAAATAATAATGAGTGGCGCGGAGCTTCGCCAACGGGGCCGCAAAAGACGCTAATCACCAAAACAAGGACGCGCTGAAAGACTTTTATATTCTATTAACATTAACGATACTAGAGCAGATCTCTCTCTCTCTCTCTCTCTCTCTCTCTCTCTCTCTCTCTCTCTCTCTCTCTCTCTCTCTCTCTCTCTCTCTCTCTCTCTCTCTCTCTCTCTCTCTCTCTCTCTCTCTCTCCCAGTATCTAGTTGTATCTAGTTATTATTAATTGAAACAGCTACTCAGATATGTATTTACTTATCTAGCCATCGAGAGAGAGAGAGAGAGAGAGAGAGAGAGAGAGAGAGAATTGGAGAGGGAGAGAGGTGGGGGGGAAGAGAGAGAGAAAGAGAGAGAGGACATGAGAGAGAGCGCATCAGAGAGAGAGAGAGAGAGAGCACCGCTGAAGGCTATTCTAAAGATGACCTGCTGCAGTGAACCAGGGTGGGGTGCACGTCGGGGCGTACCTGGCAGCGAAAACATGAATGAACGTGACCGATCAATGACGGGTGCGCGGAGGCGGCGGCGAGGGATCGGCGCAGCGGGCGAGGTCTTTGTGAATGGCGCGGCTGCCGGAGGTCTGACGATTACCTCCACCCCGACTTCCCTTCCTTAGCAAAGACTTTAAAAACGTGTCTGAAGGGGCCATAGACTTGATTCCCTGTTTTGGGGCTGTGTTAGGTTTTGCTTTTTAGGGTTCAGCATTCGTTTTACAAGAGGAAGTTAGTGTTGCGGTCTTAAGAGTAATTATAATGCTTTGTGTTCTTTGGTAACTCAACAGGAGAGACGGGACAAACAGGCGCTGGGAAACTGGCAGGTGGTGAGGGTCGCTTTTTTCGCCTTTCGAATGAGAAAACATCATAAGCTCTCATTTTATTAATTAATACTTATACCAAAAAACTTTCTCCATGCATAAAAACATGCGAATAACAGTGCCAAGAGAACAAAGACTCATTCGTTCTTTATTAGGCGTATATCACAAAGCAGAGCTGAAAACCTTTGTTGCTACGATCGGTAAAAACGATGATAATTGTAAAACACCGCGACGTGCAATTGATGAATGGGAAACTAAGAGGAAATAGCATTGTGTTTACGTGACTTAGATAGACAGATGGATTGGTAGCGACATACAGAGTTAGACAGAAAGGCAGAAGAATTGAAAAGGTAAATTGGTACATAAATTTAAATAGATATATACCCCGATAGACTGATAGATTGGTATAGACGATGATAAGAGGTAGATAAAGATAGACTGACAAGTACAAAGATATAGATAGCATGCAAGATAAGGATATGTAGAGGATAGCTGCAGATATGCCTCGAAATGAACATAGACATACAAAAGCAAGAGTGATGAAAAATATTAATCTGTTTAAATAGAATAAAAATAAAATAATTTACTTACAACACACAAGAAGAAAAATTAATTACGTTAAACTCGACTGCAAAAAAAACTTGGTAATTACACTAATGAATGTTCTCTCTCTCTCTCTCTCTCTCTCTCTCTCTCTCTCTCTCTCTCTCTCTCTCTCTCTCTCTCTCTCTCTCTCTCTCTCTCTCTCTCTCCTTTATGACTCTTTAACACACACCTTACCTAATTCCTCCCTCCATGTTGTACCATCACACAACAGGAGAACAAAGCAATAGGCATTATCAAATCACCCCCCTTCTGTCCCGGCTAATTGAGTGTCCAGAGCGGTAATTTGATCAGGTGTTCTGTTTCATCTGCCCCCACCCCCCCCCACCCCACCCCACCACCCTTCGCGTTTCATTCACTGCCATTCTCTTTGCCTTACTTAGCGGCGGGACGAATTCGCATAGACATTATTTTATGGCCGTTTATGAAGACCGAACGATTACCTGTCATATCACCTGCCGCATCCTCCTCCTCCCCCTCCCCTCTGACAGCTATCATTACCTCTCACCGACTGTTTACCTGGCTGTCTCGCTTCTAATTGGTTCTCGTCTCTCACAGTCTGATGCATCGTTCCTCTTCCTTCGTCTCGTCTGCCGCTGGTTTTCATCCCCTCTGCTTAACTTGTCTGAATTTGCCGCTTTACGGTCTTATGATTTTTGTTAGCACGCGTCTTCCTCCATCCGAACCTCACGTGGCCCCGCTGCACTAGACTCCCTTCTCATTGTTATGCCAACGTTGTTTATTTTACCGGACTATCAATCAGACTAAATCTTAACTCTCTCTTCTATTACGCTCTACAAGAAATGACCATCCGCAGTATAGAGTTAATAAGCTTGTCTCCCCAGTCTGTTCTTTAGGATCTGTGTATATTCGACATCTGTTTTAGCGGTTCTCTTTTGTTCTCCTTTTTATATCCGGCCCTAACAAGCCTGTAGGGAATCATGAAACTGGATCAAAGGGTAGCTCGCTTCACACACAGCCAGATGCTCGCCGCCCTCCCGAGATAGAAGACTTTGATCTCGCGTCCGCCGCTACCGAAGCCTAACACGATGAAGCTGGAGGTCAGATCTTGCTTCACTTCCTGACTGCGGCTTTCACAGGGTTAGGCCGGAGGAAGGATGAAAGGAAGGACGAGAATATATAGATTAGCCGACAGCGATCCCTGACTTCGGCTAACGCTGCTCTGGTCACTTTGGGTGGTAGAGAAAGAATGAATTGATAGATGAACCTGTGCTGGACTAGCCTCGATTTCGGTGACTTAGAGAGAAAGCGAATATATGCACGAAATGAAAGCGAACCGATATCAGCTGAGAAAATCGGTTTGTGGTTCCCGTCAGTGAAGTTTTTAATATCGGACAAGTTTTCTCTTTCTTTCGTTCTCTCTTCCTGAATAAAGCGAGTCAAATTAGATTTAACCGCAAGAGTCAAGGAGAATAACTGTCGAGGAAAGTGGTTGACAACGCTGCTCGCTAACTAATCATGGGGAAAATTTCATGTCAAGTGCCTCGTATATAACAGAACCTTATTTAGTCCTCTCTCCTCACTGTTGAATAAAATGAGAAAATTATACTCAACTCCACGAGGTTAAGAGGCAAATTCATTCATATTACATGGAGATGAAATTATGTTTCTAGACTTTTTCGAGTAATACCTAATTTAAAGGCCCACTAGAGATTTAATAATGTACACCTGTGCGAGGAGAAGGCGTCGAGTTTTGTTAAAGGTAAGCCGGAAACTATACGCCATTCAATCACTTAAGTCTCGTTCATTCTTTCCATTTTCCTTAATTCGTTTGTTTTATTTCTCCCTCTCTCCCTCTCCCTCTCTCTCTCTCTCTCTCTCTCTCTCTCTCTCTCTCTCTCTGCCATTATTGTAAGCGTCACGTCAAACAATATCGTCACAGCATTCGACGTCGCTCTCGAGGAAATATTTCACGTATTTGTCTTGGCATTTGACACTTCAATAATCCTGATCGTATTACCATTTGGAAGCGCACCTGCCCACGCTCTCTCTCTCTCTCTCTCTCTCTCTCTCTCTCTCTCTCTCTCTCTCTCTCTCTCTCTCTCTCTCGATCCCCCAACTTTATCCCTCCTCCTCCATCCCTCCTCTTCTCCCTCCGTCCAACGCCCACAGAATTTCATTGATGCTCAGGCCTGCGCGCGCATCCCAAGCTTGCTCCATTCAGTAATCTGCGCGCATCAGGTGTTGGCTTCCTCCCTCTCTTCTTCACCCCCCTAAACCCCTCCTACGTGTTCCTCTTTCCTATGCCTTCCTCTCCCCCTCCTGCTGTTTCTGCTATCTGCTCTTCCCTCCCACCGCCGCCTCTCTCTCCTCCAGCTTCCCTCTCATCGTTTTGCTTTTATTTCCTCTCTGCTCTCCAAGCCGTCATATTGCTCTCTCTCTCTCTCTCTCTCTCTCTCTCTCTCTCTCTCTCTCTCTGCCTTTGTTTCTTCACCTCGACTACCTGCTGTTTATGTCCCCCCTCCTCTCCTTCCTCCCTCCTACCTCCCTTTTGGCGCTATCCTCCTCCTCTTTTTCTGCTTTCTCCTCCTCCTCCTCCTCCTCCTCCTCCTCCTTCACCCCCTCCTCCTCCTCCTTCTCCCCCTCCTCCTCCTCATCCTCCTCCTCCCTCTTTTTCCTCCTCGGCTCTAATATCCTTCCTCTTTCTCTTTCTTTCGTGTTTTTCCTCCTTTTCCTCCTCCTCCTCCTCCTCCAACCACGCCACCGGTGTTGTTGCCACCACCATCACCACCTAGTTATCGCCTTCCCCTCTCTCTCTCTCTCTCTCTCTCTCTCTCTCTCTCTCTCTCTCTCTCTCTCTCTCTCTCTCTCTCTCTCTCTCTCTCTCTCTCTCTCTCTCTCTCTCTTCATGTAACATTCAAGGGACACTGTTCACCCAGCAGTCCCGCCCTCACACACACACACACACACACACACACACACACACACACACACACGGACATGGACACCCACCACCCCTTTCTCTCCCCTACAAACACCACCTAAAAATACATACACATCCCTACCCACACTCTCCTACGTAAGCCACTCTACACACCTCTCGAATTGCCCGGTGTACCCTTAACAACTCTCTACAATACCTTTCCCACACCTGGCGTCTCCCTTTCCATCTCCTCCCACGCTGCGGCAATTGGTGCACTGCAATCCCCCTTTCCCTCACTCCCTGATCCTATTTCTCATTCACGGTTCTCGTTTGACTATTTTCTGACCCTCGACTCACCCTCCCTGCCTTGCCTTCCCCCGCAGTCCCGCCGTGGGAGGTGCGGAGCTGGGCCAACCCTCGCAGCGTGGAGGTGGGCCATGTGGTGAAGCTGTCCTGTGAGTCTTCAGCCAGCGTGCCTCCCTCCGTCATCAACTGGCACTCCCCCGGGGCAGCCCTCAGCCAGCCCTCCGCCAAGCACTCCCCTGGCCTGTTCGGCGGCACTGTCACCAAGTAAGTTAAGCACCTCTGGGATGCTAATCAGCGACTATATGGTGTCTGTCTGTGTGTTGGTCTATTAATTTGTATCTTGCCTTAATATTTGCTTGACAATGAAAGTCTTAATCTATTACTCCTTTTTTATGACTTGGGAGCTAGATATTACAGTTCCAGGGCTAAGAATGTGTCAATCTTCGCTCGTTTTCTAGTCAACATGTCTCAGTCCTTTACTCATTTCTTTGTCTGGGGTTTAGTAAAGGTGAGTAGCTTTGCGTTTACATGTATTCTTTCCTCTGCAGGTCAAAGGTGCGTGTGCGTGTGCGCGCCGAGGACCAGGGCCGCATCATCACCTGTGAGGCTGACAACGGTCTGGGCGTCACCGTGGCCACCAACATCACCCTCGACGTGCTGCGTGAGTGTCTGCCGCCCTTCGTTACAGACCAGTTCATTCCTATGTTCGAGTGGCTGTCGTGTTTATGTAACTTGTCCTCTCCCTCTCAGGACGCGTATTACAGCCCACTTGTGATTCCTTTGTCCGCTCTCTTATAGTCTCTTACATCAAGTTTATATGAGATGTGACGGGGCTTCCTTCATCCTTCCCGTGACATAACCGCTTATTTGTCTTCCTGGATTCTTGGACTTTTCTTTCATATTGTTATCTTTCCCACACAGCATTGTATCTTCACCAACCGAACAGTTTATCCATTTTATCCCCGCCTATGTTCGCCACCTTGTATGACTGATTTAATTGTTTTAAGTGTGGTAAGAAGATTTTCTCCATTTTTATTGTACCTTTTAGTGTTTCCTCCGGATATCTTGCTTCTGGAACCACTGACCTCCTCCTCTTCCTCCTCTTCTTACTCCTCCTCCTCCTCCTCCTCCTCCTCCTCCTCCTCCTCCTTGCGAAACATAAATATACTGCTTAGCCGGCGAGGGGCTTCTCCCCTCAAACGGCTTATCTCTCGCAAGTTCTTGGGACTTTGACGCATTGGTTTTCTTCTCTCCCGTGCTCTTTGACTGACGGTTTCTAAGAGTCTCCCCTCGCTGCTCTCCCCTGATTTATACTTGTTGACAGTTTCAGAGTTTTGCCACCCCTGTTATATATGCTTTTTGACTGACAGAGTTCTCAGCTTCCCCGACCGCCCCACCCCTGCTCCGCCCTGCTCTGCTTCCCTTGGCGCTCTAGACGACTAGCACCAGTCTTAGCACACGGGCAGACAGACACTCGCTGACGGGGATGCAACGGGTCATATACACGTTCCTCCAGGCTATATGACCACCTTTTCTTAACGCTAACACGACTAAGCATAACTCACTACTTAAAGGTGGATGCAACACATTGGTAAAGGTAATAGTATGGGGAAAAACATTAAGGTATACTATTATCCTCAAAATTTCAGTCATGGGTAAGGATCAGGTTTGACGATTTACATTGCCGAACCTCTCTCCCCCCTCCTTCCCCCCGGCCCTCCCACCTCGACCTCAAGTCCCTTCCAGGCAGCACCCAGCATATCCCCGGTGCCCTTGAGTCATTTTTTGGTGGCAGTGGTTCAAGGGGCGGGACGGGTGCTGCGGGGAGGGCGGAGACACAAGACGCGGCGGCACTAGCGAGGCCGCGTCAGCATCTCGCCTTTAACTCGTGTTTGTTACGCGAGGGAGCGGCGATGAAGTCTCTAGAGTCCCATAAAACAGCGACGACTCTACATAAGCAACAAGACTCACGCTCGGATGGGTATGACGGTGAGACTTATAACACACGAACGCACGCACAGACACTGACACAGGTAATCTGGTAACAGGTTAATCAATGATCGACACACGTTCTCATTTTTGCTGTTGATCGAGTGTGCGTGTAATCCTTTGACCTTGTCCTTTTTTACAGCCTCGTCCTTGCCCCCTTACAGTCACCTCATCCAAGCATCAGTAGTATGAGCCTTACTAACTTATTCCTCTTCTCGTCCCCTCTACAGACGGACCAGTGTGGGTCTTCACGCCTGTCAAGTTTGTGGACGTGCCCGAGGGTGACGATGTTGTTCTCACAGCGTCTGCAGAGGCTAACCCCGGCCCAGTGAAGTAAGTGATCCTCCTTCATGAGTTTATATAAAGTTATTTGGCCATCCTTTCAGCATTATTCTGTGCCGCCATATGGGTTTGTCCTCTATACATGCCTTCGTAATAAGAGGCACATCTATGCCCTATGGCCTCTCCACGCACTCTTACAAGGCTACGGATACGTTTCCTTTCTATGGCCATTATTTTCTGCCATATGATACATTTCTGGTTTCCCACTTGCCTTTATACGAAGCTGTGGATCTCTGTTCTTCTGTGGGATGCGTTTATATCTGATGTACATAGGCATACACGCATATAGAAACATGTATCCTTCCCTTGATCATTGGGTTGCACAAAATCAGTGCAGCTTTTCCAACTGGTAAAAAAAGTTATATCTTGAGGGGAACAACTTGAGGGAATACTAGAAAGGCTTCACGTTCACCTTCCCCACGCACAGATACAGTTGGTACCAAGGACATCTGAAGCTGGAGGGAGTGGAGACCGAGACTGGCGACGGACTGCTGAAGCTCGAGAACGTGCAGCGAGACATGGGCGGCAACTACAGCGTGACGGCCAGCAGCGTGCACGGGGCCATCACCTCCTCCTTCACCGTGAACGTGCTGTGTATGTATCCCTGCGTTGAGTTGCTCCGTTCACATCGAGGACAGAGTAAAGATGTGATGAATGCGTATCTTTTGTTTCGTTTTCTCTATAAGCTTCGTTAGATGATTGACTTTTGTTCTTGGTGCTGACAGACGCACCCGAGAACCTGTCGGTGCCTGAGCGTGTGCTGGCGGACCGCAACGAGACGGTGAGCATCCAGTGTGTGGCTGACGGTAACCCCGCCCCCAACGTGACATGGACCCGGGCCGCGGACAACACGAAGTGAGTGCTTAGGACAATACTATTATCATTACTATTACTATTACTATTATTTTCAGTATTATTATCATTGGTGTTGTTGTTACCCACGTCGTCCCACCCTTCAGCACGGTCTTGGCAGCTGGCGTCGGCGAGGCTCAGCTGGTGATCGACTGGGCGACCCCTGCCGACACAGGCCTCTATCTCTGCCACGCCGCCAACGAGGTGGCCGCCATCGCCGCCGCCGCCCGCACCGCCCTCGTCGTGCCCCGTGAGTACAGCCAGATTGCCACTAGCCCAAGGCAGTTCAACAAAGACTCGTAACAAATTAATTTCTACACCAGACGAAATCGTAATTAACATGATCTAAATAACTTCTCACTTCGAAAAAACTGCTCATAACATGAACTTGACTACCATGATTTCCTGATTCACAACAAAGAGTAATTAAATAAACATATTTCGACATTTTCTTTTGTTAATGACTTTATTACTTTATGACTTTGACCTTTTTATTAAACTTAACTCAAAGCAGTAAAACCATACTAGCGTTTAATCAAGTCCATATACAGTGTTAACTAGTTACACTCTATATATATATATATATATATATATATATATATATATATATATATATATATATATATATATATATATATATATATATATATATATATATATATATATATATATATATATATATATATATATATATATATATATATATATATATATATCACTAATATACTACAACCTTTATATCGTGATCCAGATACTTATAAAAAGTGTCTTTTACTAAATAATACTGACTGCTTAACGACACAACAGCAAAACATGTTAAAATCAACAAACTGAATAAACCCGAGGAAAGGTAAGGTGCGTTTAAAACGCACACGAGAGGTAAATAATAATGTACTGTACCTAAACATGTCCACAACTTACTGCATGAACAAAAAAGCAATTTATTTCTTGTATGGACATAATATAATTCAAGCCGTAGTGTTAGCTGTAGCGGTGTGTATGTGTGTGTGTGTGTGTGTGAGTGAGTGAGTGCGCGCGCCTTCATGCCTATAATCTAAGTGCCCCTCTATTCATAACCCTCACAAATTCACTCTTCTCCCCCATTAAACTCCCGCCGTGTCCTATTACCGCTAACACTCCTTTAACCCGTGGCGTGCAGAGGCCCCAAGCAGACCCATCGCTGGCCTCGAAGAGTGGGAAGACGACCTGGACGAGGAGGACGATATGCTGTGGACGGGGCGGGCTTGGGCAGTGCTTGGCGGCGCCGGGGTGCTAGACTGCCGCGTGCAAGCCTCCCCACAGCCAATCTTCAACTGGACAACCACCGATGGCCGCCCTATCGTCACGGGGGAGAAATACCTGATTCACTTCCCTCAGGTATGATGAATATGGCTCCTCGTTGTCTAGTCAGGAATATCAGTCGTATCATTCACATGTGTTCAAGTGGGGGGTTGTTTTCCGGTTTGTTATGCCCTATAGCTGTGTCCATTGATGTAAAAAGATGAGATCATTACAAAACATGCATTCATTTTTTTCTTCATCCCGCTTTCAGCTGATGGACGACGTTGCGGAGTGGTCATCCGTCCTGGAGGTGCGGGATATCACTGCCGAGGACTTCGCTAACTTCACCTGCACCGCCTCCAACTCCCTGGGCTCCCTCAAAATCCCGCTCTCCCTGAACCGACACTCCCGCCCCGGCGCACCCCTCGTACTCAACGTAAGTGTACTTCCTTCACCGCTCAAAGCCTCTCCGAGCTTCTAATCTATATTTACTCTTCACGCTAACTTGTATGGAGTGTATGTACAGTGGCTAATGATCAAGACAGCCACGCCTTCTCTCTAACTCCGGTTGCATGTAACTAATGGGTGGTGGGAAAGGTTAAATCGAATGGATGAATGCTAAGAATAAATTCGGAGTTCCCCGTATAAAGCTACACGTATTCCCCACCTAAATGAGAGATCGTGCAGACAAGTCCCATCCCCTCGCCTACATTGCCGTTCCTTTTGGTGCAGGTGACGGTGGTGAGTGACTCCGGTGTTGTAGTGACGTGGAGCGACGCGACGGATGGCCCCGCACCAGCCGGCTACACCATCAGACTCCGCACTGACCAGCACCCTCAGTACCAGGTATGTGCTCATGAAACACAGCATCAGCCTTGGTAAAGCTTAAAACATTTCAGTCACTTACTTTTTTTTAAGTTCCAGTGCACGAAGGCTCAAGGAACGTAAGTTATTTTAGGTAGTTGTCACGCGTAAATTAACCACCTGTGATGTATGAATGTAGCCCAAACGCTTCTACAAGTTGCCTTTCTCCGACAGTTGGTTGACGTGCCAGGCACCAACACCAGCAGCTGGGAGGTGAAGGGCCTCACCACAGGGGCCAGGTACTCCTTCACGGTGCAGTCCTACAACCAGCAGGGCCGACCCTACCACACCTCTCCGCCCGTGGAGGTACTCATGAGAGGTACGTCCGCGTTCATACTCCTCGGTGCACTACAAAGCCCAATACCTTCAAGGGTTTTGCTTTCTGATAGACGGGATTTCAGCGTCCCTTTTGGCACACTGAAATACCAAGAGGAATAATTGCCCTTAAACTCAGCTCGTATCTCTGCAACATTCATTATGGCCGGGCAGGAAAATTCTAATATCTCTAACATTTAGATTATGCAAAATATTTTTCATTGATAAATTATGTGTTCACTCGGCAGCCGATTACGAGGCAGAGGACGAAACATCAGATGAGGCTGACAAACCCGACGGTGAAGCGAAGAAGCCCGAAGGCATCTCCCTCCTCATGTTCGTCCTCATCGCTCTCACTGGATTCGCACTCTTCGTTCTCAACATCACCGGCGTGCTCTGCTACCTTCGCCGCCGGTCCTACTTCCAAGGACTCTCTGGTAAACCTTTGCTGTTAATTCAGTTATTGAACGCTTTACTTGGTATTTCCACGTTGACGTCATAAAACGTTCTTGTGGTCTTGGAGTTGAGCTTTAACCTATGGTGAACTGACGTTTCGTGAAGCACATGTAATTCCGACGTTCCCTTTTTAAAGCTGCGACCAAGTTAGGGATAACAACTGTCATATTTTGAATTGACAAGAATCGTGAGGGGTACACAGTGTCCACCACCTTCCTCAACTAACCGCTAGTCCACCATTTGGCTGACCCTTTCATTCATTGTTAAAGAGATCAAGTTTCTGTTGTTTAACCATATTTATTTTTAGGAAGCAGTCTCGATGAAAGAGTACTCGTTTTGGAATGAGTAATTTGCTGTATCTAACACGTGCCATCATCTTCCTCACAGTCGGTTCTTCACGCAAAGACTCGGCCTATGAGGTTCCTTCCCCATCCTTGGTCGACCAGCTGTCGCTCAGTTCTACCGAGGACATCCCACCCCCAGACTACGAGGTAACGCCACCGCTGCCACAACAGGTAACCTTTCCGCTGTCCCGGGTTGTCAATCACTGCTTGTCCTCGTCCCAGTGCACGGCACTAGTGTCCCGCCAATGTCAGGCCGAGGAGTCTTTCTTTCCATGGAGAGAGAGAGAGTTGGTGGCCAGGGCTTAGAAAGGGACGGACAATAACTGAGGCAATGAATTGTGGGTCTACAAGCGGGGCTTAAAACACTCCCCACAAACACGAATACTGGGAACAAACAGTGACATGCACACGTTCACATACAAGTACCTTAAGTACACTTGTAAGATGATGAAACCCACCCGGGTCCTCGGAATAGATTACCTGCTTTACTGCTAGAATAGCGTTAAGTAGACGTGTGTACACTTCCGAGCCTAAGATCCACCCCTCCCTGTCTACCTCCCACTATGAGCAAACTCTTCTGTGAGCAAGCTCTAGGATCTTTGACTTTATGCAAGTTGACTACTTAGCCCTCGGCCCATGATTCATCTCTCCCTCTCGACCTGATTCCCAGCCTTCCTCTCCCGACGTTGAGACCTTGATCATGTCCTGTTTTCATTGAGTTTCTACAACCTGGACTGCAAAGAGCTCCTAGGCCTTATGTTCTTACCCTAGTTTTGTCATTCATGTGCTTCCGTCTCTGTTCTGCCCTACACTCCCGCATCTACTCCATTGGCTCTTCTTATTTTCTTTTTATTATTGGATCTACTTATTTTTTTCATCACATACAAACACCTGATCATCATAACTATAGATCATATTACACAGGTTTACTTTATCACTTTACCATTACTCACTAGCTTCCTTACAGATTAGCAGACTCAGTTTTAGTATTTTCAGTTTACATGAAATCATCGTCTGAATACCCTAATGAGTTCAGAGCCAAAGTGTTTTAGTGCCTAAGTTCTGCATCATTATAGTTCACGTCAGCAACAGCCCGTCACGCCAACATTGTTTATCATAAGACGCCAGGCAGCTTTTACTAAGAACATTAATTTATATCACCATCATCTCTTGCAGGGAAATACCATTAGATTTTCTACTCCTCATTCTATTTATCTCCTACGAAGTTTTACTATAATCTTCCTTTTCTTTTATTCTTTCCCCTTCTTGCTTCTCCTTGACCTCCTCCTCTTCCAACTCCTCCTCCTTCCCTGCCCCAACAGTGAGAGTTTTACCTTGACTTGCACTTTTCCCTTGTGTATCTCGATCGTTCAGTGTTCAATAAACATTCGTCCCGTGCCATCTTAAATAGACCAAATCCCAATGTTAGCCTCTTAGAAGGCAAAACCTGGCTTTTGTTTTTGTCCCAATTGTTTGCATCAACATGAGTCGCAGTGTTCATACGCTTCTTCATACGCTTCTACATTATCATGAAATTCATGAAATTATCTAAATAACTGGCCATTAAATAAAAAGAGTACTCAACAAAAAAATGAAATTTTGATCGATCAAAGATATGCACAGGCAAAGGGTGCTGACAATCTGCGTTTTCTCTTTGCTGCGCTGCTGTTGCAGTAGCCTTCATGTGCTGTTGTTCCTCCTACAGCAGGTGATGGGAACCCTGAGCCGCGCCAGCTTTGGAGGAAGCCTAGTAGACGTGCGTCGCGCGTCAGGCTCCCGAGGCACTCCCTCCCTGGCCAGGAGCAGCCCCATCGTCACCTCCTCCAGCACGATATCAGCGATGCACGACCTCGATATCGACGAAATCATCGCCCCTCCGGACGACTTTTCCAATGGACTCATCAGTTTGCCATCAGGTGAGTAAAGAACAAAGGGAACATCGAGACCAACTAACATAGCATTCAACAAGAAAAAGCATGTCATCCATTAGACGTTTACTGCAGATTCTTCACCTTGTTGATGGCAAATAGCCAACTACTTTCCATTCTCTTTTCGTAAAGTAATATGTCTAGGAAAGAACTAATTAGAGGCCTTTCCTCCAGACGAAGCCCTGCCGGGACACAGCGAACGAGACTCCTGGCCCGACCTGGATGACGACACGTCCCCGGACAGCCGCAGCGCAAGGACACCCGCCTGCGAGTTGCCGATCACCCACCAGCCCACCCATCACTCGCCTGAAGCTCCCGGCACCTCCTACGCTGCCGCCACCTTCCACCACAGCATGGAATCTCTGTCTCAGATCCCCATCCTCCCTCCACACACCACCACCCAGACCTACACCCTGCCCTGCCACACCCAGACCACCCAACAACCCTTCACCCAGCCCGGCTACACTTACCCCACCACCCAAGCTCTCACTATGCCCGGGGCACCCTCACACGTCATCTACCACGGACAGCCTCACCTCCAGCAGCAGTTCGAGCAGCAGCAGCAGCAACAAGAGCAATATCAACAGCAGCAGCAGCAAATGGTCCTACAGCAACACCAGTATTTCCAGTACCCGCAGCCTCAGAGTGGAGCCCAGGCCTTCGCTTACCCGACTCAGCCTCTGACCGCGGAGGAGCAGTATTACCTGCATCAGCAGCAGCAACAGTTTGCCTACCAGCCACACCCATCGGAACCAACCACTCCTCTAACGCCCTCCTATGCCAGCCTCGACCCCTCAACGCTGTACGCCCTCCACTCCACGATGTTCAGTGACGGATCTCGATCTACCTCATCATATTCGGGTTAGTTTCATCTTTCACTTCTGAGAGAATAAGAAATTCCCTTCCTAGCCTCAGTATGTTAACAGTGTCTCACACATCCTGAGCAGAATGAATGCAAGCCTTGTTTTTGTAATTTAATTGTGGGATGAAACCCTTTTCCCATATTATCCTTTTGTCAGCATGATATGGTTTCTGCAGCTTTCTTGAAAACTCTACGCTTCCATTAGGGTTCTGAGAAATGTCCATATTGTTCTTTCAGTTAGGGAATTACACTTCCTTCAGCTTCCTCGTTATGTTACTTCGTCTCTAAACCTCTGAGCAACTTCCATACTCTATCCTTAAGCATCTGACAAATCCAAATATTTCTTGTCAACAGGATACGCTGCGTTCATTTTCTCGCTATGCTGTACGTCCTTTAAGGCTCTGACAAATTTTTTCTTCCAACAGACCAACAAACCGAAGGATCTCCCCCCGTCCAGACCACAGAGAGCTTCCCCCACACCTAGACGTCACGCGCCCCCCTTCCTCGCATCCCCTCGTCTGGAACACTGCCGCAGGAGTCCGCCACAACCCGCAGTTCACGCCACGTTAACGCTTCCAGCAGACTTACATGAAGACAGAGTTGGTTCAAAGGCTCTATAGCAAGATTCTGCTCTCAACAAGGACTCATACACTAACCATTTGTCCCGCGTTCAACTCCAGTGGCTGCAACTCTTTATTTTTCAATCACACTGTTTGTTTTCGCTTCGGGATCCCACATCATTGCGTTATCATCGGAAGTTCAAGATCTGACGGAAAAATATCAGCATTACAGGAATTTGCATGGTAATTACTGTTCCCTCCCAAAGACACGCCTGCCCCGAATAAGCATAACACGAGCTTAGAACTTCAGGTAAACATCCTCTAAAGTAAATGCAGGAAGTATATAGCTACCATGTTCATGCCTCTTACATTCTGGATTCCAAGACTAGGAAGAAATATATTTTGGTATCCTCATTCCCTTCCGTTAGTAGCCCTCGGTATGTAGCTGGCCTACAAACATGAGCTTTTGGTGTCACGTGCCACTACACACACTCTGCCATCCCTTTCGCGTTCCCGTGTTGGAGAGATTGTCTAGCAGGCAGCGTCGCAATCAAGTCAAGGAAACATCCAGTAAGAGAAATGTCGGTTGCTCGTTCTTCCCTCCATCGTTCCAGTATTCTGTAGATACTCATCACATATCACTCCTATCCGCGACATATCAATTCAATCTCAGCATAGTCAAGTTATCACGTTCACATCATTCCTGTTGCCATGACCATACTTCACCCTAAGCGATGTCACCCCCATATCAGTACCGGTAAGTATTAGCAAAACTATGAAGGTGTGTCTTTCCCTCGCCATTCTCTCAACTCGCTGTGTATGTAATCTGTGTCTTCTGATTCAATGGCCTCCTTCAACTACTAACTACCATCTGTGATATCTTACTATGTGGTTCTAAGTGAATGGAAGTGATGTATTCCTATGTTCTGCATGTGGTGCAATGAATGCATGCGAAGGGCGTACAAGGATGTCTCAAGTACGTGTGACTATGATTTGATGTTCGTGTCTTACTATTATTATTTTGATGTTCGTGTTTTGCTATGATTTGGTGTCCAACGTTTGCTGTGCTAGATAGTACATCAGCTGTGTGTTCCGAGGTTCGTTCTTATGTCTGTCAGTGCGTGTTAGAAGGTTTTACCAAACACAAGAGCTTATCGCAAATAAATATATGAAACTGTGCAGACAGTTTTTTGTTGTGATCGTTTAGTTCCACAAAGTTTTAATGTGGTTGTATTACAGAGTTAAATGATATGTAGCTATATCATTTAAATATTCTTATACGGTACAAAGTTTATATGTAATATAGCAATAGTTGTTGTTGTAAGATGTATATTATATATATTATATAAAATATCATGAAGAAAAGCAAACAAAAAATAAAAGCAAACAATACTACGCAGTCGTATAATTTTCATCCTTAAGCATGAGAAGAGGGACAACATAATCGGGCACACGGGCGGCATCATAACAAAAAGTCACTCCCTAAAAGGCCAACAGTTACCCACCATTGATAATTGCCTATCGAAATGGTTAAAGTTAGTTACCTGTTATTCGTCCATACATATATAAGGGGTCGATGGCAATGAAGTAAACTGATCAAGTGGGTAATGAGGGGATGAAAAAGTGACTGATAGAAGCAATCACGCACAAGCAACATTCGCCTCCACTTCAAAACACCCACGGCACTGTACCATCTGATTAAACTGAAGTTAGCGATGAATTCAGAAAATTTAAAGAGTTTCTAGTCAAGACAAGAAAGGGTTGCAATGTCCGAGCCGCATTAATGACGTTCTTTATACATTCTCTATATATTTTAGGAGCAGCGAGTAGCGGTTTTTTTTTTTTTTCATTATCGTTTCCTTTTATGTGCCCTTGAGTTGCCTCCTTTGTTGTAAAAAAAAAAATACAACCCGGGTCACTTATCAACAATGAGGCACAAATCACAGAGGGTCTCGGAAACACCTGCATTCACTATGGCCTGGCACGAAGCAACATTCTCTCTCTCTCTCTCTCTCTCTCTCTCTCTCTCTCTCTCTCTCTCTCTCTCTCTCTCTCTCTCAAGTGATTACCTTTCACAAGTAGGCTAAATGCTATAACATCTACCCAGCATCCCCGTCACTTCATGGAGGAGTAGCGGCAGTGCATAATCATCGGCAAACGAGTATTCAGCGAGGGACGGAAACTATACAGCTAGGTCGGTATTCTCAGACGCTTCCTCCTCTCACATTATCTATTTCCTAAAGCCGAGAGAGAGATTAATCGGATTCTCATGAGTGTTCTTTGAGGTTCATGGTACAGAAAAAGGGTTAAACTAGCACCAGGGTCATAAAACTACCCCGAAAGCTCCTAGGAAAGCCGTGTCAAATGTGTGACGGCAGACAGACTCGAACTGGTCTTTGAAGCAATACAGCACAAACACCGCCGACCGAGACACAAGTATCATTCCCAGCTTTGCCTAGTTCTGCTCAATGCATGACTTGTTAACGCATTGCTATAACACTACTATAATCACTAATCACTACTATAATCACTACTGTAATCCCAACTTCAGATAAATGCAACTCACGCGTACATAACCACTTATCTTCCAACATGGCAACAACGCATATGTCTGCTGCCACCCCACCCTTCCAACCCCGCCCACCCCTCCCTTCCAACCCCCACCACCACTCCCTTTCTCCCGCACCCCACCTCTCCCTCGTGAAGGCAGGCATCCATTACGTTTAAACACTTGACACCTAACATTACTGCCTCATAAGCTTCCACAGATCAAAGGTGGCCGAGGGTGGAGTCGCCTGGATGTAGGTGGGTCATGGTCTATGGGTGTTGTAAAGAGAGCGAGGAATTGTGAGCGGAAAAGGAAAAAATACTCGACAAGGGTTACATGCAGCTGGTAGTTAGCGACCATTTTTTTTTCTTCTGCTGACAAGTACTTGGACAGCTGATAACAATGGGTGGCTGGCTTGTTACGTATTTAAACGGCTATTAAGGAGAACAAAACGTGCATAATCACTGGGATATAAACTTATGATTCAGACAAACAGCCACTGAGGATAGAAAAAGAGAAAATACGTGGAATAGCTTTATGAAAAGGGAAATAATATAAGTTAGGTAATTATTGAGAATCACTACGCGCCTCCAAAATACGATATTACACCTCCATATTATAGTTAAGGGACGAAATACATCTCCCTTAACCATAATATGAAGGCGGAAAAAATTTAAAGTAAATATCGTATTTTGGAGGCGTGTATTGATTCCCAATAATTACCAAAGAAAGAGAAGACACATAGGAGTATAGCCATAAGGAAAGAAGGGAAATATGAGGACTTACCGAGAAGCTGTGCATGAGGATGTTGCTGATGCTGCCGTCCACTCATCCGAGGCTCCGAGATGTCCTGACCCAAAACGGCGACTCCTCAAGACACTAGCCTAGTCGATCCATAGTCAATCGTATCGGGTTCCCATTGTAACTGTTTTCCAAGGCCACAGAGAAGATTAACCGAGTTTTCTTGAGTGATTTTCCGGTTCAAGTCGGGGAAAAGTATCGCTAGGATCACCAAACAGTCCGTGAAAATCCAAGCAACTTCGACGAGAGGCTTTTTAAACAAGGGAACAGAGGCGCCGAGACGTTAAGGAGTAGGAGCTTAGGCCACACTGCTTCTCCCGCGTTCTATAGCCAGCCCGCAGCTCCAGGCAATTCATGTATCCAGTGCAATAGTTCCCATGCAAGTGTTTGAAGATGATACAAGTTTCCACGCGTGTATCATAAGCTCAACACACAAAATACAGGCACACGCACAGACACAAGCACCTACCCTCGAGTCTCACCAGCTACTAAGTGACTGGTGGGGAGAGTTGAGGGCTGTGTGTGTGACCTTGAGGCTGGTTAGTCAGAGCACCACCACCACCACCACCACCCTGCCATTACAACACCAATAGATAGTTCGATGGATTTTGATATCACACTAGATTTTGATGTCAATCGTCTACAGATCAGGAAACCGAGACTAACAGGGAACATATTTAATTGGTTATGTCATCAGGAAACTTGAGGTTGACCCCTGATCAGCTGATAAATGAAAAACGTTATGAATCAGAGAAAACGGAATGGTATGGGTGACTCACATATGGGTTGTCTCATGTATTTCATATTTAGCCACATACATGCACTGTAAGGGGATTGCGATCATACATACAACTATTTCAGTCGTGATAGACGCCAAGGCACATTTTTAGAGTCCAGTAAAGTATATAATCATAAATACAGTACACAGAAAGAGAAAATATATAAAGATTAACATGGAGTGAAAAGAAGTGAGGCCCCGTATAGTAGTGAGTACAAGTTAGATAAATACAAGCTCGGGAAAGAAATATGGAAAGATCAGTTGTTGTTAAATTCTGCAACAGATGAATGGAATATATAAATTGTCATGTAGTTACGGTAATTTTTCAAAAGTTTCATGAGGAGGTTAGATAACTATATTTATGGACAGGGGGGGAGCAGGTGACAAAATAGCTTGTATTCTTGTAACTCTACTGCCCTTGTGTATTCTTGTGTATTGACATGACCTGTCTGCCATGTGTAGCGGGTCGCCCTCTCCCCTTCACGCCAGCCAGCAAATCTTAGTAGCTTCTTATACTTGAGGTTACCATGATCACTTGCTGTTCTCGAAGTATATAAAATCCTGGAAACATCAACGGTGCTATACATTTGTCGCGCTTTTTTGAGGTATTCAGCTTCAAATACGAGTAGCAATGTAGGCACAATAACTATACGGAGACATGCCAAATTATAGTCAAATGATAATGTGTAGGAAAGTAACTTAACCGCAAAACTAACTGAAAATAACACGATACTCACGACAAGGAAGAGCGCACCGAGGAGCAGAGCCTTCATGCGCACCTCCATGTCCATCGGGAAGGAGAGGCCGAAGTTGTCCGTGTCCGTGAGGGCCTCGGCACACAGCCCCCGCCACTGCTTGTAGATCTTGCCCACCTCAACGGAGTTGTCTTCACTCAGCACCTGGACAAGGACCCGTAGCAATAGAAGTTTATTGTTAAGTATAGCCGTTTTCTGAAGGCATACTGAGAGGTGGTATAGTGGGGTTTCCACTCTTCGGTTACTCGCCTCACGCGGTGCCAGAAAACCAATCCAAGGGGCGGGACACAATTATTTTTGATTGATATCGGTATCTCTTCTCTGGTATATGGTTAAGGGTGCAGGTTTACGACTTTTTTTGCAGCAAGGGAGGCAGCTCAAAGGCAAAAAACAAAAGCAACAACAAAAAGAAAGAAAACAAAAGGAGAGGCTTGAAGACATGTCAATTTCGGGTGGAGAGGTATCTAAATCTGACCTACCTAAAATGATTGATGTAAATAATGCAAACCCAAAATGCAGAACAAAAAAAAAAGTATAGTCACCTTGAAATCCACGTCGCCGCCACAGCTGCAGGGACAGACGGGGCCTTCGATCCTGAACACAGCGTCCCCGCCAGCGTTCTTAATGGTGAACTTCCCGGCAAACGGCGTACAGAAGCTCCACTCCTGGTGAATGCTGCCGAGCAAGGTGCCGGGCGGGCTGAACACCTCCATGCTCTGGGTGGGCGATGGCGGTAGGAGAAAAAATATAGTAGGAAAAAGATTGATAGATGTATATGGTGACGGGGGCAAGAGATGTAGTAGATAGTAGGAAAAATGATGTATAGATCCATATGGTGCTGGGGACGAGGGAGAATAGATAGTTGGAAAAAAGAAAGATAAATATGGTGATGGAGTCGAGAGAGAATAGATAGTTGGAAAAAAGATAGATTAATATAGTGATGGGGCAAGAGAGAAGAGATAGTTGGAACAAAGATAGATTAATATGGTGATGGAGTCAAGAGAGAATAGATAACAAGAAAAGGATAGGAAAATGAATATATATGTCTTCACATTTCGCATGATAATCTATAAAACTACATTCATGTCAGACTAAAAGTTTCATACAGGATGGAGCTCACTGTCACGCGAGAAAAGGCGTCAAATGGTGGTTTGGTGTGTTCCTAACGAAAAGATCAAACACTCAGGTTGTAGGATCCAGGTAAGTAACACAGTTTAATATTACTTTAACCCGTCCGCTGCGAATGGCACGGATTTGGCCTTCAATGGTAGCCTGGTTATATACATAGTCCCAGGTCTTTCTCTGCCTCTGTGGTGGATAGAGGAGTGTTTCCCATGTGGTATTGGTATGCTGGATTTCCACTCCTAAGGTGCAGGACTTTACATTTTTCTTCACTGAATTGTAGCAGACACTTTTTGTTCCATTTCTGTAGCTTGGTGAGGTCTGACTGTAGGAAATCCATAGTCAAGGGGATAGAAATCTTTGGGATATTTTTCAGCGTGCCAACGTTTTCGATCTGCCACAACGTTTGGTAGCCACCGTACATAGGTATAGGTGCAAACAACCAGGAGTCACCCACGCACCTGAAGACAGCAAGGGAAGCAGCAGGAAGCACAGGCCAGCGGGCGGGACAGATGCATCACTTCCTGCCCATTGTTGTCAAAGAAGCCCATTTCAAAGCATCGTATGGGGCCGCAACACTGGCGGGTGCAACAGTTCGTATCCTCCCTCGCCATCATGAACTCCTGCCCCACCGAGTTCTTCAGCGTGTACTTGTTGTTCATTTCGCAGCCCGAGAAGACTGTAGAGCAAGCCAACATGGCGTTAAGGTGAAATCCATCAGGTCCTCCAAACTAATTATTAATGTACCTTCATAAGAAAACTTGCATATAGATTGTTATGAGCTTAAGTTGCTGTGATTTCTTCAGTGTGTGTTTGTTCATTTCACATTATTTTTTCTTCTGGTAATACTGTCAAGGAAGCCAGGCGTCCAGGGAATTGTTGGCACCAGGAATTCTCACTTTTAAGTAAAATAAATAATTAAATAAAAATTCTATGGCAGAAAATGTGAATATTATTGCAAGGAAGAGGGAAATAAAACTGAACAAAGACAGAGGGAGAAAACGAAGGGATACAATAAAGTAATCAATGGTGGCCTTTCTGTGCCCTTTAAGCGTCACCTTTTCCCTTATAATAGGTGATTAGATAAAGAAATTGATTGATAAATAAATTGATAAGATATCCCCTTTAACATATCACCAAACCAAAAACAAATCAACAAGGCAAAGAAAACAAAGGAGACAGCGACTCTACTCACTCTCGAACACCTCGATGACCTGCTTTACCAACACCTGGTCGAGCTGCGTCAAGTACTCCAGGCCGGGCGGCACCATGTACTCCATCTGAGGGGGAGACAAGCCGTTACCTTTCTCCTCTGTGCGGTAAAATATTGAAGACCAAGAGTTGCATCAAAAATAATGGACAGATGGCCATATTTAAAAGAGGAGGCAGATCAAATTACATAAAAGAACGAACCAAAAGTTATACAACAAGGGAGAAAAAAAGAAGAGGCGGCAGGTAGTCCGTGTCTGGAAAGAGAAAGGAACGGCAAATTGGACTGCAACGACTACCGCGGTATTACTTTCCTCAGTGTGCCAGGCAAGGTGCTTTCCTATCTACTCATCATGCAAATTCGCAGCCAACTGTTTGTGTTTAAAAACCTGAGCAGTCACCGTTCACGTTTGATATGTCGACATCTAACTGTAGCTATCCTCGCACTGGTGGAGCCCCGACGTTAGCTTCGATAGAGGATGCTTGCAGCCCATGTCTATCTCAAGAAGGCGTTTTATTCAGTGCATCGCGAGGCACTCTGGGATCTCCTGCGACTACGTGGGTTTTTTGGAAGGACCGTTGGTCTATTCGCTGCAATGATTTTACGGCTTCACGACTTTGTGTGACTAAACTGAAGCCTGATACCCTCATAGTCTAGCCCGACCCTCCTCACCGGGTTGTATCAGTAAGAGACAGTCCTGTGTGGAGGAGGCCAAGCGGGCGTCCACAAAGCTCGTGGCTTGAGCATGTCGATGGATCCTGCCGCGGGTTACTTGGAATGAGACGGGGCCTGCACGGTGACTTACTAGAGGGGCCCCGGGAACAGCGGTCATGGGTGGGTGCGGCAACACGCCCCCACCTCTCCTTGACGCACGCTCCCCTTGATTAATTAATGAAGTGTTGTGCGGATCTTTATCACTCCGTCCCTCTTCATCACTTACCCTCTTTTTTTACCGTAGTTAGGGTATATTTGCCTTTACGTACGCACCATTCCCATTGGTAACGGTGTTTATTTATCTTTTATACCTGCTTAATTTTGTTCAGTCTTTCTTCACTCTCTCAAGTGGGGTATTAATTGGATCGGTGCGTACGAATAAGTGAACAAGAGAAAACAAGGGAACACTAGGCCACAAGGGGTGATGGGAAGGCTATTGATCCGCCTCCGTTTGTATGGCGTCGTGGGTCGATGGTTTTGTTTGCGGTGTCCGGTAGTGTTGGGACTCGCCCAAGCCACGTCAAGGCGTCACAGCCCGCGCCTTATCCATCCCAGGAGTTGTAACCTTATTGCCGTTATCTTATCATTGACATAGGGCCACGTCGAATATGGACTGAAGGGGATTGAGTCGGTCTTACATGACAGAGGAGGTAAATAACAAAGGTGAAAGGCCTGAGTCTATAGAGAGCGAAGGAATAGGTTTCAATTCTAATATTCTAACGTCATTATCATCGTTGCAATCAGGAGTAACAACATTTAGATGCCCTTGTTACTTCACTTGCCATATGGAGTAACTTTGTATGGTAAGGAATGTCACTAAAACCCTGTACAGTGAAGGTAAATAAAGTCCACAGCAAGGAAGACAGAGCTATCAACTTACGCTGGCCGTGTTGACGAGATCGTCCTTCAAGAGCTACTGCCTGTCAGCGGATGGTACGAATCGCCCGTTGCTGCAGGGGTGAAGTGCGGGAGGGCAAGTCTGTATGAACACTGGCCCGAAATCGTTACCGTCTTACTATTTCCGCGCACCACACAGGTTCTTCCTTTGGTACAGAAGTCAAACGTTTCAAGGCTCATACACCCACATTTGATCAGGCTTTCGTAGGAGTTGTGGGTATTTCCATGGGTAGATTTATGACCCTGGTGGTAATATGACAAAGCTCCTGTACCATGAACGTGAAAAAACACTCATAGGAACCTTTCTAATAACCTTTGTGGCATTTGGAAATGTTTGTTGTGAGAGGAGGGAGCGTCTAAGAATACCACCCTGTAGAGGCACGCCAAGGCTTCACGCGCGAGGCCGTTCAAACCACTGATGCTGCGTAAATGTTTTAAGTTGGTATTTTCGGACGCTTCCGCCTCTCACATCAAATATTTTCAAAGGCCAAAAAGAAGGTCAATCGGGTTTTAATGAATATTTTTTTTAAGTTTCATGGTACAGAGGGAGGGTCATACTACCAGAAGGGTCATAAAATTAATTCTGTAGCCCAGAACTCTTACGAAAGCCTTGTCAAATATGGCCCTATATGTCCAGGCACTCAAAACACGTTGATGCAAAACACACGTGGTTCTGAGTACTGACCTTCTGCATTAAGGGAAATTTGGTGCCATGTTGCCGCACTTTTGACGTTGATGCAATGGTGTGATAGCTTACCTGCTTTATCTATGTCTGTGATAACGCTGATCTGATAAAAAAAAAAAAGGCATATTCGAGTACTCTTCCTTACTGAGTGCATGACATTGTTTATCTCCACATCTTTGGCCCTGCGCAGACACCCATACTAACACTAGGTAGCTACTGTCTTACGCAACACTGGGAGGGAAGATAAGGCGCCCGGTTCCCATGACACCACAATTACAGCCCCAAACACTTCGACTGTCTCCCCGTACTCTCCTCTTTTCATCGACCCAAGACACTCACTCCTCAATCGGCCCTCTTTGTTTTCATTTGTTTATGCGCGTGGCCTGCTTCCTTTACTAGTCTTGTACAAGCTCTAAGGCGACCCATGTTCTTATCACCACCAGTTCATGCTATGGGTGACTCCTAAGGCTTCCCAATTCATGGCTTAGGCTTAGTGAGAGGGAAAAATATAATGAAAAGACGGAAATGAGCACAGAGGTCACGCGCAGATATAGCGTATGCCCCTAACTTTACTACGTACTGTATTCATATTTTCCTTTCTCTCTAGAGGTTAAAAGAATAGGTATGTTGTGAGTATGGCCCTGGAAAAAAAACATTAGGCGTTGTGCGTTGCCACTGGAATACAAAAAAATTAAAGTGTAGATTTTCAGTAACATGAGGAAAAAATAGTCATCATAGTTACCGTGGTGCTGTGCGTGAAGGTTTAGGCTCCGAGATGTCCTGAAATATAGTAACAAAACTCTTCCCCTCTCTGCCCGCGATAAAAGCCACACCTCTGCCCCTCTTCTGTACTTAACCCCGCAGCTCCAACAGGCTATTCACGACCACAGTTCAACAAGAAGCAGTATTTGTAGGATAAGCAAGTTCCCGGCTTCTCTCTTCTCTCCTGACAGACACCGATAGAACGGTACACTTTCACCCTCGCCGTCAAACTAGCTACTGGCGGCATGACGGGCGAGGCTGATTATCAGTTTCTCAGACCCGCCGACCGCCACTGAGACCTTGGCCAACGCCCTCAGTTAAAATGCCATATCCTTCGATTGTTATATACTTCGATATATTCTTGCTTCTACTAGAAACTATGTGCAGCTGTGGAAAGTCTGTCTAAAAGGGAAGAATTTGGCTTGTTCTGGAAACATTGCACAGCTGCGGAAACTGTCTTAGAGGGATCAGAATTTGGCTTGTACCAGAAACATTGTACAGCTGCAGAAACTGTCTTAAAGGGATCAGAATTTGGCTTGTACCAGAAACATTGTACAGCTGAGAAAAGCCTGGGTAAAAGGGAACATACCTTGGCTTGTACCAGAAATATTGTGCAGCTGAGGAAAGTCTGTCTAAAAGGGAACAGAGTCTGGCTTGTACCAGAAACTGTGTAGCCGAGGAGAGCCTGGCTAGAAGGTAATATAAACTGTGTGCCATGTTTCCATCAATGTAGTTGTCGACGCGTGAGCGTGTGATATAGACAATGGAGAACATCTGGCTGCTGGTGGCACAAGTATTACAATCGATCTCAGTCATATTTTCAGCACATTAATATACACTAAAATATAACTCAAAAGAACGCGAACGTGTCCAGAAGCCTTAATATTTCGCGAAGCTTGACACATAACCACGCCAACCAAAGATGATGGCAAGGGATAATGACAATTAGCGGCGCGTTGCCTCCGTGATCACCTTCGGCTCAGTGGCCCTTTAACCTGTGGAGGATAATAACCAGTTTCCCCTGGGCAGTTCAGTTTGACATACGGGGCTATTTATGCCCTCTCCGATTTTCCACAGTTACCCATGTATCGACCAACCCGAAAGGGAGGATGAACACATGGGTAGACTGCACAAACCATGTCACACACACACACACACACACACACACACACACACACACACAGGTATGTTTTATATGAACAAATTTGAGTCTACGCATAATTTATTTTCTACACACAAATTTCTTAATTTTAATAGTATTCATATATACTTTTTATTATTATTTTTGTATAAATCCCTTGCACGGTTCCATGGAAATCAACATTTTCGTATTGTAAGCACATTGCAGAACATTCGCACAAATAATGTTAACCTTATTTGCCCACAGTTCAGAACAGTTCTTTTCAGAAACAGCGTGTTACGCTCAGGACCTCATATGTGGAATTCTTTGCCAATAGAAATCAAGCAACTTTTACACAGTGGTTAACTTTACTTTATTTAAGAAATCATTAAAAAGTCATCTGCTCAGTGTTCAAAATAGTTTGGGGTAATTGTATTCTGTACTGTATGTATATATTATCTTTATATATAATTAGGTAGGTTCGTACTGTAACCTTAAAAAATATAAAGAAAAATAAAGTCTGTCGGGAAGCTTCGGCTTGACAGACTTAGCCAATGCTACTTTGAAATGTATTAAATACCTAACATTGTGTTCCTGTAATGTAATGGCAATAAACATTTACTTACTTACACACACACACGGTAGCGGCCATGCTCTCTCAATGGACCCAATTCGTTTCGTTGTCAAATTGGGTGAAATCATAATAGCAACACACCATAAAACAAACTGTAGTTCCTGAACGTCCAACAATTGCCGACGAGTGAGTATGGCCGCCAGTGTCAAAAAAATTATGGAAATAAATATGTCTTAAAGAATAAAGATACAATTAGTCTCTTGCTCATGGGAATACCATCTTATACCATCAAACAATAACACGTCATCATATAAAAATGGCGTGTTTGCTGTGCCTTTCTAGTTCTATGAATCTGTAATGTGATAATACTAAAATAATTTCTTGAAGCAAACAAATTTCTTTTATTCGAAATATAAACACTGCTACAAAAATATCTAAAATCTTTCTCTGCACGATATCACAATGTTATTTACGTCACACTGGTCTTGAATGTATTAGAAAGTGAAGATGACGTTGCTGGTATTTTTTGGCACACTCTAAAATACAAGAAGGAAACTTTGAGATCATACCCCTCTGACTGGGCTAAAAAAATCCAAGTTCCCAAAACAGCGATCATATACGAACAAAGTTAAAGGCTGTCATGAACGCTGGCCCAAGCTCACCTTTTTCTTTGCAGCTCAAGGGCAAATACATATGAAGACAAAACACAAAAACGCGGAACAATAAGGCTAAGAAGAAGAAAACGTTTGACACTGAGAATATGGCAGTCACTATAAATGTTACACGTCGATACACAACCACCCAGGCAAGTGGAATCAGGAATGCTACAGTAACACACACACACACACTTGCACGGTCAGAAAAGACACTCGTTTCACATATAATACACCATCTTATTTTTTTCAAACCGTGCTAATTCTGAAAGTCTTAAGATCTACCTTCGTATGCTGTGGCGTGACGGTAAGGACAAAGCTGATCAACAAAAACAGTAGTGGAGAAACAGTACATAATTATCAAGCAGCCATGTATGTACTTATGGAAAATGTGTTTCTGTGTTTTCAGTGGACGTTAAGTAGATTCATGGACGGAGAAGGCAGGAAGTGAACAGCTGATTTTTGAGACCCAGAGCCACAGAATAGTTTGGCCGTGTCATTACCAAACGAGTCACGTGAAATTCAAATTGACGGTCTAAAGTAATGTTGTTGGGATCTTTTTTTTATTTTAGTGCTTTAAGTCTCGTCAGGATCTCGAAGAAGTACCCAGAGCATTAGAAAAAACACTATCAGCATCAATTTGAACTTCGTGCAGCTCTTTTCTTTTCTTTGGTAACAACGTAGCGCCTGTGATGAAGCTGGCCAAGCTCTCCTTTGCAATGGCTCTGTTAATTAAGACCCGGGATGTGAAGGTCAAGCGGTCAGTTGTATAATCTTCTATTCCTGTATGTGGTTTCACGGGGTTAACTTGACTCGTTCTGCGTTGATTGTTGTGCATGGGTCCTCCTTCCTTATCCATACCAGCGTACATGTCTTGGTACTTCGAAGGTAAGTTGTGGGGATGATACTTCGTTATTTTTTTCGCTCGAAGTATACGAAATCCTGAAAATAATTAAGATTTTACTCGGCGCTATTCGTTTCATGGTTAGCAAAAGTCAACATTCGCCTAACTGTTAGCTCATTAGGGGTTGTTTTAGTCCTCCTCCCTCCCCTTCCTCCCTTTTTTTTCATCTTCTTACCTGACTGGCACTGTCTCTTAGTTTTCGTATCCATGCCTACGCTCATCGAGGGGATTCTGTTTATGTCTATATCATTCTTTCCCTTGATGCCCTTTCATGGATCTCAATAATATGAATAAAAGTGAAAATAGGAATAGAAATAATGAGAATGAGAAGAATAAGAAGAATAAGAATAATAATAATAAGAAGAAGAAGAAGAAGAAGAAGAAGAAGAAAAAGAAGAAGAAGAAAAAGAAGAAGAAGAAGAAGAAGAAGAAAAAGAAGAAGAAGAAGAAGAAGAAGAAGGCATGCAACTGCTAATATGAGAAAAGCTGATTGTTCAAGACTGACAGACAACATTGTAGTACACTGGCTATACATACTAAGATACAAATTAAATAGTGCGAAGTGTTATAAAAAATGTGGAAAGCAAATATTCTATAAGAAGGTATCACTCACGATAAGGAAGAGCGCACCGAGGAGCAGGGACTTCGTGCGAACCTCCATGTCCATCGGGAAGGAGAGGACGAAGTTATCAGCGTCGGTGAGGGCCTCGGCACACAGCCCCCGCCACTGCTTGTAGATCCTGGCCACCTCCTCAGAGCTGTCTTCGCTCAGCACCTGGCAATGGAGACAAACTGGTATTTCGTTCAAGATAAAGTATGGCAGCTTTCAGAGGCATCGTTAGGTTTTTGTTTTGTTTTTCCTATGTTGCCGGTAAACTTTCTTGGTAGCGGCAGGTGGTCGGCCCTAGCCCGTTTTGGAGCAGAAAAGTGTTTATAGTGGCGTCATCTTGCTTGGCTCATTTTCGATCCCCTTTTAGAGAGAATTTAGAGTCCGGGTTGATGGGTGGTCTTCAGGGCAGCATGTGGGTTGTCTCAGGCCACTTGGCAATGACTGAAAATTTGGCAGCTTGTAGAGGCGAGCGGGACTCGAACCTGTGTCCTTATGGATGCCGCGCCAGCACGTTGACCACTCAGCCACTGCCTGTGATTAGTGCAAAAACTTCAGATTTATTTTAGCTGTCACTTTGTTGCAGCGAGTAAATAAGAGAAAGAGAGAGCGCCTACTGCCACTAGTCACCTTGAACTTCACGTCACCGCCACAGCTGAAGGGACAGACGGGGCCTTCGATCCTGAGAACAGCGTCCCCGCCGGAGTTCCTGACGGTGAACATCCCGGCAAACGGAGTGCAGACACTCCACTCCTGGTGAATGGTGCCGATCAGTGAGCCGGGCGGGCTGAACACCTCCATGCTCTGAAGATAGGACGAAACACAAGCACGATAGAAGTTAATCAGTCAATTAGTCAAGCAAGCAATCTATAAAATTTCATTAAATTTTGTAGGTATATTAGTTTCGGCTCCAAATTTCGACTAGATTTGGTTCCATATATATTATAATATTCTAAGGAGGTAAAACTGAGAGAAACATGAGCAGCAACACATTCACACAGAGGTCAGCAAGCGATGGCAAGGGAGGCGACCCTGCTGTCCTCACTCAGGTCCGCGTGCACAGCCGTGCTGAAAGGTGTTGCAGATTGTTTGACTTAACACGACTACAAAGTTTACATGTGCCGGTTAAGAGGAAAAGACTTACAGTTTACACAGAAATGACTGAGGACGACAGCGTCTGAAGGGGTGAGCGCGGGACCCGAAGTTCATGTCCCGCCGCTGGCTGACGATACTAAACCTTGTATATCAATACACACACATAGATAGATAGATAGATGAATAGATAGAAAGATATAACAATACTGCAGTTGAAAGCTATTACTGGTGAGAGTTGCACTTGAAGACAGCAAGAGCATCAATCAATCCCACAGCCACCCACCTGAAGACAGCAAGGGAAGCAGCAGCTGGTACAAGCCAGCGGGCGGGACAGATGGATCACCTCCCGCCCGTTGTTGTCATAGAGGCCCATCTCAAAAGGTCGCAACGGGCCGCAACACTGGCGGGTGCAACAGTCGTTGTCCTCCCGCGCAGTTATGAACTCTTGGCCCATGGAGTTTTTCAGTATGTACTTGTTGTCCATTTCGCAGCCCGAGAAGACTGTCGACCAAAGATTAGGTTAGTATTATTAGCCTGGTAACAGCCCGCTAAATCAATTAATACTAAGGAAACTTCTGTAACTATCGTGAGATTATCATTATGTGTGTGTGTGGAGAGAGAGAGAGAGAGAGAGAGAGAGAGAGAGAGAGAGAGAGACTAGATTAGAAATCTGATAGCTTAGTCATTGATAGTACTGAGGTTTTCGTAGGCCTTGAACTGCAGGGTGTATATTTTCCCGTAAAATAATACATTACTCCTGTTGCTGCTGATGCTACTATTACTTTTATCACTTCTACTACTACTACTACTACTACTACTACTACTACTACTACTACTACTACTACTACTACTATAATTACTTGCTGTTATAATAATAAAAGTAATGATAAAAACAATAATAGTGATAAAAACAATAATAATAATGATGATAATGTAAAAACAACAACAAGAACGACTCACTCTCAAAAACCTCGAGGACCTGCTTCACCAACACCTGGTCGAGCTGCGCCAGGTACTCCAGGCCGACGGGCACCGCGTAGGGTCTGTGCGTCATCTGAGGGGAAGAACACACGACAGTTCTTACACACTCTCTCTCTCTCTCTCTCTCTCTCTCTCTCTCTCTCTCTCTTTTAGAGACGAACAAGAGTCACATCAACCTCCAAAATGTCACGTAGCGAAATGATCGAGAAATATTGTGTCCACGTAGAACTTGATGAGTCCCTCCCTCGGAACCAAGAAAATAAGGCATAACATGAAAAGACTCAACATAAGTGAGGCGTTACACAGGAGTGAAGACAACTTGTTCAGCACCGAGATGAAGCTGTGCAGATAAAAATGTGTCGCTCAGAGGATAGGGGGTAGAGGAATGATCGAGTTCACAGAAGCAGCAATAGTAGCCGCAACAGAATATGTACGAGCGGCAATGTAAACCGTCATTAAGGGATGGGGATTGATAAGGCGGATCATTTTACACTGCCCGGCTGATGCGTGTTCACAGAGGGACGAACAAGAGAGTCACATTAACCACCGAAATGTCACGTAGCGAAATGTCGAGTAATATAGCGACCATCACTTAAACTTTCGGAATGGCAGACTTATGAAACCACTTCAACTTTACGAGATCTCAGGTAATAGCTACTAACTATGGGTAGGCGGTGGCCGAAGTGATAGCGTACTGGACCCACATTCGCCGCGTGATGGACGACGCGGGTTCGAATCCTCACGCTACCACTCGGATTTTTCGGTCACCGCCGAGTGGCTTAAAACTACCCACATGCTGTCTTGAAGACCACCCATCAACCCGGACTCTAGAGGAAGCCGTCCAAGCGAATCAAGTACGAGTTCCGGGGGGCAGCATGAGCCAATGCAAGATGGCGCCACTATAAACACTCGCCTGCGCCACAACGGGCTGGGCCGACCATCAGGCCCCACCTGGAAGAAGCCTTGGGCCGACCATCAGGCCCCACCGGGAAGATGCCTACCGGCGCAATAGGCAACAACGTAAAAAAAAAAATAATAATAATAATAATCAAAGGGAGGAGCATACGCACGGGGATGCATCGCTTCACTCACCCGCTTCCTCCTCCCCCGACGGTCTCGCTGATCAAGCTCCCATGCAACTTCCCTTTACATCCAATGGCCATCCTGGTAGGCTCGGTCGACTTGCCGCAACCATGAGTTACGTGGGCGTCCCCTTGGTCACCTTCACTCCGTGTTGTTTCGTACAGAAAAACCCTTTGTGCAGGATTGACCTCTGGGAGGTGTGCCACGTGCCCATGTTGTATCTCATAAGGAAAATAACATGATGGGCCGTACAGGGACCGTAAAAACACCGAAGCGTACCGAAATGTATCAAATCGTTGGTTTACCTCAGCTGACGCAGCGTGCTTTCTCAAGGTAGAGGCAACACCTCGTAGGAACATTTACCATTTTAATTGTGATCAACGCCGTTACTGTAAGGTATGAATCACCTCAATTGTGTGTCCATGCTCTATGCCCTGTACCTTTGTGGACGGCGCAGTGCTGACTGTGGCATAACACTGTGATGTTCCATTTGTCATAACCGAATTCACAGATTACAACACATTACAACAGCGACAGTATGAACTACACACTGAAGCCATTGACATCATCTGACAGCCAAGCTTGAGTGACAACCCACAGGAAGTGAAACACAGATAGGCCGATGCACAGCGAGTCCTTATCAGAAGGACACACACACACACACACACACAAGGAAAATTTTTAGCCCGACAGGTTGAGGTTCGAGTCGTGTTCCGGCCACTAAATATTTTTTTTTGCTGTCAGAAGCTATTAGTTTCCCCCTTTGAGGAAGGGGGAGGGGGAGTGAGGTTCTGACAGTATCTACCCTTTGATCGGTCCTTCAAAACTCATAAAAGTTTTTTTTCCGGAAGAGTAGACCAACTGGCTGGCGATCACGGGTCCAGCACATGATCAGAACGTGAGGGAATAAACACACACACACACACACACACACACACACACTGAAAGCCTTCTTATGTTACAATGGCAATAAGAAAACAGCGTAGTACTTTTGCAGGTCCAGCGTAAAATATTTATGCACATCGAGAATGCCAACTTATGTCACCACTTTGTAAAAACACGTCGATCCTTGTGACGCCTGGGGACGGTGGCAGCTTCAACGAGGCACTGTTTGTTTACTTACGATCGCGAGTATACAGGATGTCCTCGTCAGGTGCCTAATCAACAGAGAAGTCCAGATTACGGAACACTTTTATCCGGAGCCAGTACGCTATAGTCTATCCCTGCTGACCTTTCGTTCTCGCCAGGCCCACACGCCTCACTCCTCCCTCGCTGCTGAGACACATGCCAGACTCTTCCTTCTGTGGGACTTCCCACTTCCATTACTGTGTGCATATTTTGCCCGTCCGTCTAGCCTTTAATACATGACCGACTTAATTAACTACGTTACGCAGCTTGACACGCCTCACATACTTAATCGGCGAGGTATTGCCAGCAGAGAAGTAGATGTTGTAAATGTTGCCATTCAAGAACACGAAGGATATCGTTAAGTGCTTCAGGCCACCACGGTCGTTTGTGTCAAGGCTGCCTTGGCAGCAGGAGTATTTTAGTGACGGCCTGCAGCTTCGCACCCCCAAGTTTGAGCGGGTATTTGAGGTTGACAGCGGTAACTCCGGCATTGTTTCATGGGAGTAATGGAAAGTGTCATACCGATTATCTCTCTAGCTCTCTCGACCTCTGTCATAATATATTTTGAAAAAGAGAGAGAGAGAGAGAGAGAGAGAGAGAGAGAGAGAGAGAGAGAGAGAGAAGCACGCTGGTAAACTATTGCATCAAGTGTTGTAAGATTTACTTATTTCCGCATCCAAATGGTTGTCAATCCTCTTCTCTCCGCGTTCTCCGAAATCCTTATATTATAACACTCCTGAATGTTAAAGTATATCGTCACCTTCATAAACAAACCGGCCAAGTCATTATTTTCTACTTTTCAGGAAATCAGAAAAGAACTGTCATTATCTCATTTGGCTTAAGATTTGGGCAGAAATGAAAAGGCCAATCTAGATCACTCAAACCCTCAATGACGAAGACAACTGTACAAAAATGGGCGTCACATGTTGGAAAATTTATGGAGACAAAAACCTGGAAATCGCTGAAAAATGACTTAGGCGATTATTTTATGAGGGTGACGATATGCGTTTGTTTCTGTATGCCACGAGATGTTCTTCCGTTGATTGTGGTGTTGCTAATATTCTAACTGTCAAATCAGCAGGTACGTATATACTTTAAGGCGAGACCTGATTCCTCTGTATGTCCCCTACCATTGTATCTTTTTAGTTTCCTGGTGCTACTTCCACATGTATCCTTAGTTGTATAGTGTACTGCCTGGGGGTTGGGATGGCATGCTCCTCCCTTCTCCTTTGTTGTTTACTTGCAACAAAAAACTGTCATTCAATCAGTGTATGAGGCGTGAAGAAATTAAATGACGAAAACGTTTTTATAGTAATGACGTTTGAAGTAATAGTCATCTATGTGTCCAGTCAGCGTATATGTATGTATTTATGCATGTACGTCCAGGCTGAATTAGTGGAAATTCCAAAGTGACGGATCAACGTATGCGCATGAAGTCGCCGTCGTCGTCGTCAACAACAACAACAACAACAACAACAACAACAACAACAACAACAACAACAACAACAACAACAACAACAACAACAACAACAACAACAACAACAACAACAACAACAACAGGATATTGATCAACAAGCGCTATGGGACCCCAAACAACAGAAATTCTAGTATCGCCAATATAATGCCAGGGAATGCCTCACACTTGCTCATTTTCATATATATTATTGACGTTGGCCAAAATCATCTTTTTATAGCAGCTTGGCAATTTTTTGCTCATTTGAAAAAGAGATACTGAACAATAAGGGCAAGATTTGGGTTCCAAAGCGCCTAAGTTGTTGTTCAGTAGTCTCTATGATAAATCAATGTTGTTCACGGCGTGGGTGAACAGATATTCACCCTAAATCAACAACAAAATACGATAACTCTTAGATATGAACAGGAAAGAACAACAAATTTGGACCAAAAAATTGGACCAAAAACTGCAGTGACTTTGCTATGACCTTCTTAGACTAGTGTTCTTACTCTTCGCACAAACTTCCTATGTTTTTTGAAACGCGAATAACTTTAATACTGCAAAACCAAATGAGCTGATTTTTCACCACAACAAGGATAATGTAAAATTATTTAATATTCTAAAGTTTTGGCTCGGTAGTTACAATGGTTTTTTAGTTAAAAATCGGATAGTAGTTTTATGGTGCGCTTCTGTAACACAACAAAACCATCAAAACATACATTCATCGCTGGTGAAAAACTACTTCACTTTGGACTGCTGTGTAAAGTTATTTTATAGCATACGTGGCAACTACTAAAGAGACAAGTCTCGTGTCTTTAAATGCACTACTAATTATTTTAAAGGAATAAATCGCCTGAAACACGAGAAATTGCTGCGCTTTGGAACCGTTTTTTCAACTTTGACTGGCCATATAAAAAAGTATTATAGATACCGCCTTTAAACTTTCAAATCACAGATATATTTTCATACTGAAGCTTTTTAAACAATCTTCTCATTTTCCAAATTTTAGCCATATTTGATGAAAAATACTTAACAAAAATCATGAATTATATTTAGAAGCATAGAAAAATGTTATTTTGATAAAAAAACTAACCTAACCTAACTTAACAGTTTATAACATACTGTAAAGAAAAAAAAACATGATTAATGTTTTGCCTTTGTCCTACTTAAAACCCGTTTTCTATAAGCACTGGTAATTAAAAACAGCCTGTGTGTTACGTAACCTTACCATCTGCTGACTTCAGGAGGAAAATAATGGCTCTCCATATTACTTACTGCCACAGGGATTTGAGTGGGATTCTTTACTTTGTTTCTCTCTCTCTCTTTAAAAATAAGCTTGACCGTCACTTCCTTGAACTTAATATTAATTAGAGTAGAACTGCAATGTTTTGGAGCCATCTGATTAACGTAGAATCACTTAGGTTTAAGGACAGGCCACCTAGTCTGGACCATGGGGTCTGTGTGGTCTGGTTTTCTATGTAAATCTATGTAAATCTCTCTCTCTCTCTCTCTCTCTCTCTCCTCTCTCTCTCTCTCTCTCTCTCTCTCTCTCTCTCTCTCTCTCTACGCATATATATAAATAAATATAAATATATATACGTATATATATATATATATATATATATATATATATATATATATATATATATATATATATATATATATATATATATATATATATATATATGGTAAAACTTCGTTGCAGTACTGCGGACGTTTTTCTTGACAGACCATGATTAATTTTGTTTTAAAAATGTGGTTGTCATTTTGGACTTTTTCTTGGGCAAACCATTAAAAAGCATGTTTTCGATATTGGAAAAAAATCGAAAACACGTTTTTAATGATTTTACAACGAAAACCAGTCTCCAAATGAAAATAAAAACTAATCTAACCAAATCAAACCTAATCTAACCCTGCAGGCTGACTAATCTAACCAAACCAAACCTAACCGAAGCTAACCTAACCCTGCGGGGCTGACTAACATAAACAAAACCAAGACTAAGATCAAGACTGCTCACGCACGGAATTACCCAGGTTACGTTAGGTTAGGTTAGGTTAGATTGGTCATCCCCGCAGGGTTAGGTTAGGTTAGATTAGTCAAGCCCGCAGGGTTAGATTAGCTTTAGTTTTATTAGTTTTCATTTTGGAGACTTTAGTCGAATCATTAAAAATGTTTTTTTTCTTTTTTTTCAAGTATCCAAAACATATTTTTAATGATTTGCCCAGGTTTTCATTATTCATAGCAAGGTAGTGCGAGGATTGTGAGTGATATTATGTACAATGCAAGTTGCTATGAGACTGCAGTACTGCAACGACGCTTAACCATATATATATATATATATATATATATATATATATATATATATATATATATATATATATATATATATATATATATATATATATATATATATATATATATATATATATATATATATATATATATATATATATATATATATATATATATATATATATATATATATATACACACCTTTTGGATGGTTGTGTTTCATGGAAACTGTATTCATCAGTCTCAAACTTTATTTCATGGCTTTTAGTAAACTAGTTTCTCAGGTAATATACTACCGTATTTTTTTTTTCTGGTATTCCTGTAGGATTTAATGATGAGGGGCTCAAATGTTGGGTGCTTATAACAAACAAGTTATGGAAAAAAATATAGGTGATGACAAAAGTGAATAATCCAATTTTTTTATTTTTTTATTTATTTATGATTTTTTTTATAAGTAATTGAGAATCCACTTAAGTTTGAAAAATAACTTACATAAAGTTACTTGAAACTTCTTTTCCGGCAATTTGCAACACATGAAGATTATTCAACACATGAGAATCTCTCACACATACTCACAATGAAAAACATTTAAATTTGTAATATACCCCTACTTTTGGTAAATTATAACATTTTAACTTCTGTTTTCCTGTGTACATGAGAAATTTCCTTATTCAAAAATACTTATATAGAATTCTCTTAAACTGAAATGCCCCATTATTACATTATGGAAATCTTTACAAGAGGAAACAAAAAGCTATTTTGGGAAATACCCTTTAACAAATTTGACTGACATATAATTCAAAATAAAAGATACAATAGGATTTTCCTTTAAAGAAACTATTCTCAATAGACTAAGTTTCATTTCAATTAAATACATCACCCTCTTAAGCTAAATGAAATTTTATTTTAATTGGATAGTAATTTTCATCATATGAAATGCAATCCTCTGACTCTGAATGATACCATATAAAACATATAATGTACCTTTACCTATGCAAAATAATTACATACTTTTGATTCCTCCATTTCCTATTTACTTATGCAGAAATACATAAAAGGTTCCTTTAAACTGTAATGCCACAGATTAAGATCTTTACAAAAGTAACAAAAAAGCTATTATTGTGTATCACTTCCAACTTAAATTTGACTTAAACCTCAATTTTAAAAAAGTATATATTTCCTTTTAACATTTTTATAGAACAAAAAAACTATTCTCAATAGACTAAATTTGCTCTCAATCTTATTTCATTATCATAAGAAAATATATGCAAATAAAAAGACAAAAGCCTTTAATATACATTACTAGTTGAACATAAATCTATATTTGAAAATAAAATAATACAGTTCAGGTGTGGAATGCTAAAGACAACATATATCTTGAGAAATAAAGACAGTGTTAACTAATTAAGCATTTCCTTTCAAATGAAAAACATAGATATTCAGTACTTGGTTTAGGTTTGGGTTAGGTTAGGTTAGGTGCAATAATGAGAGCTGTTGTTTATCGTGACCTGTACCCTCCCAAAAATTTTAACAAAATTTAGCAAATTAGTAGAAACTACTCTAATAGTACTATTATTTCCCAGCTGAGTTAACATAAAATGAATGGTGGCAAATTGGAGCAGAAGAGCTTAGGAATGTGATGATGCAATATTTTACCGGGTCCAAACAAATATAACCATTCATCGAAATTAGTATTTTTAAACCATATATATTCTACCTTGCCTCACCCAACCTAAACTTTTGACAAGTACTATGTATGAATTCACACTTGAAAAATTTTAATGATGATTAACAACATTCAAAATCACAAATTTGCAGTATTCTATTTTTCATTTACTTTTCCTAACTTTATATCTATATTTCAGCCACCTCACTTTAGCCAGTATTTTTTTTTCTCCATACTCATTTAGGAGTTTTGGGGTTTTTGTGTCAAGTATATTTCGCACTTTCTTCGATGATAAATTCTCGCCTTTCTTTATTTTATCCATGAATATTTTTTCAATTAATCTGTTTTCATAAGGAGAAAATTTTCTATTTAATGAATTTGTGCTTGAATGACTATTCATTTCTGAAGTTTCACTCTCTGAATCACTACATTCATCACTGATATTTTCATTTTTACTCCCTTCATAATTATGCTTTTCTTCATCTATCTTCTCTATGCGAATGCCAGAATAACTCGGTCGGTCACAATAGTTTGCTGCCTCAATAGCTTTAGAGGATGGAACAGCATCTCTTTTTTTATTGAGCAATCTGTATGTCTTTTTTGCGGTATTAAACTCATGGTCCATATGAGTTGCCACATTTTCTGCCATTTCAGGGCAATGATAGAATATGTTGGTGGCAGCTGATTTTCTAAAAATATTTGGAAATAATGCCCCTATTCCACTTGCTATCCCTAATTTCTTAATGCCATTACTTACATTGCTGGCTGTGGTTGGAGTCCCTCCCCATGACAAAAAAAAGTAATCCCCACTTTCCTCAGTTTCAATCTTTGATCTCATGAATTTCAAATACTTCTGATAATAGGAATTTTCAGTTTCAGTGAGGACCAGGTTTGCTTCATCATGAGTGAAACTTGTTTTATGTTTTCCAATGCTGATGACCACGCGGTCTTCAATGCGTTCTCTTTGGAGAAATTCACTGACCCGTAGCTCTGCAAAAACACCTCCTCTTTTTGCATTTTTTATTAGTCCCATAAATATCAAAATATTCCTTACCAATGAAATGTCATTTCTTTTTGGTACATATTTGTCATCAAGTTGTTCTATTATTTTCACTGCTCCTTTATATTCTTCTGATGAATAGAATTTATCTAATTTATCACTATTTAACAACAACTGCTCTTGTTCTTTTCTCTTACACCTTTTTCCTCTCACACATTTTGTAATAGCTACGGGACCACCCAGGCATAATGTTGCATAGGTGTTCTGCATCTGTGACCTCAGATTCAGAGAAAGGGGTTTCCTTTCTCTTCTTTGAAACGTATGCAAAGAACTTTTTCAGACTAGCGAGGTATGTTATTATTGTTTGTGATTTCCAGTCTTTTCAGTTTTTTCTTACCAAAGTACTTCCAAAGTTTTTCTTCCACCAGCAGTTCTTGTACATTATTTGCCTCTAGATCTGCTATCACTATTTTCAACCTGCCTATGTTATATGATATTGTTTTCATTTCTAGTGACCCTCCAGCAGGACCTTTCAAAAAAATTTCATAGTTAAGGAGTATTTCTTTCCAATATGTACTAACAACATCACTATTGTCTGTGTAGTCTATCTCTTCTTCATCTGTACTGCCTGTACCAGAACTCAATCTTTGCTTTACTTTATCTTGTAACTCAAATTCGGTATTTTCTAGTGGGGTGTTCTCAGATGAGGCTTGGGAATAGAATGCTTCAGGTTGGAGGCATATCCCATGCACCCTCTTCATGTGCTGACCCAATCGAGTAACCTGTGCATAGCAGTTCTTGACTGTACACGTTTTCCTAACTTTTCTTGTAAAGAGCCCTCTGTATTTTCTTGTTCCCATGATGCATGATATTTTTTTAGCTCTATCTGTGGACCATCCATGTACTCTCACTAGGTGGCGAGGCAGGTGAACTAGTTTTTTTTTGCATGCTGGGCAATTAGATTTTTCCCTCTGCTTTTTTACTGTTAGGGAAAGTACATCTACTAATCCATCACAAGGCAAGACCTCTGCCGAGTTCTCAACATTTAGAATAATCTCCTGGGGCTTCGGGTCTTCAATTGGGAGAAAAGTTTCTTCAGGTTGATAGACTGTTTCAAGGGTAGCAGCAGAGGCCTCAGGTGGAGCTAGCTCTTCAACATTTACCTCCACCTGCGGCATAATTCTGATTAGTCATGTAAAGTCACATTTGAATCAGGGTATGAAATAGGACATACTGAAAGAGCAAAACCTGTCCAGTGATTGGTGTGATGGTTGGGTATATTATTTCAAAACTTAATAAAATCAAGTATAATTACACATAGGAGCATAATTATAAATAATTCAAGTATAATTATGGAACTATAATTATACTTACATTGTAAAATTGTAAATGAGGTGCAATATATTAGAAGGCTATTGTTTAAATGAAGCTTTGGTAACTATGGTAACAGTAGCTATCAAGTGCTAACTACTAAGCAAGATTGATTATAAAGTGATTTTATTTTCAAATTATATATTGATTCCCTGTTTTAATGCATGAAAATTAAATTACGTTAAAGGAGTTTAAGCCCTCAAGTTTTACTTTTTAAGTGTGAGTAATAAAGGGAAATCTAGAGATGGTATAAATTAGTCAAATAACCATAAAATATTATGTGATTCGCATAGTTGGTTTTGGCAGCAATGGGAAAGAGTCACATTCATTAAGCTCAAGGAACTCCAGGAAGTTGCAAGTGTAGATAGCTGAAGAGTGGTCATCTGCATACTTGAGCATTGTGCCTTAATGAGAATGAACCCACTAACAAATCTGGGACTTGAACCTGCACTCATGGCTTAGTAACTATGAAGTGCTAACCACTAAGCAAGCTTGATTATAAAGTAATTTTATTTTCAAATTATATATTGATTCCCTGTCAGTGAGGGGCCTGGACTCAGCAACATCTAATTATTCATTTACCTCCACATGCTGGCTTGGGAGATATGTCCTGTGGTCATTTATTTTGTCACTGTGTGGCTCAGGAATGGGATCTTGACTTCATTGATACCTGCAAATTTTATTTAGGTTAGTTTCATGGTTTTCTGGATAAGATTGCATTTAATTGTGTGGTAAAAACAATGCACATCCTTTGAAACTATTAAAAAATAATACATCCATATGAAAATTTTACCATATATATATATATATATATATATATATATATATATATATATATATATATATATATATATATATATATATATATATATATATATATATATATATATATATATATACAGAAAATTTTAAACCCAAGAACTTAAAGTATGGGAGGAAATATTTGTAAATTAAGAGAAATTATGCTATAATAACTCAAGAGTTCAATTGTGTTAATGAAAGGATAAATTCTAAGTGTTAACAGCTAACAGAGTCAGGCATAATAAATTTATAAAATGTTATGTTGTGTTTAAATGCTAGAAGCTGTGCAGTATTAATAATATTTTTTTCATTATCATTACTAACTATGATAATAATGGGAATAAATATTTCTGACTGCAACAAAATAAGTAATACAAATACAGAAAAAGATAATTTAAAATTGACTATGGTCAGTTTGGCTTTAGGTTGGGGAGACCTACAACTTCAGCAATTTACAGTTAATATGGAAAAAGATTGTATCATGCTTAGGGTAGGTATATGTCAGAGTACTATGTGATGCTGTAAGATGGGCTTTTTGAAGGCAAAGAGAACCAGAAAGATTAGTGAAAATGGTTGAGAAAATTTGTGCTGTCTGAGTAGCAGGAAACTCAGCTGAAACAGGAGTGTGCCACTGTGTCACTTCTACGAAAGGATAAGGAGAGGTATACCAGGGAACTTTTGCTGAGGATGTTGAGAGTAGTCTAAAGGCTAACAACCTTCAGCCTGCCTACTATGTCTTTAAGAGGTTTTGCTCTAAATCCACAACATGGAAGAGGCCTGTCCAAAAGAGTATTAATAAAATTTTGCTTGTTAAAAAATGGAGGTGTACAACTTTGTCTTTTAGTAGCAATAAAATTATAATACACAGTAGTAAAGATAAGCATTTCCAGAGCCTTGGGCTTAGGGCTACCCTCTGGGTTGACTCTAGAGTGCTCACCTCCCATTCCTGCACACCAAGTTTGAGTTCCAGCAGGTTCATTGACAAAATTTGAATATTACAAAGATAAAACCCATGTGTTTACAAGTATCTATCAGGACAAGGCATCAGAGAGGTGGCAGCGTAGACCTACACTTAGACCTGCAGGTCCAGGAAGGGAAAAGGAGTTGCCCCGAGACTGTAGGATACCTCATGTTCTCTCAGAGAGTGGTGAGCTTATCAAGGAAGAAAATAAATTTTAGACTATCATAAATACATGTAAATTGCTCTTAGGAGGAGGAAAGCAATGTAATGCACAGGAGTAGTAGAGGTAAGCATTTTCAGAGTTTTGGGTCTTGGGATACCCTTTGGGTCAACACTAGAGTGCTCATCTCCTATTTATTTCTGTAGTTTTCCTGGCAGGAGCTCCATTGAGAAAATTTAATTCTTATGAGTATCTTCTGAGGCATCAGATAGTTTGAGTGAAATAGACTTTTAGTATAAAAAAATATTTGTGTAGAATGTACTAAGACAATAATGCAAAATCATACTCACCTTTATAACAGTCTTCGGCATGTTATAAGGTGCACTTTAGAACAGCTTCATGGCTAAACCTGAAAGAGGTTTAGTTGAAAGATCCAGGGGACATAGTTGTTCAGCCATCCTTTGTTTATGGTTGAACAAAGCCCAAACTACAAACAGTCTTGGTCAACAAATCAGTCAAGCTGTTTGTCCCAGTAACCTGTAAATAAAGAAGGAATTAATTTGACATAAAACACAACACAAATGATGAAACCAAACCTGAACTATAATTAATTGTAGAATAGCACAACCCCTATAAAAATTTGTTATCCATCTACAGTAAAAATGAGCTATTACATACAAGGGAGGGCTCCTTCCCTTGACCCACTACTTCATAACTGTTTCCCTCTCTATCACTAAGAAGCTCCCTGTTGGATAAGTGGGGTTTTAGGGTGAGGGGAACATAAGTGAACGAACTTATCTATCTATACCTTTTAAACTGTTTATAAAGGCTGTCTTCACACACTGTGGGACATAGAGCTAGATGGGCAGTGGCATTGGTTATAATAAAGGGACACCATGGAGAGGACAGTTGTTTATTTATTTAATTTTTATTTGTGTGGGCACCAGGCATAGTAAAATTATAGGGGCCATGAAACACTGAACACAGGTACAAGGTTGCTCAAACTCACTTAGGTCTATCAGTCTGGAGAATTCCCTGCCTGATCAGGTTGTTGCTATGGAGTTTATCTCATTCTTCAAATCAGCTCTATATTCCTTTACCATTTCCAAGACTAACCCCTAACACATCTTCCCTCCTGCCTTCCTTCCTTGTTATCAATTTAACAATTTCCTTTTAATCACTACAGTGACTACACACTTCAAGTATTACTCCTAGCACCAATAAACTCAGGCCATATATAATTATTTCTGCATAAGGTACATAGTTCAGTCATATATCCCTTAACGCTACTAATTGACCCTACTAATAATGGACTGGCATACCTGCAGATTGGTGCTACCCTATTTTAAAACATTTAACTTCTTCATACTTGCTTGAAAGGCCTTAACAAGGTGGGGGAGCTACCTCCACGCCCATAGAGCTAGGAAACTAAGGTAGAATGCTGTGATACTTGAGTGGCGTGGACGGTACAAATGACTGTCATGGAACCAACATTTATATTCTCTACATGTCCATCTCCTGTGTGGTTGCGTTGGTTTTACTATTATGAAAGCATGCCTGCAGGGAAGCGTGACATGCGGTGGCTTATTCAGTACAATGACGGTCATGGGAGCTAACCGACAATCTAAATCCTGAATTATCGTCATGTTCATCTCCTCCAAGCGCCTCCGTGGTGCAGTGGTCAGCATGTCTGGCTACGAATATGCGGGCCAGGTTCGAATCCCGGCCTGGGCAGTCGCGCACAGCCCACCCAGCTGTTCATCATCCCTTTCGGGTTGGTCGATAAATGGGTACCTGGGGAAACCTGGGGAAGGTAAACTGTGGATATCCCGGATGTCATACCAGCCCTGTGTCCCGGGATAGCGGGTTCTTACCCACCGCAGGCTCCAAGGGCTAATGGGACGGAGATGGGCACCGCAGCTGCGCAGCCACTGCGTATGCACCACTTTACCATCTCCTATGAGTTCATCTTCATTCTATCACTACGAATACACAGTAATTATGGGTGACTTACCATAGTTTTTACTGCTGAAGATATGCATGAAGAAGGCGTAATGGCGGCCACCGCGTGGCAGGAACAGCGCTGCAACAATTTCTCGGCTTGTGATTGGCTCGCTGAAAATAGTAGCTGGAACCTCGACAAAACGATACTGAAGTGCAGGTCGCAACACATCAAATCTGAGGGTGGGTGCGAAAGCGCAACGCGGTACTAAAGCGCAGTGTTGCGATACTAAAGCGCGAGGGGGTGGTTCCAAAGCGCAGACACCCCATAAAAAGTCACGAAAGCGCATTTTTCCTCCAACCAAAGCGCATAATGAAATCTACAACAACAACAACAACAACAACAACAACAACAACAACAACAACAACAACAACAACAACAACAACAACAACAACAACAACAACAACAACAACAACAACAACAACAACAACAACAACAACAACAACAACAACAACAACAACAACAACAACAACAACAACAACAACAACCTTACGATTGACAGTTAGGAAAGGTGATGAGTCTAGGGAAAGACTGCCAAATCGTAACAATATACTCAACATATTTATCTCGAAGGAATATAACAGGTAGATATTAGAGCACACAAATTAATAAAGGCAAAAATAAACCCAATTACTTATAATGAATATAATTAACTTAGAAACAGTCCAATAAATTTACAATAACAATAAATCCTTATCCTACCTTAACATTTGCGTTTTACATAGAAATGATTTGTCCAGCAATAACACCAAGGAAATGTTTTAAGTTTCCCAACACAATACCTTACTTAGAGGAGTCACAGTCGAGGAACGTAAGAGGCAGGAAGGCCAACCACCTGTAGTCACTGCATTCTGAATTCGTTTCCACCGTGCCCTCCTCTCGGCCCCTGACTCGATACAATATTTGTTGACTCGTGAAGCGAGGGAAATCTTGAAAACTATGGGCAGGAGCAGGCCCGAAACATCATTCGAGATCTCGTGAGACTGAATCGCTCGAAAGGTGAAGTGTGAATTAACCAGTGTTTGCATGCGTGTGTGTGTGTGTGTGTGTGTGTGTGTGTGTGAGCCACACGAGAACCGTTACAGCAACAACAATAATAATAATAATAATAATAATAATAATAATAATAATAATAATAATAATAATAATAATAATAATAATAATAATAATAATAATAATAATAATAATAATAATAATAATAATAATAATAATAATAATTTGCAAATTTGCTATCATGTCAATAAACTAAAACTGTTTATATTATATGTATCTATGTATTTACGTATGGTTTTACATAACCTTTACCATGGGCTACAGAAGTATGGTTGTAACGTGATAATGATGTGATATTTCACAATTGATAAATTTTCAGAAGCATTACATACACATTTACACGAGGATATTAAGGTCGGAATTGTCAGACGCTCCCGCCCCTCACACCAACTATTTCCAAAGGCCTAAAAGGAGGTTAATCGAGTTTTGATGAGTGTTCTTTTAGGTTCACGGTACAGAAGAAGGCTGAGACTACCACCAGGGTCATAAAACTACGCCTGGAAATGCCCTAAACTTCCACGAAAGCCAAGTAAATTACGTGTTCTTGGGCGCCTAAATGTTTAAAAATATGGCCCTTATCCTTCTACGTTTAAAAAGTCTGATTAGAATGAATCGAGCAAGTACAAGTGCGGTGCTGGCGTAGAGAGGGGCAGGAGGTCAGCCACGTGTCGAGTTACTCATGGGGCGTGTTGATCGCGTGGGGTGCTTACCACTGCCACACCACCTTGGCTTGTGTCCACACACCGTTGACACAGCAAGGAACGCCTCAGCAATAGTCGGACGTGTGTCTATAAAACCAATGTTGATCGGTGTGGTGTTATCTCCCATCCCGTATCATGAGACATCCCATCCTTAACTCCGCATCGCGGAACCCAAAATTTACTATCTTAGAGTAACTAAGTGAAGCAGTTAAGTGTAAAAAAGTACCAAGGAAGACCTAAAAAGCGATGTAAAGCGGAACAGGTCACAAGAAGAAGAAGAGGGGTGATTGTTGATGTCCTAGTTATATACATACATGCGTCGTCATTTGCTTTTATAATAAAATAAATAAACTTGGGTGGGACAGATTCCGACAAGTAGTCGAGGAAAGACACGGTACTGTGTCAAAATTCCTGTATGTATTCAGGATGGGATGTCTCACGATACCCGGATGTCTTATTACACCACACCGGAAGTGAGGTGCGCTTTAACGATGTGATTTTGTCTTTACGAACGAAGAAAAGATAGCAAAAGCACTAAAATCTTAGCTCCTAAATTAAATGTTTTACCTTTGTTAACATATGAAAGTACTGTGATATTCGTTGTAACCCGAAACTGTATCGATGACCGGACATGTTATTTACACCAAGAATCTAATGTAATTCCTGTTCGTCTTCATTCAAAGGAGACATGTCTAGGTGTTGAAACAGAGAACAATTAAACAGTATATGTGTAAGGCTCATACAGTTACTTAAGCTACACACACACACACACACACACACACACACGCACCGCTCCGATTGTTCAGTACATCGCTCTGATAGCCCAGTATACCACACCGATATAGTTCAGTGGATAAAGCTCTGCCCTGTCAGGCTCCGGCCTGGCAGGCTGAGGTACGAGCCCCACTCAGGTTGTGATTTTCCGCTAACGAGATGTGGTTGCTGCCCCTTTGAGCAAGGGAGATGTGGCGTGTGATGTATAAAGGCCTGCAGCTGGACAGTACCCAGAGATCGGCTATAAGGAGTTTGCTCTAATCCGGAGTGTACTTGCTCGCAATGAGTCCAGCTCGTGATCAGGCCATGATGAGTTACACGGTGACCCACACGCCCAGGAATGCCACCGCACAGACCTGGGGGCAGAGCAGCACCATCCCGGCGTGCTGACGCGGGCCTGACACACCTCCACGCCCCCCTCCGCTCCATACACACCCGCTTCTTGCCTCATGCAATCCGCCTCATACATTCCCGGGCACCATTCTGTCTGTGTCTTTCTCTGTATACAAGTACATATAGTATATTATAAACGACCATGAAGACATGAACCCTACCCCCCTCTCCCCCCCCCCCCCCCACACACACACACACACACTTGCGCAATCACAGACGATGATGTGGGCGATGGAACTCGTTCTGGTGATATTCAGTCACTCGAATATAGTTAATTAAGAATGCATGGTCAGGAACAAAGCCCCATATTCTCAAACCATTCAGGGCTCACACACCCACATTAGACAAGGCTTTCGCAGAGGTTGTTGTGGGTATTTCCATGGGTAGTTTTATGAGCCTAGTAATAGTTTGATAAGGCTGCTACACCATGAATGTGAAAACACTTATGAGAATCCGATTAATCTCCTTTGCAGCTTTTGGAAATACTTGTTGTGGGAGCGGAAAGGGTCTGACAATGCGGGCTAAGAGAGGGAGGTGCTGCTGTATGCAAGAATCAACCCGTCTCTGCAATTTGTCTTTGTCACTGCTTGCTACTTCTCTCCACCAATCCGTCTGTCTGTCTGTCTGTATGCGTGTACGTGGTTTGCCTACCTGTCTATCTGTTTGTCCCTTTATCTATTTGTCTATCTGTCTGACTATGCTTGAATTCACGTCTGTTTGTTTGTCTGTCTGTCTGTTTTATTTCTTGTCGTATTTCCCTCTGTCTGTCTCTCCGTGCGTGTTTGTTTGCCTTTTGTCTGTCAGTTCGTCTGTTTATTTCCCTGCCTGTCCTTATGTCTGTCCGTTTACGTATCTGTATATCTGTCTGACTCTGGTTGAATGCCATGTTTGTCTGTTTTCTGTCAGGTCTTTCCCCCTGTCTGTCTTCCTGTGTGTATGTTTGTTTGTCTTCTGTCTGTCCGTTCGTCTGTGTGCCTATCTCTTGTTCCTCTTGTTAACATCGATAAGTTTAAAGCAAATGTCAACACCCACCTGTTAACTCACGAGCCTTTATTTTTGCACAACCTCCCTTTTTTTTCTCTCCTTATATTAGTCATTTTTATTTTTCATATCCACGTCTGCTCATCAAAGAGACTACTTGGTTCTGTACAATTTTTCTGATGTTCATTTTCCCCCTCATGCCCTTCATAGATCTCAATGATAATAATAACAATAGTAAGACATACCTGTGAATGACTATCTGTCCCTCTAACTGTCTATGTGATGTCAGCGCGGGGCGTCACGTTGAGCACCACAATATGATGAGTCCGGAGGAATGCTTTGCTCCACACCTGCCGAGGGAGCGTGGCACACCGTTCAGTGTTTCCTGCGGTGCCCGAGCGCAAGGAAAGGGCCGCTGCTGCCTCCCAGGGCCTCAGCCGCGTCATCGCCTGCACGTGTGGAGGTGTAACGGGGAAGGTGTCTCCTGCTGCCTTGTAATTATTTCCCCGGTAATCGTTAATGTCTACTCTTACGTTATTTAGCTACCACTCATTAGAAACTATATAGACGCTTGGCCACATGCACCGTTACAGTCAAGGTGTAGACGCAGCAACACCAGCAGGATCAGGAGCGTTAGAAACAACAGTAACGGGAACATTAGCACTAGTTCAGAAACAGCACCTTCCACATCTTGACTACCACTGTCTACAAACCAACAAAATCACAATACGAGTGGTTCTGGTGCTGTTTTTTTGCTATTTCTGTTGCTGTTGCTGCTACTACTGCTTGCTAGTACTTGATGCGGAAAAAAAAGTGAGCACTCTCTCGTGTGTGCCCCAGATGGCGGATAAGGAGGGTCGCGTCGGGGTGTTCGTGGTGGCCGTGTTCATCCTGGTGGCTGCCACGGCGCCGCTCCAGAGCCACGGGGCGGAGGAACCCTTGGACAAAGACGGGAAAGTTCTGAAGCAACTCATCAGCCACAACAAGGACCTCAGCGGCCGCCTAACACTGGCCATGGGGGACATTCTGCGCAGGCGACAAACCAGCGGGTGCACCTTAGGCAAGATTAATTATTGACATTGCTTTTTTTGACGATGATTTTTCTGTTATAGCGTGGCACCAATGAGAGATACTGATTATAGGATTCTACCGTTAGTCTACGTTTCCCTCGCTCTCTGTTCTATTTATCTATCTATCTGTCTATCTACCTATCTATTTATCTATCTATCTATTTATGCCCCCCCACACACACATTCCACAACATCCTCTGGTCCCCTTAGGTCTGTACGAGGCGCAGAAGTCGGCGACGAAGAAGGCCCAGCTCTTAGCGCGGGAGTTGGCCGTCATTGCCATCAGCTTGTACAAGGAGACCCGCAGATTCCAGGCGCCGGAGCTTGGCACTTGCACGAACCAATGTCTGGAGTGAGTATGCTAAGTGGGGAGCGATGGGCGAGTATTCTAAGACGCTTTTCGGCTGTCACACCAACTATTTCCCAAGGCCGCAAAGGAGATAAGTCGGGTTCCCATGTATGTTGTTTCTTCACGTTCATGGTGCAGAAGCCTCGTCCAGCTATCATGCACCAGAGGCCGGATTCATCAAACCACTTACGAGACCTGTCGATGGTATGTCTTCTGGTAACTCCATCATCTAGGAACGCTCTTGATCTTAAGGCGACTCCACTGGTAATGAAAGAAGTGTCGACCAGGCCAGTATACTTCATTCATTGTCATCGGAGCAGCTTAAACACAAGGATCATTCGTAGGGGACAGATTTACTTAAAGATTTACCAACGACCGGTCTTGTAGCGGCTTGATGAATCCGGGCCCGGCCTCATAACACTACCCATGGAAATGCTAACACTTAACCTCGACGAAAGCCTTGTCAAATGTGGGTGTGTAGGCCATTAATGTTTGTGAGTATGGCCACGGAGAGGTGAGAAGATAGGTGGAGGCTTGTAGTATAGATTAACGGTGAGCTCCTCTGAATTGATGAGAGAAATGTGTTGATCTACCTATTCCCATGGTGTATGTTGTAGGAATCACTCATGAGGTGTGAATGTGAAAAAGAAAGCGAAGGTGTACAGAGTAAGGGAGCAGAAACCACACCCAGAGTATCTTGATAATGAGAAATACGATTAATTCACGAGACTCATCACCTGTAACCTCTCGCCCCCTTTAGGAACGAGTGGCTGTGCAAGACCGGCAAATGCATCCCGCTGGCCCAACGCTGCGACGCCAAGAACGACTGCGGGGACATGTCCGACGAGGGCCCCTACTGCATGGTGTGTCAGGCCGCCGAACACACACACACACACACACACACACACACACACACACACACAGAGAGAGAGAGAGAGAGAGAGAGAGAGAGAGAGAGAGAGAGAGAGAATGAAAGAAAGAAGGAAAGAAAGAAAGAGAGAAAGAGAAAGAGAGAAACAGTAAGAAAGAAAGGAAGAAAACAAAATAGAAAAACCTCAAACACAAACTGCATCTTGGTGACGTATATTCGCTATCCTTAAGGCTAATTATACACTAATCACATAACACTGTATACATATTGCCTTTCTGAATAGCTCCACTGCACTTAACTATCCCTCACAAGCCATTAACCCGTCTCTTGTCCCTCCTCTACAGGCTGGATGCGGGCCGGACAGTTTCAGGTGCCCGACTGACAACAAGTGCCTCCCCTACTCGGCCAGGTGTAACGGCGTGCCTGACTGTACCTACGGCATCGATGAATACTGCCAGGTGAGAGTCCTATACCATCTCTACTTTTGATACAGTCTTAATTATTCCGTTGGTGTGCTTAAAAGGAGAGATGGAGGGAGTTAATGGGATAAATGAATGGCTGAGAGTGAAATGGGGGATAGATGGAGAGATGGAGAGGGAAGATTTGAAGGGAAAGCTAGTAATGATGTAGAAATGGATAGATAGAAGAGTATGTAGACGAAGACACTCTTAAGGGATAGTGACAATGTATTTTTCTCCTTTTTTTCTGTAATTTTCGTCCTTTCCGCCTGTGTACCCTACGCCAGACCTCGTGTGGCAGCGGGCAGTTCTTGTGCCTCCGCGACCAGCGCTGCATTGACCACCACTGGACTTGCGATGGTCACCTCGACTGCTCAGACGGCGCCGACGAGAAGCTGTGTGGATGGAAGGAGAGCGTGGCGACAAACACATCACAGGTGAGCCGCAACGCACTATTGTAAGGAAGTCGTGACGAGCAGACGCTTCGATTTTAATGTCAAAGCAAAAACACAACTATGAAAATGTAGTGTGTTTTTATTCCAAAGTCTCGTGCTTCATATTTTTGTAAGAACTTTACTTAAAATAACACAAGACAATCATATTCTATTAACATGGGCGTAACAGTGTCAATAGCTATTTAGACTAACTTCTCACGTAATTGACTGCTCTTTCGGCCACCTCTTCGGATTCTTTACAGGAGCAGCGAGTAGCGGGCTTTTTTTTATTGTTGTTTCCTTTTTTGTTCCTTTGTGCTATCTCCTTTGCTGTAAAAAAAAAAAAAAAAAAAAACATTCGCCCACTATCTCACTCTAAAATAAAGCCAAATTACATGTAGTTCATATCACTCAAACAGCTCAACAGTCCTCGTCTAAAAGTCTGTCAGCATGGGGAGTTCCGGTGTGCGACGGGGAACACCTGCATCCCCTTACACCTGGTCTGTGATTACGCTTTGAACTGCGGCGACGGAAGTGACGAGAGAAACTGTCCTGTGATTACCACACCGGCACCCACTACGATACCTCAGGTTAGTGCGACACCCCCAACACACACATACGCACGTACATACACAGAGACACACGGAGATATTTTTTATAGTAGTAATAGTAGTAGTAGTAGTAGTAGTAGTTTATTACCTGGAAGAACCAGAAAGATGACGCAAGTAACGATAAAGCAAGCAAGGTAGGCAGCGTCAGGGGTCTAATTTAGGTCAGGGGTGGGAGGGGGGTAGAGGAGCCAGTCCGCCACGATGCCTAGGGCTAAAAACTGGGAAAAAGAGGAGGAAGAGCAGGAATGTGGTGGGGGAGCGGCGAGGCGTGAGGAGCTGGGGTATTGGAGGTGGAAGTGGGGGACACGGAGGACACAAGGGGGGGGGGGTATGTGATTGCGCTGAAGTAGGAAAGAATTGATGGCTCACACGCAGCAATGACAAGGTGCTGCCGACGGGAACAAGTGTTGGACGAACCTCCAGAGGACAAATCTCCCTTAGGACAAATCTCCCTAGGACAACCTCCCCCAAGGACAAAATACCCAGAAGATAAAGAAAAAGAGAAAAAAAAAATTCTAATAATATTAAAGTATGAACACAGAAAGCATTATGTATAGCTGGGGAGGTTTTGTCTTATTTTGCACTTTTAACTGAGAGGGTTTATCCTAATGTGTTTTCACCCAGGGGGAAGTAGTCTGGGCTTGCATGGAGTCTTATTGGAGGAACCCTTGGGGATGGAGTCGTAGGGTTGGCAAGACAACGCGCCATTATATATATTTTTTCCATTAAGGGGGCAGCTCTGAGGCGAAATGAACAAAAATAAGCCCTCTAGCGTATATCACTACTGACTGATTGATTAGTCCATTTCTCCTTCCCCGTGGTCCCTAAACGCAGCGGATGTGCCCACCGAACATGTTCCAGTGTGCTTCGACGCAGAGGTGCATCTACTCCTGGTGGAGGTGTGACGGCCACAGCGAGTGCGAGGACGGGAGCGACGAGCTGGCCTGCCCGCACGGGGTGAGGAAACCCGCGGCTGCCTTGCGTGAGGCTGCGCCCTCGCTCTTGGCTTCCCGGCCTTGTGGTTATTTTGGTTATTCATATGTTTCTGTATTATCAACCTCCTTCTGTAAGGCGCTCTTTTTTCTTCATTAACCTAATAATAATTCGGTTTACTAAATAATAATCGTATATTACACCAAACTGCAATTAGAATTTTACTACGTTGCAATTTTGGTAAAAAGATTAGTTAAAATGGGATCGCAATTTCACATTCTAGTATTAATTAAAACATGTCACAATGTTCTTGTTTTCATGCACGAGCGTATGAGGTATACAAGATAACTATCAATATACCGACATCTATAGATCCATGATAAAACAGGAGTATCATTCACGTTCGCAGACAAAGTGTGGCAAAAACCACTTCTTCTGTTTACGAGACAAAACTTGCATTGCGGCCAACCGCCGGTGTGACGGGGTGACGGACTGCTCTGACACCAGCGACGAGGTGGGCTGTACCCCGCCACCACCACCGCCGCTACCACAACCAGTGACGCTGCCGCCGAGGGTGAAGGTCAGTTTAGGGTCACGATCACCCAATACAAAACATTTAGACTCTCCCTGCACGATAACATTGCATCACTCTAACGCATCATCTTTACGTAAGTTTCTCCTCGTTCGTTTTCAGTTTTGCCACCACGGAGAGTTCCGCTGTGTGAGGGACAACAGCTGCATCCCCTCACACTTGGTTTGCAACTATGTCCTCAACTGTAACGACGGAAGTGACGAGAGCAACTGTCCGGCGACCACCACACCAGCGCCCGCCTCGACCACTCAGGTTAGTGAATTAAATAAGAATACTGAAATCTCCCTTAAAATTGCAATGTTGAATAAGTCTTGAAAGAAAACTAAAATCTACAACTTTTTTGCCTTTCAATCAATCATATACCAATCCGCGCCACTAACGAGCTGCACTTAACCACGAGGCCCTTTAAAAGAACCCCTACTAGCGCTATTATCGGCGCCACATCAGTGAGAAATATATAAGTGAACTCGTCTCTCCCATAACCCACACGTGTCCGCAGTCGGTGTGCTCCGGGTTCAAATGCCGGTCCGGTTGGTGCATCCCTAACGAGTACGTGTGTGACGGTTACCGAGACTGCTTCGGAGCCGACGACGAGCGGAACTGCGACTCACGAACCACACCCACAACCTCAACCTCAACCACACCCACAACCTCAACCTCAACCTCAACCACACCCACAACCTCAACCACACCCACAACCTCAACCACACCCACAACCTCAACCTCAACCACACCCACAACCTCAATTTCAACCACAACCTCAACCACAACTACCGAAGGCGTCACTGAAACGGTAAAGTGGCACTGGTCAAGTGTTTGTACTCAGTGTAATGTTAAATCTGTTAATACCCCAGAATTATGATATCCTCTGACACACACACACACACACACACACACACACACGTTCGTCATTCACATGCTTCAGTCCCTGTCTCTCTTGTCTGTGGCCATGTTCTTTTTTTATCTCGGTCTGTGTGTGTGTGTGTGTGTGTGTGTGTGTGTCCGTTCGTTTGACTATCTGTTTATCTGCCTGACTTTCGTGACAAACTGGAGGGGGGGGGGGGGGGCTGTTGTCGCATGACTTCTTTCCGTTATACGTTTCAGGCAACAATGTACTCAAACAATACAACAACTTAAAAAGATAACATGAAACAATTGAATAATGGAAAATTTGTAACGGAACTGTATTTTTTCTCTTTGATAGCCGTATGCATTATCTATATGTTGCCTTCCCAAGCAAAACAAGGTAATAACAAGTAATGACGAGGTTATGACAAGGTAATAAGTGTTTTCTTCTCCTGTAAAGACGACCGAGCCGGGGATACGTTTCGGAGTGACCTCGACAACACCCTTCTTCGTCCCCGTCACCTTCGACACTCCCACCTCCACCACAACAAGCACCACCACCACAACCACCCCTGCAACCACCACCACCACCACTCCCATGACGGCGGCAGATCAAGTGAGTGTAACTGGCTATTTGCATGTCGTTAGAAACACAGGAGATTATATTTCTTTAATGGGTGGATTGGGGAGTGTTGTGGCAAGTCCAAGTGAATACCTGAGTAACATGAAGGAAATTGTTATTATACGGGACCTATTTTCATCTTGGTAGGAGGACAGAAACACTCACCACAGTCGTTATTGTTTAGCTGCACAGTTATTTCCTTCACCCAGTCTTGAACGTTTCAGTGAGCTTTTCTTCCTACGCTAGGTGGCTGACGTGACATGCAACGCTGGCTCCATCCCCTGCACAGCCGAAAGTTGCATCCATGAGCGCCTTGCCTGCTCCAGGCTTGCCCGAACCGTGTGCACCATTATGACGAAGGCGGTGCAAGAGACGTGTGAGGTGAGGCGATTAGTATTGTATCTTTAACCCTCTCGTCAAATCCACTTTTTTTTAAATGTTCCAGTTTTAAAGGAAATCCAATTTTAACGTGTTTAATTACAAACTGCAGCATTTTTCAAAGATTTTTTTCATTATTCATATTCTACTTTAGTTATGCATTAAAGATAACACTGCAAGAAAGTGATTCTTATATGCTTAGACCTTTTTACACATACAATTAGAATGGCGCAAGGTTTAATGTCTTGAAATTTTGCAGCTATGTCTTGCAAGTGGCGTGAGGGGAGGAGACTGCTTCGACAGGTCCGGACTTAGTGTCAAAGTAAGACCATAAGTGAGGCAGTGATGGCTGGCGTCGTCCCCATCCGATGATGCGGTGATGATTCATGACTGACAAAAATTTACTACTCTAATAATATTTTGCTTATAAATTATAGAGAAGATAAAAGCTGAGGTCTTGGAAATATAACTATGAAAGCAATATCTTTACAAGTGCAAACTGTAACTTCTAAAGCATGGCAATTGTTTCACAGAGGTGCAGAAATTGGGGTTGGAGCTCATCAAAGTGCCAAACCCTCATAAATCGGTTCAAGGTAAGGGTCAGGGAAGTAAGAATAATCATAACTGATCTCAATTCTTTTTTTTTTCAATGGGGAACATTCCAAACTCCTTATAAGTAGAGCGCAGCGCTGGACTTGGTTGTTCCTTTGGCTAAAGCAGACGAGGAGCCAATACTCTTCATTAAATATCTAAAAGAGCTGTGAGGCAGCGTACCATAACATTCAACTGAAATACTTCAAAAAATTTCATTATGCAGACAGAACCATGAAGAGAGCAGCGCTCACTTTGCTTACTTCTTGCAAAAGGAAGCCATTGTAGGAGAACCTAGGCATATCTATTTTATTTTTTCGTCGTTTAATCAAGCTGATGCAATGAAACAAAATCAGGCTTCCAGTGATATGACTACAGCAGGAGGGGGGTGGGGGGAAGGGATTGAATGGTTATGAGGGGAAGAAGAAAGAGCTCAGCATAATGCGAAGAATGAGTATCTTGCTGATTACTCGTCCTGCTAACAAAGGACCTATATAGTGATGTAGAATATATCTTTAGTTAGTGTTGCAAAGGAAGAACCAGATCTAACATGTACTTCAACCATGCCACATGATAGACACATTAGTTTTGGAGGTCGTTTAGGGAGTGACTCAGAGGCGTAATTAGGTGTACGAACAAGGGTAATGACACGAGCTGACGCCCTGGGGTTTCAGTGTCTGCCGTGGGAGCCGTCGTGTAAAATAAATATGGTTGGATGTGTCCGTAGACTTTTCTGCGTCACCACCTAGATTACGCACTACACGTGACACATTTTGTTAGCATTAAGCATTGAAATGCTTGTTGCAGTCTGGTCAGAGTCTGCTAAAAAATAAAATCCTGCTGATCTCTCCGCCAGTGCTAAATGCGGCAGGAAATTTCCCAATACTTTATGCTGTTGAACTAAAATTTAATGTTAACATTTGTGTATAACAGAATCTATAACGTAATACTACATCAGCCTGTTACCAATTTATGCCCTATCTATATGCTCATATATATATATATATATATATATATATATATATATATATATATATATATATATATATATATATATATATATATATATATATATATATATATATATATATATATATATATATATATATATATATATATATATATATATATATATATATATATATATATATATATATATATATATATATATATATATATATATATATATATATATATATATATATATATATATATATATATATATATATATATATATATATATATAACTCTCATAACATAAACATTCTCTTTCAGTTCCACCAACATCACAAAGGCTGAGGGAGTGGCTGTCCAGCTGGTTGCTTTGCCTGGAGGCAGGGCGGCAGGGCCAGGGGTGATACAGCGCATGATGCTGGCCATTGTTAGAAGATTTGTCAGTTTTGTGACATGAAAGAATGAAAAAACATGTTCCTCTGGCCCCAAGGTCATCGGATATAATTTATGACATAATGCACAGAGTTTGTTCTTAAAATGCTTTTTGCATGTGCTGTAGAAGCAATCTTGTCTTTAACGTGTTAAGAATATTTCAAAGGTGGCAAATTAGATTACTTAACTTAAAGACATGACAGCATGACGTTAATGCATACCAAAACTGTTTTGTTAGGGCATTGAAGATGTAGAAACGTAAGGAGTTTTGATCTTTCTATGCAACTTCTCTTTAAACAAATACCTACATGAACCGAAGCTAAGTTATTAGTGTACATGGCGTATTAGTGGTATACATAAATATTTTTCATTCCCAAGTGATAGATAGCACCATAAACAATATTGGAAGTGTGCATGACTAGGTTTGAGTTTGTTTGCTGAGACAGATGTGTTACTCTCCATTTCCGCAATCTATAATGCCATGAATATTTTCAGTGGTCCCTTCTAAGTAACACTAGTTTCGTTAAATGAGTGTGTCTACATATCCATCTGAATTTGTTGTATACTCTGTATAATGCTGAACTGATATTCTTATTAAGTTCCAGCTGTCTTATGCATGTATTAAGATGTTTATCATGCTAGCATCAAACTATCACTGGGCTATTTCACGGATTTAAAGTATTATCAGCCAGCGTAAACGGTGATACTGGCAGGGAGTTCCCTGATGTCTCTAATGTAGTGGAACAGCAGGGATTTGGAAGTGAAGAGAAGTATATAAGAGACGAATAACTTCACACCTGGAGTTTGTTATTTTTACCCTTACTGTATCGGGTTTAGAAGTTCTTTTAACAATGCAGTAGTTGTGATAGCGGCAGCCTAGCTATATAAAGGCAGATGATAGTAATAAGTCACTTACATGAATGTGTAGGCTACAGGGTAAGCATGGATGAGCGGGCCTATAGTAGTCGCCGTCCTTGCCCACGACCCCACAGTCAATCAATCAATGGGGGCATACACCTCGCCCACCCTACGACGCCAGACCCGGGGGTCCCTCCGGGGGAGTCTCCATGAAGGCCCCTTTCTCATCCGAAGCACTTCCTTTTTTTTTCAGTCAAGGGTATAGTACGAAGAGGAAGTGGATTAGTTGTGAAGGTACAAGTGGGGGAATAGGAAAGACAGTAGGAGTGTATCTACAGTTGTTTGGTCACTTTGGTGTAGGTTTGTTAGTTAGCAGCTTACTTCCCCAGTCTCCCCGGTGCCCCTCTACCCCAACGCTTCCATTCATTTCATTCATTCATTTCATTTCTAGGGGACCGGCGGAGGGCCACTCTCAGGTGGCATGATATGCGGAGATTGTGCGGGGAATTCAAGGGGCCAGGACAGGATTAGAATAAGGGTTAGGATGAGGAAAGGTATTGGGATATGGTAAAGGGCCAGGATTAGGGAGAATATGATTGATGATCCTATTCCTAAATGTGTCAAGAGTGGGACTATTAACTACATGAGATGGGAGATGATTCCACTCTTGGATGCTGCGGGGAAAGAATGAATATTTGAATATACTTGTGTTAGTCTGGTAAGTGTGGTATTTAAGGTTGTGGCTGCCTCTAGTGGATCGTGTAGTTGTAGGGTGTAATTTGTAAATAAGTGTCTTTGTTTATGTCTCCTAAATTGTTTGTGATTTTATAGAGCATTTGTTGTCTGTGTATTTGTCTTCGTGTTGCTAATGGGTCTAGTTTTATGTCTTGTTTAAAGCAAAGTGACTGATGTAGTGTGTCTGTAATCACGTCTGGCCCATCTTGCAGCTTTGTTTTGTATGGCCTCTAATTATGTTATTGTTAGTGTGTGGGTCCCAGACTGTGTCACAATATTCTATGTGTGGCCGAAAGAGTGTTTTATATGCAAGAATTTTGATGTCTGTGTTACACCTGCTAAGGTTCCAAAGCAGGAACTCTGTGAGGTCTCCGGTTTGTAATGTCTGTGAGAATATAACCTGCAGGATAGGCGCAAGAATGCAAGAATTAGCTTTTAGTGTCCTGCAGGTGTTATGCAGTCATTCCTACCATTGTATCTTTTTAGTTTCATGCTGCTATACCGACACATGTATTACTATAGTTGTATAATCACATTCCGCCCTGCCTGGGGGTTGGGATGGCATATATGCTCCTCCCTTCTCCCTTGTTTACCTGCAACAATAAACTATTAATCAATCAATCACTTTTATTTTCAGTATTACATCACTTAAGCACTTCATCCTGCAGGGTATTCCACCAGCTGGCAACACTGCGCGAAGGTAAACAACACCTCCAGGTCACGTCACCACAGCGGCGGGGACTGCGATGTCACTTGTAGCCTCGGCCGTGCCCCTCCTCGCCCCCTCGCCCTGAGTACGTGCACGCAGACATGGCTGGTGTAACACAACTCTGCATGTCGTGAGGGGACGCGGCGTGGAGGCTCCCATATTGCATGCTGTGTGCTGCCCGCCAAGACAAGGAGGAAAACACACCTTACCTCCACCTTTCCCTCCACTTTCCTTCCAGTTTACCTCCATCTTTCCCTCCACTTTCCTCCAGTTTACCTCCATCTTTCCCTCCACTTCCCTTCCAGTTTACCTCCACCTTTCCCTCCACTTTCCTTCCACTTTGCCTCCATCTTTCCCTCCACTTCCCTTCCAGTTTACCTCCATCTTTTCTCTACTTTACCTTCACTTTCCTTCCAGTTTACCTCCACCTTTCCCTCCACTTTCCTTCCAGTTTACCTCCACCTTTCCCTCCACTTTCCTTCCAGTTTACCTCCAACTTTCCCTCCACTTTCCTCCAGTTTACCTCCATCTTTCCTCTACCTTCACTTGCCTTCCAGTTTACCTCCACCTTTCCCTCCACTTTACCTCCACCTTTCTTCCACTTTTTTTCCACCTAATCTAACTTAACCTTTCCCCCCTCTACTCTCCTTTCCACTCTGCCTCCACTTCCCCTCGACCATCACTTTCTGCCAGTTGTTTCCGCCTTATTCACTTTTTTATAAATGGTTTCTAGTGCATGATCCTCTAAATATTCCTCTCTCCTGGACTCCTCTTCTGCTCGTGTAATGCTTGTGGTGTGGCAGAAAATGTCGGGTGTGAGGCCGTCGCATAACACTTTCCGCCCTTCTTCTTCAGTGTGTTTAGACTTTAAGGGGCTGGTTATTCCATGCCTTCAAACCCCTGGCAGTGCAAGTAGCTGGTGACTGCTGTTGTTGTGTTAGTGTGCCTCCAGGGCAGGGGCTTGGTCCTGTTGAGTTCACCAGACTGCAGCATTTACTTGACCTTAAAGCCTCACTGATTCCATTAAAAGTTGAATTGATCTGCAAACTCTTAATTAAGGATAACTACAGACAAGTGGAATTGCTTGATAGCTGTATTACTTTATTTACATGATAGTTTAGTCTGAACACATGAGTCAGATGGTTTTCTGTCAAGCTCCAGATTATTTAGCTTCACAAAAGAGGCTTGAAGGTATGAAACTGAGTATTTGGTGGAAGTTAACTTCTGCTCTGTTATTGTTTTCATATTACATTTGAATTCTGTGGATGACTGGGATGACACAATCTGATGTCAATTATGATAATGAAAGTGTAGTTTTTATAAAATATGATCAGTTGCTACTCTTATAATATTGCCTCACAAATAATTAACTTCTAATCATTGGGCATTTTTTCAGGTTAACAGGTTCTAATGCAGAAAACCAGCAGTGAAAAAGTTGCTACTTCTGACAAGATGGCCAGCTCATCAGGTGAGCTGACTTTTGCAAATTTCAGTAGTATCATTAATTAATTAGAGATCTGTGATTCCTCATTTCCCATCTGTTCAGCTTACATCTCTCCAACTCCTCAATGTATTTCAGTCATCTGTGCAGCACCAGCAACCATTACAGCTAATTTTCTATCATGGTAACTCTTATTCAATCAGCACAAAGAGCATGTGTTTAAATCATGGCTTAATTTGCAATTGTCTTAATCAGGAGGCTGTCATGTTAAGATTTGTAAGTATGGCAGCTTGTGATAGCAGTTGATAATATTACTTCAATCTTATTTGGGTGATCTCTGCCATTAACAATCAATATATGTATCTGGTAAAGAAAAAAAAGATGCAGATGAAAGGCAGCCCGACACAGTTTAGGTCTCAGAAGTAGGTTACCTGTGGCACTCCTAAGGCTTCTGTCTCCCAGATAACCTCACCCCTGTGTGTGCTCCTCAGTCATCACTCAGCTCTCATTCTTCACAGTTATAAACATATTTCTATAAGTCTTCTGTGCTTTTAAATGTGCAATTACCATTTGTGGAATATAGATTGTGCAATAGAAATTTGATACTGTGTTATGAGATTTTTTTTTTAATTAAGTTTTCAGGTAATGAAAAAATGGAATTACTCGGAAGTAATGTGAATTCTAGGCAGCCACTTGCCTTTGAGTCAATGCTTACTAAGCTTGAGCAATTTTGTTTTTGGCACTGCTCCTGGATGTGTAGTATTTTCATCCTAGCACACTGTTGTTTTAGTTCAGTAGCTGCAGAAGTGTCAAAGGTGCTTTGAAAAGGAAGACAAGTCTTTCGAGTGACAATGACATGTGAGATAGAATAACATTCTATGACTGAATGAAAAAAGTTTTGAAAAGATTCACATAAAATAGTTTGACATAAACTGAGACCGAGTGACAGCAGACTGAAAATGAACACGCAAGACATTGTTCACCAGGCACAAGATGTTTTTGACAGAGTTACTCACCGTTCTTCACCCCTCCTCCCTGTCCATATGGAGCACAGGCATGGTACATATCCCATGTAGGAACTTTTGTCATAAAACACTGTATCTATGCATACAATTACTGAGCTTACCCTAGAACCATAGTATGAAATTCTGCATGGGAAAGACATTGTTTGTTGATTAGTTACTTCATTTTCAAGTATCATCTGACTACACAGTTGGCAGAAATCACATGGTCATCATTCTGTAGTAAGTGGTATAAGTAATGAAAGTTTTCTGTTAATCACGTTGTCATTTATTGATTGCTGAATGATCAAAGATACGTTGATTTATATTGTTTGTCTTGTAAGCTTTAGGCTTGCACATCTTCACAGATTAATCAGGACTGAGACTCTCCAGGGGTTTGGGATCTCTTAAAACTAAAAAATTAATGTATGCATGTTCATTTCCCATCTCTTTAAGGTCTCTTGACTCTAGACGTTGCTGTCATGGCTTCAGTAAGTAGAACAACAACAAATAAAAGTCATTCAGAACTCGGCAAAAATTTTGGTCTGGACTTTATGGTTAGGAATGGTTTTGCTAATGTTAAGCAGATATCTTGACAGCAAAGTTTAAATGATGGGAATTTGACCTTTTTTTTTTCATATGAGTCTACCAAGCCTTTTTTTATGTATGTACATGTGGTGCTGAACTGGTTTCTTTGTTATTTCAGATCCATCAAAATCCAGCAACTCAGCTCTGACAAACGTAGCACCTCCATCAGCCCTTCCTTCCTTTCTTACCTCACCTCTCCCATCAGCTGCTCCCCCCTCTGCTCCTCCTTCTGGCCCATCCCCTCCTCCTAACGCTGCTGTTCCTCCCGGTCAGTCTTTTCGTCCAGGCTCCTCACTTGCTAATGTCGGCAATACTAACATTGGTCCTGCACGTGGACAGCCTTTCCCTCCTCCAGGCACATCACCTGTCCCACCCTACACTTCTCCCACCCCTACCACCACCAGCTCATCTCTTCCTACTCTAAGAACTAATACAAGTCAGCCACCTGGTCATTCCCCAACTCCACCTGGACCAGTCTTGACACCTGCAACTGGGCCATCTAGTAGTGCTAATGTACCTTCAGAGGCACCTGCTTTCCCTCCCTCACCAAGCAACTCAGCAGACCCTGGCATGGGCTCACAGTCGTTTCAGCCCCCTCAGCCGTATTACACACCAGCGCCCAGCTCAGGAAGTCCAGTAACAAGTCAGCCACAGCCTCCAAACAGGTACATTTTTTTTCTTTTCAACCATTATCTTAAACCTATTTCTCTTAAGGAATAGGATTTTTTTAAAGGTTCATGTGTTTGATTATTTTTAAAGCCAGGCATGATATAATATATTTCTTGCACTGGTGACCAATTTCAGATTAACTCATAGGAAGATCAGATATTATTGCTCCCAGTACATAAATATGGTTTAGGTATCGGTTAACTTTCATTCAGAAAATGTTAAACTAATTTTGACAATTTTATTTCTTTAGGGAGAAAACACATTCTCGCCACCATAGTTACCCTTTGTATGTACCAGGCAACCCACTGCATAACCCTCCTCCGCCACCCACGCCACCCTGCTTGGTAGTGCAGCAGGAACAAACTAATATTTCACTCAGTAAATCCCAAAGCCACATACATTCTTATTCAGTAGCAGATCCCTCAGCAGAAGTCAGTATGTATTGCAATGATCCATATTTTTCAGCCAGTAACAATACCTATGGTTATGCTTACTCCCCAATCAGTCACAGTAGTGCAACTGCAACTGCTTCCGTTGACCTTGGCTCGCCTGGCGTAGTTACATCTAGCAAGAGGAATGAAGGTCCTGGTTGGTTTGGCTGGATTCGTGGCACCGTGTCCACCGTGGGGCACCGTGTGGCTGAACGAGCGAAGACGTCAATGGATTCGATGATCACCACACTGGACCCCCAGATGAAGGAGTTTATACGTAATTATGTCCTGCTTGTTTGTTTGATCAAGGGTGACTTATTGACATTGACATGGCAGTTTGTTTTGTTATTAGCCCTCTCGCGCACCATAAGTTTCCGATAAGTTTCTGTTCCACTCATCATGCATTTCTCAGGCCCGACCGGCCTTTTTTTGCCGCTGCGATACTCTACATTCCCGGACGTATTTTACCCTCACAGATATATCGTACACCAATAAATTTGGTATCAATGGCTTTATAAAGACTTGTACTAAAACATGCGCAAATAAAAATAGAGGAAAATTTATATATAAACAATACAAACTTGTTTCAAGTGTCCGTATAGAGTATTGCAGACAATAAATCCGAAGTACAAACTCTTTCCCACTCGCTAGCTCGAAATTTTGTGGGCCAACTTTTTTAGCCGAATATATGTTTTGAAGTGGAATTTAGTGAGGATTCTTATGGTATCCTCAAAATCTTCATAAGCTTGTTGATTCCCGAGTTACACTGAGAAAACTATTTTTTCCTCTCTCGTCAGAGTAGGCTAACAACTAAAAATCGCTCAAAGCTCCTCATCTACGCTCCTTAGAAAGGTTGCCATATGTTACCATTAAGAAACTTATCCCAACAAATGACGCTACCAAATTAGACGCACTTTCACCGAAAACTTAATTTTTAATCAATTTTTTAACTTTTATGACGTGTTTCGCGTCATCGTGCGCCAGGACCTTTTACCCTCTGATGACACAAAACGCGTCATCGTGCGCGAGAGGGTTAGTAGTATCTAGATATGACTAAAATCTTAATGAACTTTTAATGGTATTCTAATGATCTGTGAACTTCTTCCCCTTGATGGTGAGGTGCATTTTTGTGTATATGATATGCTTTGACTTGAAACACTCTCGGTTTTAGTGACTGTTCTAGAGCCCTCATCTTTTCCACAGACTCAGGAGGAGACATGGATATTATTGTTGCCTCTGACAAAGAAGTTAAGGTCGGGGCAATGAGAGAAGCCTTCCAGATGGTGTTTGGGAAAGCCACAGTATGGTAATGAGCTTCAGGGACTTGTTTATTCTGATAGGTTTTGGTGATTATACTTTGCAATGGTTGATATTGACTGTGAATAAGAATGTTTTATGTATGATCATATATTCATCTTATTACAGGAAAGTTATTCTCCAGTCACATAGAAGTCAGAGGTTGCCAAATGAGATTTAATATTTTATAGTAACATGTAAGGTCATGGCACACAATAACTTTATGAAAAGGGTCACAAAACAAAGCAATAATAAAAACAGTTATACTGTTGTAATGATCATAAAAGAAGTCTTTTAAAGCTACTCCTAGGTAGAAGGCAGCAATGTTATCATCCTGTACATGAGCCCAAACACTTGGAACTAATGTAAAGACACAATAATTTTTCTTTGCTTCTATGACATGTGATACAAAGTACCATAATTTCCAATTCAAATAAGTTAGCAGGGCACATTCTGGGTAACAGTGCTCCAGGTGTTCAGAAATGAACAATAATAGAGAACATTTATAGAAAATTTATAGAAAACAACAATAGATGAAATTGTCTTGATCCTTTCAGCGGCATGAAGGCTGAGGCGCAGGGAGTAGCAGCTCAGCCTGTGGGCTTTGAAGCAGCACTCACCTCTGCTGAGATGAGGATCAACTTCCTCAGGTCTTCAGGCCAGATCCACCCTCAGCAGCCCATTGTTGCTGTGGAGAATTTCATTGTAGAATTTCATTCTGATTGGTAAGTTCATTCATCAGGCAGTCATGTCAACTCTGTCTCTCTGGTCATTTTTTCAAAGACGGCAGCCCAAGCCATTTCTAGTCTTTCTTGGGGCATTAAGTTTGTCAGGCCAGGGACCAGCTTGGTTGATGATGTTTATATTCTTCCTATCTTGTTTGTTTCTCTTATGTGGGGACCGTATATATATATATATATATATATATATATATATATATATATATATATATATATATATATATATATATATATATATATATATATATATATATATATATATATATATATATATATATATATATATATATATATATATATATATATATATATATATATATATATATATATATATATATATATATATATATATATATATATATATATATATATATATATATATATATATGGTCAAACAGAGAAGGCAGTCAAGGGCAAAAAACAAAAAAATCATGGATAATCTTGTTTTCGTTACATTTACAGTTGGTTTGACCTTGGCCTGCTGCTTTTGGATGACCCTGGAGAAGACATCCTTCTTCAAACCTACACACAGGTAATGGCCTTCAGTATTGATGATAAAGTTTCAGTTAATCTTATCCAGGCCACTTATTTGAATAAATTGAGTATAAAAGTGTACCCATAGCCATGTAAATGTTATGTTATCCTATAATTGAACTACTCATCTTTTCATCTTTGTCCATCAACAGGTGACCCCTATTCCTCCAGACTTCATTACTCAGGCACGTAACGCCACTCCAGAGGATTACCCATTTAAAGATTCTGGGTTTGCCGTCACGGTTGGTCAAATTGCCAGTCAGAGCCTTCAGGTAATATTTCACTCATTCTTACTTTGTTATTCTTGTTTTTTATATGTTTCCATGTCTTAGACATTCACATTCATTCATTTTTATGTAGCATATATTCATTACAGATTGATGGAGTTACATCATATTTTATATTATTAACAAGAATGCTAATGTTTTGCCATCTCTTGCCAATCAGGTTCATCACACCATGTGGCAGGAAAATCTCACTAGTGTGTCCCGGAGAGAGGCATTGATGCTCGCTGGACGCACCCTGGCAGGCATTTATAGATCTCGTTTGCCTAGTTATCACTAGCATAGAATAGGGGAATTATACAAGTTATAATTAAGGAAGTATATTACAATAGGAGGGTAGCATCCAAGTCCTGACACTGCATTTAATCATGAATCAGTTTTCAAATTAAAACACTTATGTTGCAGCAACAAAAATTTGGAATATACCTAAAATATACCTGAGACTTCTTGTGTGACTGTGTGACTGGAGGGTCTTAAAAAATTAAAAATAAGATCTTAATCAGATTAAGTTCTGATTCTGATTATAAATTTATAGAGCATAATTGAATATTGTAATCTCATAACGATATGATATTTTATTATATATAAAAAGTTTTAATAATTGATGCAATATATTCTAAATGTTTTTGTAAATAATTTTGTTGTGGGGATATTTTTCTTATAATTTATGATTATTTGTGTTATATAGTTTATATTGAAAATGTGTGTTGCTTTGCTTAAATAGAAACACTGCAGTTGAATTATAAGTTCATATAAAATATAACTTTTTTTCAGTCATGACTCTGGCCAGATGGTAGATTAAACAAATTAATCAAGGGCCAGTTTGGTAGCTTTGTAATACCCCTCACTTTGCCATGAATAACTAGGTGTTAGAATGTAAATGATGAGTTAAGGCAGGCATAAATATTTCAGTAAAGGTACAATAACAAAATTATCTTCAAGTGATGTGATACAGTCCGACACAATGGAAGAATATTATCAAATGGCTACTATTTGCATATTGATGAATGCTTATAGCCATATGATGTCTCCATTTAAACTTATTTGCAGTAATGTCCCACAAAGGGTTACCCCTCCTATCAACCTTACTAAAATAACAAGTGCTCAGCCGGCAGGTTTTTTACAGCTCATTGTTCAGTCTTACTCACCACACCTTGAAGATAGCATTGGGAGCTAGTGAACTTTTATAGCCAGGAAGATGACTTTTAATTTTGTGTTGTTGTAGAGGTGTTTCATCGAACCATGGCTATGACAGAAAAGAAAGTGTTAAGAATAGCTCAGTAATATTTATTTGTCTCAAGATTTTCAGGAAAAACATTCACTCTCTGTCAGCACAACAGGATTATCCACTTCAGTAATATGCTATAGATTAACTTCAATTTGGAGTTTACACAGCTACTTATCAACTCTTCCTATACCTATTTCACACATGCTATTATAATTTATTTCATGTGCTCCTGCTTTGGTTGTGAACCCAGTGACTAGATAAAAGTAGTGAGGCTTTCATCTTATGTTCACAGCACTGAGCTCTGCTGCTGTGTGACCGCATGCAGATTTTGTTATGCCTGCAGCAGCAGCGGGCTACCCTCTCCATCTTAAAGTTTGCTGGTGGTTGGCATGAACCTGTTATTGATGCTTGTGATTTTTATATTGATGCTGTAATTTTCATATTTTGTGTTCAGCCTGTGTTGCCTGCCCATGATCCCATTGACAAGAGTTGCTGAAGTTTGCTTAATTGCATGTAGGTAGCAATCTTTTTCACCTTTAGCTTTGTGTGTGTGTTGGAAAGTGCTGCTGCTGATACTTTATGCATTAAATGGTATCTGCTGCTTTTTCTGAAGGCAATAACTGCACCACTGTTGGCTCTCTGAGTGGCACTGCTACAGGTTTTCTTTGTGGTGGTTGGTACTGGCTCCAGTGATGTAGTGCATATCTGGTAATGCCTGGTTTGAAATATGTTCTCTTTGTTATTATATGGGAGGTGTTAGTTATGTGTTAAGGCATGCTAAAGTTTCTGAGAGCACCAGCTTCCTGTGTGAACTTTGATGTGCATAAAGCCTTTAAGCTGCAGAACAAAGTGTAGAGAGCAAATGGCATATTATTTTTTGTCATATTATTCTTGTATTGGTATTTTATCACCATATCATGCAACAGGGAGGGTTTAAACAATCTCAAGGTTAGGAAGCTAAGACTGTATAACCATTCTTAGGATTAAATGAAAGCACTACTTTACTGATTTTTTTTTTTCACATACTTGATACAACAAAAATTTAGTTTTGCTTTGTATATTAGCTGTTTTTACAACAGGCTCTCATATCATTATTCATACATTTCCATGTTTTTTTTCATATAAATTGATTTATTTCACAAATAGTAACATTCACAAGGATCTGTTTTGAGGTAAAAGGGAAATTTATCAATAAAAATGATAGTTAGTGACCCTATTTCCCATGCAGCTTTAGAAACAGCCTTGTGACTATTTTGACAAGTATTCTTTGCATAAACAGTTGATGGGTCAGTCCCCAACCTCAGCAATGGACTGTGATCCTCTTAGTTCCCTATTTGTACACAGGATGATGCAGGACACATCTTTTATCCTAATGTCTCAGGAGTGTTAGTACCATAGTCATCTGTCACTTTGATGCTTTGTCCACCCAGCCACTGCCTCTGTTTAACATAAATATTCAGACTAGTAGCCCAAAGCAAAGTCCACAATAAATAACATAACTAATCATGTGTGCACTGACTTTCAGCCCACTTCATTCATCTCTTGAGTCTTCTAATGTGTCTCTTGTAGGACCTCTTGATATAAGGTTGTATCTAGGGCAATGAATTAACAGCAACAGTGCCTTCACATTCCTTACTTAATGAAACTACACATTTTGTACCTTGAGGGCACCATTTCTGTGGATGGATAGACTCCATATTTTCAAAGAGGCTGTAGTCAGACACTGATTGTTGAGGAGTGCATCGTTCACTTGTATTATGAATTTGAGATCCATCAATACAAAAATTTATGTTTATGTGCATTGGCCTGTGATATACATGAAGTGAGCTACTTTGCTTGTGTTTGTGGGGTCCCATCTCTGAGTCTCAAGCAGTCAAATTTAGCTTCATATGTTTGAAACTGGACAACCTTTTGGCCCAGGTTGTTTCCAAGGGTCAATGCATCTATTGGGAAGACTATTTATTGATGGTTATTTTCATGCACTCTGTCTTTCTCAGTTTCATTTCATATCCCCCAGTTAGGACCCCATCCCATGCAAACACACCCATCCACTCCCTTCATCACCCTGAACACTGCAATCATATTATCTCCCTCTTTTTTACCTTATATGTGTGTGTGTGTGCATGCGAGCGATCATACTTCCACATATCAGTAAATTTTGTTAGTGTTACTGTTACCAAAACATTACAAGTACTGCTATGTAACCCAAATCATCCTTTCACAGAGCCAAAGAAGTTAGCAGCAATATTAAGACTTGGGTGCCTGTTTCCTTTACCAAATGTGAAGAAGATTGTACGATTTATAGTATGACACAAATGTTAACTCAGTTTGGGTGGGGCCTGAACCTCTTTGCAGTGTTGCCACATCACCCCCAGTACATCACTCTCTCTCATAAGTCAGCTACGTACTATTTGAAATTATGTACCAAATATTCTGTATAAGTTAAATAAGGTTTGTCAGGGCTATGGCCAGGGAGCACCCCGAACTGTCCCCACCCAAACAGCCTTCGTAACTGAATTGGACTACAGTATGTAATTATTTTTGTATAAGTAAGGCGATTGATGCTTACTTAGTTTGGCCATTTACTTGTATTTATAAGTGCCTCATTTCCTTTGTTCTTTTAAGCAACACCAGATAATGTCAAAAGATTGTTCCCATTAAGTTAAGTTGTCCTGGACTGGTGGTGGGTATAGATTCAAGGGCTTTTTTCTTATGTACTAGTTTTCCTTGGTATTCCCACTTTTTGAGTGCTGCTGCAAGGTACATAAACCTGATGGAGTGTACGGATGGTGCATAGCGAAAGGTATTTTTTAAGTTAACTCCTTGACTGCGGATTTCCTACAAGAAGACATCATGACCAAGCTACAGGAATGGAACAAAACGTGGCTGCTACAATTCAATGAAGAAAAATGTAAAGTTGTGCACCTTGGGAGGGGAAATCCAGCATATCAATACCACATGGGAAAGACTCCACTATCCACCACAGAGGCAGAGAAAGACCTGGGAGTATATGTTACCAGGATACCATTGAAGGCTAAATCCATGCCAATCGCAGCGGACGGGTTAAAGGCAACTTGGAGCCACGTATAAATAACTGTTTTGCTGATTAATTTATTTTGTCACCCCACGTAAGATATGGTACTATATTTTTTCTTAGAATTGTGCAATGTTATGTTAAGACAGGCACATCATCAGGACCATAATGTCTATATAAGGTCTGTAATGAATGTTGGGAAGGAGGATGACAACCAAGAATTATAACAACCTTGAAAGATTTAGCTCAAGTTCAGATATTTGTCCTTATATGGCAGTGCGTCTGTTGTCATATTGGGGTGAAGGGAGGACCCGTGCCATGCATAATAATAAGATTTACATAAATTTACATAGAAAATCAGACCACACACACCCCATGGTCCAGACTAGGTGATCTGTCCTTAAACCTAAATGATTCTACACTAATCAGATAGCTTCAAAACTTTGCATTTCTACTATAGTTAATGTTAAGTTGAAGGAAGTGTCGGTCGAGCTTGTTTTTAAAGGAGGCAATCATGTTACACTGGACCACTGGAAGATGCGTTTAAATACTATCAATATATCAGTAGTAATGCGACGTGAAAAAAATCAGGGGGAAATGTGTGTTTAAATACTATCAATATATGAATAGTTCTGCAATGTGGAAAGAATTTAAGAGGGAAGGATGTGTGGCAGAGCAATCATTATATCAACTCAGTTTATCTTTATTTCCATTTTCTTTGTTACAACTTGGAAAAGAAAAAGATGGTTGGTGGTTTCATGTTTGTTATATGTGCATGGGAAAAGGGCAGTAGCTAGTGGTTGTATAATAAGGTCTGATGTAGAAGCTCTCACAATACCAATATATTTCAACATCTTTATTTGTATTTCTTTGTTACAACTTATAAAAAAAAGCTAGTTGGTTGTTTCATGTTTGTTATCTTATATGTGCATGGGAAAAGGGCAAGCTAGTGGTTGTATATAAACTCTCACTATACCAATTCTTTTCAACATATTTATTTGTATTTCTTTGTTACAACTTAAAAAAAAAAGGTAATTGGTGGCTTCTGGAATGTCATTTTATATCCATGGGAAAGGGCAGTAGAGTTTTCTGTAAGGATTGGCGTAAAAACTCACTATATCAATTCAAACCAACACTTTTATTTGTACTATTTCTTTGTTACAACTTAAAAAAAAAGGTAATTGGTGGCTTCTGGAATGTCATTTTATATCCATGGGAAAGGGCAGTATAGTTTTATATAAGGATTGGTGTAAAAACTCACTATATCAATTCAAACCAACACCTTTATTTGTACTATTTCTTTGTTACAACTTATGCATGGGAGAGAGCCGGCAGTTGTAGAAGCAATATTATTATAAGGTTAGTTTATACACCCCTGGGCTGATATGCAATAAAGTTTCCATAACACACCTATAGAATTCTGCCTGCTTCTCAACCTCGTACAACTCTTCCTTTAGCTTTTTTTCCACACGTCGTTAGCAATAAAAGAACGAATTGAACAGGCTTAAAGGTCATACTAATTGAAATTCTTGAACATTTCAGAGTCCAAGCACACTCATGTCAGTACATTTTCAGGCGCGCTTCGTACCTCACATTCACCATTTCCAAAGGCCAGAAAAGAGATCAATCGGGTTCTCATGGGCGTTTTTTTTAGGTTCATGGTACAGAAGAAGAGTCAGACTACCTACAGGGCCATCAAACTACCCCTGGAAATGCCCATAACTCCTATACGAAAGCCTAGTCAAATGTATACGGACTGTTGGCATTTCTCGGGGTAGTTTTATGACCCTGATGGTAGTTTGATCATTTTTCTGTTCATAAACGGGAAAAGACACTCATGAAAACTCGATTGATCTCTTTTTCGTCCCTTGGAAATAACTGATGTGGCGTCCGGAAGCAATAATGCCACAATGATTAGTCACAGAAATACTCGGTAATTATATTGTAGGCCCTTTAAGTTTAATTAGACACCAAACTTTCATGCCTATTATACAGTATTTTAAGTTTTTTGTTTGTTCCTATATCAATCTACAAGCTCATTATAGGTTTGCTGCTTCGTTTCATGTGTGTTTCGAACTAATAACTCGAATCGTAAAGGTAAAATTCCAAACTTCCGTGCATATTATACTGTATTTTAAAGTTTTCGTTTCTATATTAATTTACAAGCTCATTAGATTTGCTGCTTAATTCGTTTCATGTTTTTCGAACTAATAACTCGAATCGTAAAGGTAAAATTCCAAACTTCCGTGCATATTATACTGTATTTTAAAGTTTTTCGTTTATATATAAATTTACAAGTTCATTAGATTTGCTGCTTCGTTTTATGTGTTTCGAACTAATGAGTCGTAAAGGTTTCAACCACAAGGGGCATATCCACGCATATACCCATTCTTATATACACCTTAAATTCTACATTATATTCCTGTCAACGTATTTTTGACTAGTGAATGGGAGTTAGATGAATAAATAGATAATATATTAGGCGAGTATCCCTCCAACGCTGAGAAGCTGTCATGGCGGAAGGAGCTTGTTGGTTGGGTGAGTGATAAACATTGATTTTGTTGCCTTGCCGTGCCTGTGGAGATCCTATCTTACTATTAGTGTCAGATAGAAGTATTATGGTGACAGTGAGATAATTTGGCTGCTATCAGAACACGTGGAGAAGAGGAAAAGGAAGGATAAGGGAAGGGGGAGGTCACCATTGGTAGGTAAAGCTTGTGTGTGTGTCATGAATCTTTAATGTATATAACGTAAAGTAAGTATCCTATGCACTACAAAAGCCAGTCTCTCAGGATCTTACTCATTTATCGACCAGCCCAAGAGGGAGGATTCTTTTTTATTTATTTATTTATTATTTTTTTTTTTTTTACAGTAAAGGAGACAGTTCAAGGGCATAAAAAAGGGGTAAAAATGTCGCAGGAGTAGGTGTATTATTTTCATGACACAGGTTATATTTTCATGGGCAAAGGAAACAATAATAAAAAAAAGTGACTGCCAAGGCCAGAACTCAAACCTGGGCCCGTAGATTCATGGCTAGGTACGCTAACACCTCCTCCTAATCTCTGAAATCCATGCATAGTGGTCATAAATGGCAGGTTTTTATTTTTTTGACAACTTGGTTAGTGATGTGGATGTGATCAGTTGTTGAGTATCCAATAACCCGGTAGCAGCGACGGGCCAAATTTGTGGCTTCACCGTGTAGCAGCGACGGGCCAAATTTGTGGCTTCACCATGTAGCAGCGACGGGCCAAATTTGTGGCTTCACTGTGTAGCAACGACGGACCAAATTTGTGGCTTTACCGTGTAGCAGCGACGGACCAAATTTGTGGCTTCACCGTGTAGCAGCGACGGTCTAAATTTGTGGCTTCACCGTGTAGCAGCGACGGGCCAAATTTGTGGCTTTACCGTGTAGCAGCGACGGTCTAAATTTGTGGCTTCACCGTGTAGCAGCGACGGGCCAAATTTGTGGCTTTACCGTGTAGCAGCGATGGGCTAAATTTGTGGCTTCACCGTGTAGCGGCGACGGGCTTAATTTGTGGCTTCACTGTGTAGCAGCGACGGGCCAAATTTGTGGCTTCACCGTGTAGCAGCGACGGGCCAAATTTGTGGCTTTACCGTGTAGCAGCGACGGGCTAAATTTGTGGCTTCACCGTGTAGCAGCGACGGGCTAAATTTGTGGCTTTACCGTGTAGCAGCGACGGGCTAAATTTGTGGCTTCACCGTGTAGCAGCGATGGGCTAAATTTGTGGCTTCACCGTGTAGCAGCGACGGGCCAAATTTGTGGCTTTACCGTGTAGCAGCAACGGGCCAAATTTGTGGCTTTACCGTGTAGCAGCGACGGGCTAAATTTGTGGCTTCACCGTGTAGCAGCGATGGGCTAAATTTGTGGCTTCACCGTGTAGCAGCGACGGGCCAAATTTGTGGCTTCACCGTGTAGCAGCGACGAGCCAAATTTGTGACTTCACTGTGTAGCAGCGACGAGCCAAATTTGTGACTTCACTGTGTTGTGACTTCACTGTGTGCCAAATTTGTGACTTCACTGACTTCACTGTGTAGCAGCGACGAGCCAAATTTGTGACTTCACTGTGTAGCAGCGACGAGCCAAATTTGTGACTTCACTGTGTAGCAGCGATGAGCCAAATTTGTGACTTCACTGTGTAGCAGCGACGGGCCAAATTTGTGGCTTCACTGTGTAGCAGCGATGGGCCAAATTTGTGCCATGATATAAACTGCATAATAGATGCTACATAATCTGATCACAAATGCTTTGATATATATTATGAAATTGTTTGTGAGAGGGGTGATTTTTTCTCATTTTTCTCGCTTGGAGGGACCATTAAGAAACATGATCCCCGCTGCTACTGGGTCAAGAAAGCCGTTGGAATCTTTGCCTCACATACATTCAGTTCACATGCTCCTGTAGTCTCAAGGCTCATTATGTTTCTTCTTTACTCCCTTTTCTTCTTGTCTTACCTTACCAAATATTCTAAGGTTCTCGTATTTTGCTTGTTCCTCCTCCCACATTTCTCATTCTTCCTTACAAAAGACTCATACTCTGTTTTTTTCTTTCTCCCTTCTTATTTTACCCTATGAAATATTATTAGACTCGCATTTTGCTTGTTCCTCCTTTCATGTTGCTCTCTTCCTTACCAAAAACTCATATATACTCATTCTGTTTCTTTTTTTTCTTTCTCCCGTCTTATTTTACCCTACGAAATATTATTAGACTTGCATTTTGCTTGTTCCTCCTCTCATGTTTCTCTCTTCCTTACCAAAGACTCGTACTCATTGTTTTTTTTTTTCCCTTGTTTTACCCTACCAAATATTCGTAGCCTTTCCTGTTTTGCTTCTTCATCCTCCCACATTTCTCATTCTTCCCTACAAAAGACTCATCCTCATTGTTACTTTTTTTTCTTTCTTCATGTTTTACTCTACTAAATAACATTAAACTCTCGCATTTTGCCTGTTCCTCCTCCCATGTTTCTCTCTTCCTTACCAAAGACTCATACTCATTGTTTCATGTTCTTTTTTCTTTCTCCCTCAAGTTTTGCCCTACCAAATATTCTTAGGCTCCCATATTTTGCTTGTTCCTCCTTCCACATTTCTCTTTCTTCCTCAGCAAAGACTCATACTCATTCTGTTTCTTCTTTTCTCCCTTTCTTCTTGTTTTACCTTACCAAATATTCTTAGGCTCTTGTATTTTACTTGTTTCCCCGCCCACTTTCCTCTCTCTATCAGAACAGGGTAATGAGTAATTTCCCACTACAAACTCAAGGGCCAATGTGATGGAGATGAGCACTGAGGTCACACGCAGCCTTAGCATATGCCTACAATGTTACTTTTTTTTTTTTTTTTTTTTTTGTGTGTGTGTGTGTGTGTGTGTGTGTGTGTGTGTGTGTGTGTTGCCTTTAGTGCCAGTAGGCTCTCTTGAGGGGCCCCTTGGATGACCCAGCCCATTCGTGGCACAGGTGACTTTTATTTATAGTGGCTGCTCCACCATCACTACCACCCACCACCACTCGCCACCTTTTCCACTCTACCACTACCACTATTTTCTTCCCCAGTTTTGTACAGAATTATAGAAGCTACCAAGGTTTCATTTAGGAGCAGCGAGTAGCGGGCTTTTTTTATTTTATTATTGTTTCCTTTTTTTTGTGTGCCCTTGAGCTGTCTCCTTTGTTGTAAAAAAAAAGAAAATCATTAAAGAATTTGCTGCCGTCATCAGTCAGACGAGGATAGAGAGCATGTAATTCTCCCTTCAACTCTCCTCTTCACCAACACTGAATTGAGGCAAGTTCTCCTTCTCATATTTATTTTCATTGTTTTTTCTCCCTTTTCTCCCAGGGCTATGGCAATAACAGGCAACTCGGACCAAGAAAAAACCCTCTTCTCCCACGACCAGATGCATCAACACTCACCCCACAATGAGAGTGAACTGGGATGACCTTAAATGATTGTGAGTGGACTGTGAGCTGGGCAGTAGTAGTGTACATTACCCATGACTAAGAATGCATGGAGTTATAGGTTCATATTCTCAAACATTTTAGGGATTACACACCCACATTTGATAAGGCTTTCATTGAGGTTGTGGGCATTTCCATGGTCAGTAGTTTTATGAGCCTAGTGATAGTTTGACAAGGCTTCTGCACCATGAATGTGAAAAGAACACACGAGAACCCGATTTATCTTCCTTGTAGCCTTTGGAAATGTTTGTAGTGAGAGTCATAAGTGTTTGAGAATGCATGTCTTAGTGTACATCAGCCCTTACCTTCCCTTGCTTTCCTTCTCCTCTCTTCCCATCCTCCTCCTCCTCCCCTTACAACCCCTCGCCTCAAGTGCTTTTGTTCACTCACTATGTGGAGGAGTTAAGTCTTTGTCTCACCTTCCATTCATATGCTCCTGTAGTCTCAATGCTCATTCTGTTTCTTCTATTCTCCCTTTTCTCCTTGTTTTTCTTCACCAAATATTCTTATGGTCTCATATTTACGTGTTTCTCCCTCCACTTTTCTCTCTCTCTTCCTTACCAAAGATTCATGCTCATTTTTTCTTCTTTTCCCCCTTTTCTTATTTTACGTTACCAAATATTCTTAAGCTCTCATATTTTGCTTGTTCTTCCTCCCGTTTTCTTTCTTCCTTACCAAAGATTCTGATTCATAGGTTTCTGTATTCTCCCTGTTTCTCCTACTCTCTTTCTCTTTCCCTCTCTCCTCCTTGTTGCTTTACCTTACCTTTGATTCTTATTTCTTCTTTCTCTTGCATCCTCGTTAATTTACCTTTCTTAGTTAACCTCACCTACGATTCTTGGGATCCGGTATTCTCACTGTTGCTTCTTCTTTCTCTACATCTTTCTGCTCGTTCCATTTTGTTTCTATTTTTCTTTACATTTTATCCGTTACCTTGTGTTTTCTCTCTTCTGAACTTTATATTTACTCTTTTTACCTATTTTCTCTTTCCTTGGTGTTCCTTTACCTAACCTGCGATTCTTGTGTTCATATCTTCTTACTGTTACTTATTCAGACTTTAATTTTCTTCCTTCCCATCTTTTCTTTCCCTCATTTTCCACTTAATAATCAGGAAGGGGTTGCAATGTGGGTGTTGTGGCTTCTCTGCTCATTTGATTTCATAATTTGGTGGCTATGAAGTTGAAAATGAATTTCTCTATTTGCATATAATTAACCCTCAGTCTGTATTGCTTTGATAAAACAATCTAAATCTAACCGAATGTCCCTATTTACCCAATCTCACTTTTTGTAGTTTGCAGGACCTTATTTGATTATCTCTCTTCTAATCTACTCCCTTTGTCCTTCATTAGATTTCGTAGGTGTGTCAGGGTTACACACTTTGTAATTTGTAGTAATTGTACTCTCAGCTCTTACCTATTGCTCTGTGTTTGATAATGATTGTATTTTAATGAGCCATCACACCAGCCGCAAATGAAGGATATCAGACTTAACACCAGGCATGCCTCTTCCACCTCCCTCTGTTGCCCATATATTCTTTAATCACTATATGAATTTCACTGTCTGTTTGTATCTTTACCTTCTCCAATACATAAAAGTAGTTTAGTGACTCATTAGGATATAAAATTTGCAGAGGGTTGTTGTCTCAGTGTTACCAGCCCCTCCTTGTGTCTGCCCCTCGGATGTCCCATGAAGATTGAGGCTGTGATACTTCTCTTCTGTTGGCAGGCTGTCCATGAAGGGCTCGATCCTCTCATCCTCCTCAGCTTTCCTCAAAGGTATGCTAAACTTCCCATCCTGTTTCATAATGGATAATTCTCTTTTCATCCACAAGACCCAGCTTGCTCTTGATTTCTTTCATGAATTGGTTTATTTGTTAAAAGTTCTAACTGAAAATTTTAACGTTTCCTTAACCCTTTCATGGCTAAACGCTCGCAGCGAGCGTTAGGCGTATTTGCTGGTGGTGCTAAACGATCGCTGCGAGCTCCAGCCGCACTCAAATCTCCCGCGTATGAGAGTGTTCCAACAATATTTCTCACAACACAGCATTGCCAATTGAGTAAGTTCTTCACTAAATTTGGTGGAAAATCATGTCAGCCCAGCGCAGAAAATCTACGGACGAGCAACTGGTGGATGTTAATTGTTGTCCAATATAGCGACATTTTTGCATAGCTTCACCTATCACATGACTGATATTTTGACCAAATAGTTGTAAATTTAGCAGCTGGCAATGCTGCCCTGCCAGCACCCCATCATCAAGAGAGCTACAATAGTTGCCTTACGGCTGACCGTCGCGCATGTATAAATGTACGTCTTCACAGGCAACACCCCCTGAACGTGCCTGTACTTTCACAGGAGAGGCTTACATTACTGAATCGTATAGATCTTGGCCTCCTCTTTCCAATTGTTTTTTTAGTTGTTTTTTTAGCTGTGATGAATAGTTTTTGAGATACAGAGGTTAAAAGAGCGAGCACTAGCATCACTTGCTGGTGGTGCTAAAAGCTCGCTGCGAGCGCCAGTCACCCTCACAGCAAAAAAAAACCCTGACGGTGCCTGTACGTTCGCAGGAAAGGCTTACATAACCAAATCTTATATATATTGGTCTCCTCTTTCCAATGGTGTTTTTGTTTTGTAGCTGTGATGAATAGTTTTTGAGATACAGCGATTAAAAGAGATTCCCTTCCCCCGCTGGGGTGCCCGAGCGCGCCTGAGGGGGTAGTCTCGTTGCGAGCGCTTAGCAATGAAAGGGTTAAGGGGTATATTGCAGCCACCGGTTAGCGACCAAAATGGGGTGTATCGCATCAGAGGTCAAATAAGGGACAATTTTAAAAGCAGATCATTTTGATGCAGGATTAGGATAATGTGAAGCCACACCTCACTTTCCTTACCTCAGATTTAACTGTTCCTCTCTCATCTTGTCTCCTTCCCTCTTCTCCATGTCTCAGCTACTTTGCTTCCCTCTTGTTTCATCACCTCTCCTCACCTCGTCTCAGGATTCAAAACACTGGCATCTTTATGGTAGCTGTCAGCAGTTGATTAGTACTTTGTTATCCAGCTATGTTAATTTTAGTTATTCAGGTTTTAGACCTATGAAATTATTTCTTGTAGATTTGAAAATTTAAGATATGTGCTGCCAATAATGTAATGTCAGAAAATTTGTATCACTTGAATGAAGTAATGGCTTAAACCATTTATATTAATCTAGCATCTATTCATTTTCAGTTGTCCTTATATTATTATACATATAGATTTACTACTACACTTACCTAACATATTGCATGACTAATGACTAATTATGTAATCTGTTAAGTGTAGTGGTAAATAAGTGTATAATAATATGTCAATAATGCTTCAAAGACCCTCCGGAGAAACACCGTAAGCATCTGGTTGCAAAGAAACAAATTTGAGTATTCTTAAGAGTATTTAAAATTCTTTCAGACATAGTTGCCCGAGTTCACAGTTCACCAAATATAGTGAAGCTTTTCAACAGTGTTAAAATACATCAGCCATAAGTAGCAGCATGCTATGTGAGGTAATAAAATTCCACATTTCTTGAAGTCTGGAGAAGCAGCAAAACATTAGTTTCAGAGTTAATGAACATCTTGTCTCCCCAACAGAATGGACAGCTCCTGAAGTTTGACGTATGGCTGGACTGTCCTGCTGCTGTGTGCAAGGCAGCTCTCCATAGGGACTGCCTGCTGGAGGATCGATTCATCTGATGTGGATGATGGACGATTGTGGCACCTGGTGGGGTCTGCACTTCCTTGAAGGGGCAGTACACCTGATGGGGTCTGCAGTGCACACCACCACCTGAAAAAACAATGATGCCAAAGTTGAAGAAAATCTTAGTTCCCTTGATAATTGGCCTGTTTGCAGTAGGGGGTGTAGATGCCTATTGACACTGTAATTTGATTTTTCTCATAACTTCAAGGGGCAGAGGGGTGATATATATTTTTCAATGCCAATTTGCAAAGAGAATTTGACACTAACTGCCATAGCAATGTAAAATAATATTCAAGAAATGTCCATATGATTTTCTTTTAAACAGATGAGGTTAAAAGCAATAGCTGTTTCACAGTTGTTCAGCTTCTGTTGTTTTTTCTTCATTCGTCTGATCAAAACATTTTATGGTGTCCAGAAGTGTGTGCTAGTAGTGACATTTTGCTCTGACCTAGAGATCATCTTTAGGCAGAATGAGGTGCTCTGTTTGTGCACTTCTTTTATAAACAGGAGCTGATAATGTGTGATTGGTCCGTGATGTGCCATGTAGGCCGGGAGCTGGCGTTGTGCTTAAAGGTAGATAGAATCTAGAAGTCCTGAGCTTGTTTGTTGAAAGACGGCTTTCATCGTCAATGTAGATTGCTTCCACGTACAGTAGTCAGCGTGGGTCTCTCTGTTGCTTTCGTTGTGTGCTTTAGAAGTTCTTCATGGCTCCTTCCTGTAGGTGACAAGTTAGGCATCTCGACAGTGTAGTCCTCATCATCCCAATGTTGTTACAAGGTCAACATTGCTCAGTGGGGCAGGTTGGTGTGTATGTAGATGACATGATCTTCTATAAAAAGTGCAGGTGTCTGGCAGTTCTTCATGATTAGTTTTTATGTTTTCATAATAGATGGTGAGGGAAAGGTTCTGGTTGGGGTTTGCGGGATTGATGTTCTTTTGGAGGATTTCTTTCAAAACTTCCATTGGTCTTGTCTTTGATGGACATGTGGTTCTTGTAGTAGAACTTGATTTTATTCTGGCTGTTTGCAGGGAAAGTGGCCTGACAAGGTCAACAAATCCAAAATATACTGTCAAGAAATGGTACTGCCAGCCCATATCTCCTGTAATGACCAGCATAAAATCAAGCTCTACCACAAGAACCACATGTCCACTGAATACGACTGATAAGTTTTAAAAGAAATCCTCCACAAAAACATCAGTCCCACAATCCCCAGCTAGACCCTTTCACCTACACCACCACTTCTTCAGGAAGATCATGTTGTCTATGAACACACCTGCGCCACTGAGGACTGTAGACCTCATATCCACACTGGGATGATGAGGACTACATTGTTGAGACAGAAAACATCACCTACAGGATTGAGTTATTAAGCCATTGCAACACACAACACAAGACATTGCTCATGCACAACAAGATAGAAGAAATAACAAAAGTATTACAGGAAGACCCATGCTGACTGCTGTACCTGAAAGCAATCTATATTGATGATTTAGAACCGTCCACCAACAAACGCACTCAAGACTTTCAGATTCTACTTGCACAGAGCGAGGAGAAGCACAATGCCAACTCACAGCCAACAGGAGGTCAGCATACGGCTTAGGCCACACCTCCACACATGCATGGACCCAATAAATATCAGCTCAATTCAATCTGTTATAAGTGTCTGGAAGACACTACTTTCTTCAATAAATACTGGTGGGGAGATATTTGGTTTGATTTAACAAAAATTGTATCCAGTTTATCACTGAAGCCTCATCTAAGTATTTTGAACTTAGTACTTTAAGTAAAAACAACAAGTACTGCACAGCTCATTTGGCATACTTACATTACATAGGTATTTAAAAAAATCAATAGCAAATCATGCATGAATGTTAAGTTAATCAAACACCCATGTGTCGACGGAATAGAATTTCATCGAAATCTACAGACATGGTGTTGTGTTGGTACCAATGGGTAGGCTTTCACCATTAGTACCAAACTAACCGACACAACACCATGCCTATAAATTTCACTCAAATTCTTCTATACCGTCGACATACAGGTGTTTGATATTTTTTTTTTTATGACTACAATGAATACGTAACATGAATTAAAAGCTAAAAGGAAACATTTTTCATTATAAATGAAAGTGAATATCATTATAATCTAACACTACAGCTAACAGCAGAACCTCAGGTATACATTAAGTAATGTAACACTACCCATAATACAAATTAAAGAAAAGAAATAGGGAAAAAAAGATTATACATATCACACAATACTCAAGTGGGGTAATTTTATGCTATTTCTATCATGAATATTTAGAGACAATTAAAAGTGATTATATGTACTTACAATTCTAGTAGGCGTAGATGAAGTGCACATGTAAACCTCGGATCAGGAATTTTTTGAGGCATGAGCTTCCAACCTCCCATACATGAGCCAAGTACTGTGCCGCAAAGCCATCTAGCCTTTAGGTATGAAAATTATCAAAATATATACTTTGAGAAAAAAACCTTAGTAAATATCCTAACCTTACAACATGTTCACAATATATCAAAAGACTGAAAAAGGATTTTTGATAATATATAAATAGTATCATATGTCCTACTTTCAAACATTTCTTTACATGTGTATATCTTTCTGACTGCTCCAGAATACATTTAGGTCACTATGTTGTTCTAAATTAATACTGATCCTCTTTAAATTTTCCACAATCCTACCACTGTCACTTAGGCAGCTGAACATTGTAAGGCACACCACCTCTGACCATCAGCTTGTGGTAACATGGCACAACCATTTACTTAAACAAAAGACTGGATGGATACATGTAGTTTCATACACTGGTAACCAAGTTAAAACTAGACACTCCTTATAACTAAATAAAACAATACATAACATCTCCATACTACCACTTTAAGTATCTGATATAAGTACTATGGTACATCTTCTGATGGGCACCATGCCCCTCTTTGTATCTCCACACTTTTTGTTATGTGAAAAATCTGTGAAAGTGTAACTGTGACTGTGACTGGTGAGGTTCATGAAAGCAAAGCAAAACTGGTTTGGAGTTCTTGACAACAAAGGCAAATGCCTTCATGTATATTTAAGCTTCATTTCTGTAATTGGTGCAACCCTTTCTCTCATATCTATAGTTATATTAGCATGTTTCCTTATCTCTCATATCTATAGTTGTATTAGCACGTTTCCTTATGAAGTCTCAAAAGGTACACAGAGCCTTGGCACTGGTATTTGAGTGGTGCCACATTTATCACAGCACAACAACACTTGATCTAGAATCTCCTTTCCCATATCCCAGGGGTGAACAGGAGCTCTTATCTTAAGGTTCTGCTCAGCTTCCATCTTTGGGATGTACTCTATCAAGCTGTAGCCCTGCCGAGGAAACACCAGGTCACATTCTTGCAGTCTTAGGCTTGGGCAGAAGTCGTTTGTGCCATCGCCAATATATGCGATATTTGAAAAGGCTACGTTGTCTTTTTCCCGTGCTTTAATATAGTTCCCAAGAATGTGTCCCTTACATAAATTTTTGGTACTCAAAGTGCACCAGTCTTGGTGATGGTACATTTCAATGGTGAGGCATCCTTCTTCATTAAATTTTGCTGGATTTGTAAATACTTCTTGGAAATGATGTTTCAGTCCAAAATTGTTCAAGATAACATCAATGAAGACAGAATTAGCATCTGATATAATTATACACTCGCTTTTTCCTTTAGGCAAACTATTAAATAGTTTTTCCATTCCATTGGTCAACTGAATTTCACACAAACATTTAAATATGTCTTCCTTAGTTACTCCATTTTCAAACAGATACTTGAAGACTTCTCCCATGTAATGTGTCCAGCCATCTTTTCGGTACAATGCCTTCAGAGTGTCTGGAATCTTGCCCCCAGGAGCAAGTTTGTAGATGTAGGTGTCACAATTGTTGTCAATAAGGGTGTGATCAAAATCAAAGGCCAATAGTACTTTCTCATTTCTAGCTCCTTCCATCTGCAATTGAAAAAAGTTTTAAAAATATTCAAATCTGAGTCTTCATAAAATATGCTGCTACATTGTTACATATTCTCAAGAAATAAAAGTAAATGTGCATTTCATGATACAAGGAGAGTGTTAAGAAATCTTCTGTGTAATATTTGTGCTACAGAAGCAGCACTACGTCTCTGCCCCTCCTCCTAGTGGGCCCCACCCCTATAGGCCCACCCTAAAGCAACAGCAACAGCGGCAGCATTCAAGCCAAAGGACAGCAGCCCCTGCTATAGTTACCCCAAGCCCAATTGCAAAAATCGCCAGTGGTGACCCCAGAGAGGGAGCGAGACATCCTCTCCACCACCCACCAAATCTGCACTCACCCACGAACTTTGCCAGCCCTGACATGAGTCAAGTTTGTATCTGTTAGGCGGGGTTCCCACTATTCCGTTCTCACGGATCCGTCAACCGTCAGTGATGTCATCAACGGAGCCCGGGCCCCACGCGGAGCCCGTCCAGAGATGAACTTCAGTTAACTTTTGGGTCCGTAACGGCGGTGGTGGTGGTGCCGATCCAGTGATGTTGAATATTCTACATATCATGAAAATATGAAATAGAAGTACTTAGCTACAAAATAATATATACAAGAAGTCGTTGTGGTTAGTGCTGTCCATATGTTTGTCAACAAATGATGAGCAATGGACTGATGGAGTGGGTCATCCGTGCTGAGCGGCCGCTGTTTCGCTAACGGATCGGTCAAAACGGAATAGTGGGAACCCTGCCTTACTCAGCAGTCAGGTGAGTGTTCAGCCTTGTCATGGATGACCTTTAAGTTCTTGTCACTTGCTTGGTGCATGCTGTCAGGCATCTATTACATGGGCAGACTTCTGTGTTGACGGGGGATGAGGAACTAACAAAATTCTTCAAGGAGATGGAACTAGTTACCCCGGCCATTGACATCGCCACACACAGCTTTCGGTATGATGAACCAGAGTGAAAATGAAAGTTGCCGCCACTCGTCCCAGAGAGCTTTAACGGTGGAATTCTCAAACTATCTTTTCCCCCTTCACGCGAGGAAACAAGGCTTCGCGGACCAAACGGTATTCTCAGTGACGAGGAGTGTCTTTGTGATGCAGCGCACGAAGCGGCGAGCGAAAAAAAATGAACTAATTTCCTCTCTTGACGAAGAGGAGGTGAAGGCCCGCTCTTCGCTAATATCTTCGCACATTTAATGCTTTATTACAACATTTTTTCGAACCATAAGCATGAATTAAGATTGCTGGGATGAATTTTAAAGTGACGGACTAACAGTTTTTTTCCGGGCGCTTGTTTCACAAGTCTGTATGAATATGTGGTGGTATTTGGTACTCCGTGCTAGGCTTACCACAGCCAATCTCCAAACTCGTGACGTCACCTGTGGGTGGAGCTTAGCAAAGCTCAGCAATATAGATGATACCATTTTCCACCCACTGATAGGAGCTCTAAAGCTAGTTAAAATATATTGACAAGTGAGAAATAACGAAGGGAGAAAGAGATGTCTCATGGAACAGGAAGAAAATAAAGAAAATAATAGCAGTTTATTCTAACGAGGTCTCCTAAGCTCCGCCCACAGGTAACGGGATGATGTGAAAGCGAAGCAAACATAGCCACGGGTACCAACCAATTAAATGCATTAATGTAAAATTTCTGCTATATATAATGTATGTCACTGTATCAAGCACTGTTTACATAAATATTAGTCACACTATATAATCCATTATAGAAATGTACCTAAATTGCATTAAGGTTTCGGTTTTCAACGTTTGTTTGATTTGTAGTAGTACCAACACTAAACGGAAAGATTGTTTCGAAGGTTAGGGACTCGGCATACCCTTCAACGGAAACACACTCTCTAAGCGACGCTTCGACGAAGAGGGAAGAGCTTCACTGAGACTCAAGTAAAACATGAAAGGACTCTGTAACAAGAGGCATTAGGTCATCCAGGCCATGGTGGGGTAGTGCTTCAATGTGGTGCTCCTGCAGGAGACATTAACTCCTGAGGTCTTTGAATGGAGGGTGGCTGGCTACAAGGACAGCCCCCTTCTCTAGGAGAGAGACAGGGGTTGCTGTGGATTCATGGCCATGGAGCTGATGGCAGTGCACCTTGAGTCAGACGACCTCTTGTTTGCCATAGGCGTCTGCTGTGGCCCCAGGAATCAGCTAGAGGCCAGAGGGCTGCTGTTGCTGGCCACTTACAGCAATGTTGTGTGGTTATTGCTGACTTCAGTGCCCTTCACTAGCTGCTGCATTTAGAGTCTCCAACTAACCCATCTGTCAGTCATCTGGCTGCCACTAGAAAAAGTACCAGATGCCATCTTCCTTAAGGCCAGGGAGGCAACTCACATCAGAGCTGGCAGGCTGGACTTGACGATGGTGTCTCCTGGCGCCGCCTGGTGGAAGCACCCCACGTTCACTAGCAACTAGTATGCAGCAGTCTGCACCACCCTGGGGATTGCCGTGCCATTTTCCTACTCTGCTGACACAGCGTTGGAACGTCCGCAGAGTGGACTGGAGTAAGATCCAACCCATCCTTGACAAATGGTGGAGATGGATGAGCCACTGGAGGACATGCATCAGCAGGAAAAGGATCTGATGGTGGTAATCGAGAGGGTGGCAGAAATAACCCATCTGAAGTAGGTGCTCAAGCCTCCACTAATGCAAGAACTGATGGTTTTACAACACAGAGATTCAAAGAGCAAAACCACCTCATCAACATCCACCAGAAGCATGCCTCTCCTACCAATCTTGAGCTGATGAGTGAGGTTGTTAGGTATGTGTGTGAGGTCACCAGGAGGTCAAAGAGGATGAGTGGGTGAGTGGTGTGCCAGCTTTGACCAGCATACCAGCCAAGCTGACTTGTAGTCAAAGCTGAGGACAGCTGTTGCTGTGACCAACAGCTCATCCTCACCACTAAAGGAGGCAGAGCAACTGGATGAGATGTTTGCCGTGCAGGGTGCCAGTGACCAGCTACCAGAGCAAATACATTTGACCCACTTCTACTGTTGTAACCAACCCCAGCAACGTCACTAGCAAAGGACTTTGTTCTCGACTCCCCATAAGTGGGATTTTGCAATAGATATACTAAACCATTGTTAAATATTAGCATATCTGTAAAATAATAATAAAAATGGCAAACATTTCCCAATTTTTTCACTGGTGTTCATAATATTTTTGGCAATTTCAAGGTTATCAACAAAGAGTGGAGTGAGTTTCCTTGAAATGAATTAGTTTTTAGGTGTGATAGTTGGATTAATTTAAACTAAAACTTCTCATAACACGTTTCATCTTTGAAATGTATGAGATTATATGTGTCTCTACAAAATGAAATGTTCACTTTGGGTTGTAATGACAAACAGTTCTATTACCCTGCAAATAACAAAAACAGCATGCAGATGCTTACCTTGAAGTGTAGAACTGGCTGTGGGCTCCAGTACTGAGTTTCTTGTAGCTTAGTTGTAGTTTGAGTAATTCCCAGAAATTCTTTTCACCCACACTATGTCTTACATATCTGCAAAGGAATTAATAAAATGAAGGTGCATGTCCTCACATTTTTCCCTTCAAGATATTATATTTTTGATAATATAACAATCAGGAGAGGGTTATGGGTGAGAATTCTTTATGAAAATAACAAATTATTGGATTACTGTCAATATTTCAATTTCTGAAAATACAAGTGTTTCAACTTAACCCCTTCAATACAAGCAGACAAAACATAACCTCCATGCCATATCCTGGTTTTTTAGAGACTACGAGAATAGAATAGATGACATGACCATGGCATACAGCGTCTCTAGGATATGGTTCGAGAGATGAAATGACTCATATACTGCGTCATGGTACTGAAGAGGTTAAGAATACATAGACTGTACAAACTGACTGCTGCTTTTATTCACAGTATAAATAGCAAGGTGATAATGTACATTGATTAACTAATATCTTAAACCTGTACCCATTTGTCATGAACTGTACTGATGGCTATGGGCTTCATCAGGGAGACTCAAATAGAATTTCAGAAGACTTTGTACTCTGAATGGTAACCCATCTCCCTTTCTCCACTGACTCCTGTTAACATGATACACAATGCAGCTAAAACTGATTTATATTACTGCATTAAATGGGATTAAACTACCTTATTTACTGTGTAATGTAGTGGCTAAGTTAGGTTATTTGGTTGAGTACATACATAATGTTACTGTGTTCAAAGGTGCAAGGTTACTTTACATGGTGGGGTCAGATTACAGTAGAGTCATGAATAGCAGAAGATGAAACAGCACAACTACAAAACAATTCAAAATGGTGGACCTCCCCAAAACACTAAATCCGTCCTGTGCCATTTCAAATTTTCTTAAACTAACAGATTTTAGACTGCGGTACAACAGACTCATTCAGAAAATAAATACATACTCACTTGTCACCACAACACACCAACACTAACAATTACACTTGATTCACTTCCCTCCCCTGCACACTCGGCTCCCCTGTCCCCCCAACAGCCAACACAAATATGTGTGTTATGCACCTATACAGGTGCCCTACGCGTTATTCGTCCAGATCATCCAGAACCCCACCTAAGCCGAACAGATAGTAACCTACCAGCACTAAACTAGTAACATATCACTAATAAGGACGGGAACCATGGTATTATTCCAGAAACATGGTCATCTCACTGCGAAGATCACCTTTTTGCTATATGAAGTACTTTGAGCACACACAACATGCTGCTGTATTGTTTTACATTCGAAATCACTTGTTTGTGATATGTATTTTTAAAAATATGATCTCCAGGAAACATTAAGGGATTTATTTCCATTTATCGGATTTTGGCGGCAGAGCACAGTTCAGATATGGTTAAGTTAGATATAATTGTTAGGTCAGGTCAGTATATGAGATGACTTAACAATAATGAGATGTGTGATTTAAAACACTGTGGAAAGTGTGTTGTGAGCACAAGGGGCATTGTCCATGGTGTACATGTTAATAATATTCCTACAGCTTATCGCCCAGGTGTGCCGCTAGTGATCTCTGAAACACTGACAGGCTAGGTGCTGACACAACTGAGGGAGACAGGGGGTTAGCAGGGGGTCGAGAGGTTAGGTTATGTAATGTTCGGTTGATATGTTAAGGTGTTCAGCTCTCCTGGATCTGGATTTAATGCGCAGGGCCTTCGTACGTGCGGGTGCATAACACACATATGCTCTTACCCAAGGATGAGACAAACTATATATGTCTCTCATCCTTGCTCTTACCTACACAACGCAGCATGCCGAATATATTTAAACTAACCTACCCTGACTTAACGATATATTGCACTGGCACACAAAATACAACCTGGGAAGTGTCAGTCAGTCCACGCCGGCCACTGCCATCACTGTTTGCGTCGCTTACTGTCCGTGTCCGGCGCCTTCTTCTTCCTCTTCTTCTTCTTCTTCTGACCTGTTTTGCTCCTGTTTTATTATCATTATTATTATTTTTTTTATAGAGTACTGTGCCATTCATCTTTTGGTCCTCTTTAGTCCTCCTTGGTACTTCTCTACACTTTTATACTTCACAACACACAGTTACTTCACCCTGCACTGAGCTTTATTTTTTCTGCTCTTTTCATCCACTGACCTTGCTTTCCTATTTTCTTTTCTTCACTTTATACACTCAGCTGGTCTTTTCTTTTTTTCCATTTACCGAAGCCACTTAGTTTTTACCATATCATCGTACTCAAAACATCGCATTTATCAGTTCCAGGCCCCAAAACTCTGGTGCCCACACATATAGCGAGTTTCAATTCAAGTTATCGTTTAAATCATTAGTTACTGATGTTTGTCTGCAATTATTGTCAGTCAGAAACCGAAAAATACTATATGCGGTGGATAGCTGAGTACGAGAATTTGATAACGCTGCCCAGACCTCAAAAGGCACCTATGAACACACACACAAATGTATTATATTCATCTAATGTTGTGAGAGTTTATTTAACAAAATCAAGTAAACTCTCTTACAAAGAAGCCACTGCAGTTCGTCCGGTGAATTTTCAGATAGATGAGATTTCCTTGCCCAGTGCACCTCCTCGCATTCGCTCATGGACTTACTACTGTTTAATTTTCCTTGAAATTGTAAGTTTATGAAAACTAATGGAATTAAATCAAATAAACATTCTCACAAATAATCCACTGTAACTAGTCACATAAATTTCCAGATCAGATTTACTTGCCCAATGCACCTCCACCCTCACATTCCCTCATCACACTTCTTGTATTTGATTTTCCTTGTAGTTTACGGATTATAATGTATTTGTAACCATTCAAAACTAAAACTGAGTGTATTACCGTAGATTTAAAGCTGCTGGAATTTTTTTCTCTCTCTTCTTTGGATATTTTTTTCCTTATTCAGTTGTCTCGTAAATAACTCCAAAAAAATATAAAAAAACACCGCAATACCCAAAGGAAAGACCCCCCAAAATTAATAAAACCTAAAAGTACGTTGAAATTAACGCTAAAAAAACGATAATAATGCTTAAATAAGGTGGACATGAACATAAACAGACAGAGGGCCACCAGTTTTACAGAACGTCCGATACAGCAAGTTCGTATAAGCTCCCTAACCAAACCCAAAACACTACGAAAATAATTCCTTGTTTAGTGTTTGGCGCTGATACAAAAAGAAGAAAACCTTGGAAAAACACACACACGAAATCTTTTTAGTATCTGGTATTGAGTATAGAAGTGACGGATCATTGTGGATAATATCGTTTGGTTTGGGCGTTAACAATGACTGTCGAACTGGCCCTCTAGAGACCCCCAAAACTAGAAAAAGCTTCACTACTCGAATTTTCACAACAGCTACGCGAGTGTCATCATGGCTCCAAACCACAGCAGGACCGGTTGTGTAAGTAACCTCTCTCTTCATTATTGGTATTTTTGTTATGCCAGGAAGATGAGGCCGTGATATTAGAGCACAACTTTGAATGTTGGCTTCTAATATCAGAGCCGAGGAGGCGAGACAAGCTATTTTACTACATGCTTTTAAGATAACTGCCTAATTTTCCTGGCATCTCACGGTTCGTCTCCCTTCCTCGACTCTGATATTAGTAGGCTATATATGGTTTTACTTTGATATAATGAATGTTTTATTTTCCTGGCCTCGCATTTTGAGATAATCTAATCACCCTGTCTATATACAAATGGAGGTAAGTATATACACACGAAGGGGTCCCTGAAACATTATTATTATTATTATTATTATTATTATTATTATTATTATTATTATTATTATTATTGTTATTATCATTATCTCGCTTTCAGGGCCCCTGGAACACTTATCAACCTTCCTTCCTTCCTTCCCTCCCTTCCTTCCTGCCCTCCTTCTTTCCTTTTCCTTTCTTCCTTCCTTTCTTTCCTCACCTCCTTCCTTTCTTCTTTCCAGCACGTCAGATAATATTTTGTTAGCTTCACTTGAATAATAATAATATACATGCAGGAATCTAATTATCATTCTATTAGCTTTTGTCTTCTTGTGGTGATGTGCTATGTAGTAAGACTGAGATTATACAATACCCTTCAACCTCTTGTAACAAACACACCAACACCTATAGCCTAGCACCCGCCCTCTTAATTCTGCGGTACAAAGTATTGAGTCCTTTCCTTCCTCTTATGTTGTCTCTCTCATTAAGGTAAAACCGTTTGTCTTAATGAGGGTCACCTGTCCTGCTCTATCCATTTACCGTTTACCGTTTACCGTTGATGAGGTTTCAGGCCCCGCAGAACTGTCAGCGCAGCAGCGTAGCGCTCTGCAGGGCCGTCAGCAATAAATGTTAGCCTCAACAACAATCCTCCATATGCACTTATTCACAACGTCGTAGTGAGTGAGTGAGTATTAATTGCTTTCATGGATAACCTACTGATGTCCTCTTAATAAACATGGCATCATTATAGTCACTTGCCCATGTGTTGGTTCGTGCTAATCACATTATCTTTCCTTTTTTATAGTATCACAAATATCCATTGTTTCATTTTTCATTTATCTGATATTTTCTTTATAGTATCACAATTCAATGTCCAACGATTATTTCCAACTCACTGAACATTTATCACACACAATTCTCAACTCTCAATTCTCAATTCAAAACTCAAACACCAATTAGTAGCCATGATCGGTCATGTTACGAAATCTCTCAATTTCAATTTGAAGAACTACACTATACTGGTCATTCATTCGCTGAGTGGTTGATTTCAGGGTTCTTGTACCTCACACAATTTATGCATTTCCTCTCAGCCATGGAGCAATCTTTTGATTTATGATCATCAGCGCACTTGTAACATTTTGGAGCTTCTCCATTGTTCTTGGCAGTGCAGTTGGCCTCAACATGGCCGTATCTTTACCAATGGTAACATTATGATTGCATGGTATCTGTCTCTCGCAGTGTACACTCCCCATTCTAGTTTTATCTTGTCATGATGTTTATGAATCAACTCTCTATCAGTTGGATCACATTTCAAAATATAGTGCATTGTGCCACCAGCAGCAGGCTTGCTAAAAATCTTCTCAATTTTCCCCTCAACTCCAGGAATCGAGTGTAGGAACTCATTCCTGTTTAAGTGTCTCAATTATCTTATCCCCGGTCTCCTCCTTATGCACATTGCAGATCATGATCTTTGGCCCTAGTTTTCCCACACTGTTAGTGATAACTTACTCTACATTTTACAATTTCTGAGCTGCTTTATCCCTTGTGTTCTCATCATCAAAGTTCATATCATTGTGACCTCCATTCGTGAATCTTGAATCAGTAATCTGAGTGCCTTGTAATGGCTGGGAAACTTAATTTTTCAACTCTGTAGCCTTTTTGTCTTGATAAGAGGCCTTCACGACAAGGAGATTCTTCTTCCTCTTGCGTCTGGCTACGTCAGCAAAACTGGCGCGACCCGACTCTGCCTGCTCATTACAAATCACGCCTGCCACCTCACTCAACTCCTTTTTGACACTGGATATCCGAGATTTAACCTCATCTTTAACCACAGATATTTCTTTAGATAATTCTTGCTTGAATTTATCCAATTTTTCAACAATATTGGTAGCGAGAGACGCTTTATGAAGACAATGAAGACATGGAGTGCAAATCCAATTTATTTTAGGTACATTATCCTGCTTGATTGGAGTTAAATCAGCACACTTCACATAACACCACTATGGATACAAACAGCATGCAATCCACTTCTCGCATATAAAATCTTCACAGACACAACAGAAATCTCTCAGACTCCTGGTTCTGCCCGCCATTGTTGACTCAGCAGTTCCAAGGAGCAAGGAGCTCCCGCCGGGACAACCTCACCCTACCACTCTCACTCACTCACTCTTACATCTGTATTTGTATTAATATTAGTATTATCTTTATCATAGTTACCATCACCGCTGTCAACGCTTCAAGCACTCTTCCCATCAGCATATTATTATTATTTTTTGTTGTTGTTCAAAAGGAGATGAGATAAATTTAGATTATACTAAAGGGCAAATAGTCCAAAAGAAGTGTTATCAGATGTCGTGTTATCAGCGCCCCTCGTCTATCTTGGTCTTCCTAAAATCGAGTGTGTTAAGTGAAGTACGTTGTTTCTGAGCTGCACATGTCAAAGCACTCACTGCATGGACAGACTGTTGTTTTTGTTGTTTATTAAATATTGTTATTTTTCAGGAAATCATATTCATTGCGAGCTTCCACGTTTCAGAATAATTAAATGAATTTACCCCAACAAAACCACATGTATATTTACTGCCTCAATATGTCAGGGATGAATATTTTGAACGTGAATATAAATTACCCAACTAATTTGATATGAGGCGACTCGGTCTTGTAACCTTGGCAATCAGCTGCACTATTTCGGTTATAGGATACTAAGCCGGCCTTGGGTTAGTTTAGTTATAGTCCTTCTAAAACGGAGATGCGTCTCGTATGTGTGTGTGTGTGTGTGTGTGTGTGTGTGCACGCTATACTGATGCCCGTATTGTTACGTTCTGAATAGATAACGTGGCCAAGTGCGTGTTAGGTCTCAACAAAAAAGTTCAACACTCGACTTTGTGATTTAGTTCGAGGAGTTCTTTAAAAGCTCTGATAAGCGAAATTGTCAACAAACGGCTTCTACTATTTCAATTATATCAAGGAATCTTTTTGAAGGGAGGGGGCAACTGCAGGTGAACCAAATTTAGTCGCACCTCACCAGCCGATCCCTGGCAGACCCATATTATTTTTTTTCTTTGTTTTAAGTTGAAGTACAAGTTGGCTCTCATACCTAAGTTACTGAAATGGGCATATCGCACATTTCAGTGTGAGTGAACTTTAATTCAAGATACACGACGAGATTTTCGTTTTACTGAAGAATAACTGGTATTTTTGATTCACTGCCTCATCCTTTACTTCCTTCACGATGGCACCAAAGGATCAAAATGCACGAAGGCGCAGCATCAAGAGCAGATGTAGCATGTCTTCGCGTAACCATGAAAGGTTCTATTTATTTTACCTAAAATAATAAGCAAAACAAAACCGATACTCAAGTAACGAAGATAAATGCGCACACTGGCTGTAATTTCTTTATTGCCCTTTTTTTTAACGTTTTTAAATAGAGACTGTTAGTGTTCATTACTGAGTAACCTCATCAATTAATTAAAGGAAAGAGTGAGACAATTAATCAAGCAAGGACTTATGCAGAGTTTTGTAGTTACCGTTCAGGGCGGGGAGATCTGATAGAAGCATTCAAATGGGTCAAGGGTTACAACAAAGGCGATATAAGTAAAGTACTGAGAATTAGCCAACAGGATAGAACTCGCAGTAATGGATTTAAATTAGAAAAGTATAGATTTAGGAGAGATATAGGCAAGCATTGGTTTAGTAATAGGGTGGTGGGGGAATGGAATAGACTCAGCAATCACATAGGTAGTGCAGGGACGATAGCTTGTTTTAAGAGTAGACTGGATAGCTACATGGACGAGGACGACAGGTGGCAGTGAGGTGTGGGTGCAGTAAGGTGACGGGGTACTGGATGCGTGCCTAGTACCGCCGGTATAACGAGGATCAAGCCTCTACCTGTAATCCCTGTAACTACACCTCACCCACCGTGAGTAGTGGGGGGGATTCTGGAGCTGCCCTGTGTAGGCCACCCGGCCTCTTGCAGTTTCCCTATGTTCTTATGTTCTTATGTCTCGGTGCCACGAGTAATGGCAATAAAGGTCTCGGTGAGATCATACGCACGTGTACCTGTTGTCACCGTGATTGTTAAACACATATCTGTCTCCTCGTCCTTTGCGTAACCACTTCACTTGTGGAGGGTTACCTATACGGAGGTGAACAGAATATTGCATTTTGAACAACGCCATGAGCCATAACGAACGAATAGCACGAACGAAAAAAAACAAAACAGGAACGGAACCCACTGGGAAGTTTATTTACCACGAATAACACCTTTGCTGATGATCTTTACACTTACTGATGATTATGACACCATGCAACCACAAGATAACTCGGCCAGCCACCCCCGCACACCTGTCGACAGCAACGAGATTATCATACTGCTCATTGTAACGCCCGTCACGTGAACACACTTGGCATGGCATAGGTCTGGAGCAGAACGAAGCCTCACCCCGCCCAAAGCTAAGCATCCACCTGCCCTGAGGCCTCGTTGTTACCTGTGCTCAAACCATCTACGCAAGTGTTATTGGTACGGTGTGTGCCATCTGTATGTTTGGTATTAATAACATCCCAGACTCAAACTATACACCATACACCATAGACTCAAACTAAACATTTAAGGCGATAGTGGATATATTACATGAAGAGAGTGAGACCCGTATATCTTAAACATTTCAACACCTTAGTTCGCCTATTTGAAAAGCCTCTCGTAGATGTTGTTGGGATTTCCAAGGACTCTTTTGTGGTGCTAGTGAAAGCTTTACACGACTTCTGCAGCTTGAACGGATAAATTACCCATTAAAACCCGATGAATTTTCTCTGTGGCCTTGGGAATAAGTCGTAATGGGAGACCGATACGTTTAAGAATATGGACCTGAATATTGTTTTAGTATTCCAACGCTTTACCATAGTGATGGGCGAGGAAGTTGGAAGCAGAGGAAATGACAAAAAAAAGTTGAAGTGTAGGGGTTTGCAAAATTACATGAATAGTTGCGTGGAGGGCTGCATGAAAATAAGGAGTTTGCAAGAGGTCGGTAGGCTTTGCAAGGCAGCTCCTGTGAACCTAACCCCACCTAATATCACTATCCATGTGAAAGACCCTATTCCAGGCAAGTGATATATGCGGGGTTAGAATAGGTAGGGTAGGAGAAAAGTGTGGACAGGAGCGTGTTTTGAAGGAGGGGGTGGTTATGTGGATGACACCCTCTCCCTCTGCAATTCTACTTGGTATACGATGAATTCTGACATAGTTTGTAAGTAATCCATAATTGACTAACGCTAATAGCTAAACTAACCAACCCCCAAATCATTTTTCCAATACGCCCTTAGATGTGGGTGGGGTGACGGGGACGATAAAGCTTATCAAGGACCCTCTTCATGCCCGCTTTAGTTTTTCTTCTGTTTCTCAGTAGAACCAAGTATGTTGGGAGGGGGTTGACAAGTTCCCAGAAGACTATCTGTATCCTTCTTCACGGTACATGATAAGGTCAGTTTCTGGTAACCAAGCATACTAATATGTCATCCTATCTGGCTCTTCACGGCAGTGGTGGGCACGGTTCCGCAAATCCGGTAACCGCTAATTAGCGAAGCTAACTTTTTCTTTAGCTGTTTAGCGTTTTCGCTAACTTTGGAAACAGCGGACCAATTAGCTTCCGCTAAATGTAGTTCCTCCTCCGCTAACTTTAACTCCACTATAAAAAATATACAGGTTTGTTCTTGTCCGTTATGCGAAGACACAGCACCAGCTGAGCCGCATGGCGCAATAATTCCAGGGCTTCCACTTTTGGGTAAATCACGCCTTAAAGTTGGGTAATTGGACAATTATTAGGGAAACTTTTGGGTATTTTAGGGTAATGCATCTTCCATTTCCAACTCTTTAAACTCTTGATTTAATAACAAGAATTCGATATTTTTCACCTGACAAGAAGTAAACTTAAGATAATAAAAAATAAGTGTCAGTTATGGAAAAAATAATAAATGCGTACATTTGCTGGAAATTTTGTGTAAAATATACGGATTTAGTATAAACTGGAGGCTTCTTTCTCTTCTCTTCTTGTTGTTGCTTGTAGGACTTTTTTTTTCAGTTCATCTGCGACGTTGCCACCGTGTAGTCGCGTTCATTATTGTCGCCTTATTTATCATTACCGACGTCATGGAAGGTGACCGGAGTGAGGACATTTTTGTTCCGCCTGAGGATGCTGACCCTGTTAGGGAGTCGGCAGCAGCTGTGGGTGAGGCGGAGGACACTCAAGCTGACGGCCAGGAGTCCCAGAAGTTCCAGAACCCGTGGCCCCACCTGGAGAAGTACTTTGTCCTTAAATCAAGAGATATGACGAACGCCAATGTCTTGCACTTTCGGTGCGTCATGTGCCACCCCAAGGAGACCATGCATGCTATACCTTTCTGGAAAGCTCTATGTCTAAGCTACAACATATTGAAATTTCAGGTTACTAGGTCTGTTTTTAAGGATTTTAGAGCCAAAATACTAAACCAAAGCTAAATCCATAAAAAGTTAGCGGTTAGCGGTTAACGTTAGCTTCCATTAATTTCTTTATCATTTTAGCCGTTTAACGTAAGCGAAGCTAACATTTTTGTTAGTGAATTACCACTTAGTAAAGCTAACTTTTCAGTTAGCGGTGCTCACCACTGCTTCACGGGACTTAAAAAAAAAACAAGTCACCTGATGTCATAAATCACTGACCTTGAACGCAAGCCTCAATCTCTCTGTATGTTTTACAGGTGACCACACGTGACAGACTTCATGGCGACGGTTCTCTGCTCACAGGTATGATGTTTTCAGTGGTTTGCTGTCATTTCATGTCACCGCAGTTTACAATGACGTTCCAACAAAATATATATTTGCTTTTCAATACATGAAGACGCATTGCACTATTTTTTTTAGTAACAACCATTACTGAAACTGGAAGAGTTACATATATGGATAATGTTTTCAAAATTTCTGGCCATACATGCTATGCATGCAACATGAAGCGCTGATCTTTGCACAGACAACCACTGAAAGCTCTAACTCTGCATTATGGATGACATTGCCTTGCACAGGTGGATGCAGCCCACTTTGGATGTGTGCATCACACTCACGATCCATTTTGATGCCCAGCGACAGTATAGAAAGCATCGTGCGAGGCTATGCCAGTGCTGTGTTGCCCGTATTGCTATTGTATTTTCTGCGGCCAGAGTGGGTCAGGAAGCATTTTTGAGTCGTGACCCGGGTACCTTTTCGGGACCTGGGTTTTCAAAACACCTAGTTAAAAATTCCTCGGGCGTGAAGCGCGGCGTCGCCTGGCTAATCAGACCGTAGAGTGGACAGCGTGACTCAGCGCCACCACCGGCAGGGCTTTAGTCCAGTGACCCAGCTCCAATGGTTACCCCGTCACCCCTAAGTTTGTGTGTGCACAGGACTCGAGAGCTGAGTATGGCTGAGTGCCTCCAGCCGTCTGATACCGAGATGGTGACCTAAATAGTAGAAGATAGAGATAGGGCCATATCTCTTGATACCTATGGGGCTCAAGAAAGAAAAAAACGCTAGTAATGCACGAACCTTACACACAGCATAACCACTTCTTCCCTCTCTCGTGCAGTACTGATTGGCTGACTGGCCGTCACCATGGAGGGCACCGAGATGGAGGAGAAGCAGCAGCCAGGGCACGCAGGAGCGAGGGCGAGGCAGACCAGCTCCTCCGTGGCGGTGATCGGCGATGAGGCCGTTCTTGGGGAGTCCTCTGTGGCCCTGGTGGATGATTATGATGACAGTATGATGAAACTTTATTGTGTGTGTGTGTGTGTGTGTGTGTGTGTGTGTGTGTGTGTGTGTGTGTGTGTGTGTTGCTTACTTGCGTATACCTCTTTCATTCACTTTCTTTTCCGCACGCTTGTATCCTTCACTATCACTTTTTTTTTTTTTACAACAAAGGAGACAGCTCAAGGGCACTAAAAATAGAAAACAATAATAAAAAAAATCCCGCTACTCGCTGCTCCCAAAAAAGAATTAAAAGAGGTGGCCGAAAGAAAGATCAATTTCGGGAGGAGAGGTGTCTTGATACCCTCCTCTCGAAAGAGTTCAAGTCGTAGGCAGGAGGAAATACAGATGAAGGAAGATTGTTCCAGAGTTTACCAACGTGAGGGATGAAAGAGTGAAGATGCTAATAGTCACACAAAACCCCATTCTCATATAAGCCATTACAGCTTGTACTCTATCACTGAACTCTTCGTATGTATATATTTCTTGATTCTTAGTGTAATGGGATATGATGAGGTCAAATCAGCTATGTAGCCCTCCCACTCATGTTTCTTTTTTTTTTACAGCAGAGGAGTCAGTTCAAGGGCATAAAAAAAGGTAACAAATGTTAAAAAAAGCCCGATACTCACTGCTCCTAAAAAGAGTTAGAGGAGTGGCCGAAAGATAGGTCAGTTTCGGGAGGAGAGGTGTCCTGATACCCTCCTCTTGAAAGAGTTCAAGTCGTAAGCAGGAGGAAATACAGATGAAGGAAGATTGTTCCAGAGTTTACCAGTTACAATCATCTACCATATTCTACTGTAGCCACAATGTCGGGTGAGCTTCTTCCATCCTCCCACTCAGCTACTTCCCTGACCACTCCCGTTCCAGGGCCTAAAGAGTGGTGGGGCGCCAGACACACCCTCGCCTTCCTGGGATTCCTGGGCTTCGCGACCGTCTACGCCATGCGAGTCAACCTCTCCGTCGCTATCGTCGCCATGGTCAAGTCGGAAGCGATCGCGAACGACACCAAGAATGATTCCGGCGCCTGCCCTTTTCCTGACGACTGGGATGATTCATCTGATGCCGGCAACCAGGTATGTGGGGAAATAGGGCAGGGAGTAGGGGGGTTTAAAAGGCTAGGGCAGAGGGCAGGGGGAATTAAAAGACTAGGGCAGGGGGCAGGGGGATTTAAAAGGCAAGGGCAGTGAGCAGGGGGGTTTAAAAGGCTAGGGCAGAGGGCAGGGGGATTTAAAAGGCTAGGCCAGGGGGCAGGGGAGTTTAAAAGGCTAGGGCAGGGGGCAGCGGGGGTTAAAAGGCTAGTGCAGGGGGCAGGGGGGTTTAAAAGGCTAGGGCAGGGGGCAGGGGGATTTAAAAGGCTAGGCCAGGGGGCAGGGGGGTTTAAAAGGCTAGGGCAGGGGGCAGCGGGGGTTTAAAGGTGAACCAATTAGTGAGATTATTTATTTTAACTTGTCCTTATTCATATATGTTATTCGCTTTAATTTCGTTAGCTTCCTATATATGTTTGTTCATTCCTCTATTTATTAATTTATATTCTTTTACTGGAAACTATGAGACATAAATAGTGACCACCTGATTTGAGTTTATGGTATGATACAAAAATATACACGTTGAAAATGACGCATAGACATAAGTGCAATATTGTGCAAATTCTTACTCCAAATGTAAGTAAAGTGAACTGGTTTATTCCATTAAAACTGGCTTTGGAAATTATAATATTCTCTCTCTCTCTCTCTCTCTCTCTCTCTCTCTCTCTCTCTCTCTCTCTCTCTCTCTCTCTCTCTCTCTCTCTCTCTCTCTCTCTCTCTCTCTCTCTCTCTCTCTCTCTCTCTCTCTCTCTCTCTCTCTCTCTCTCTCTCTCTCTCTCTCTCTCTCTCTCTCTCTCTCTCTCTCGTATACAGGTTACTGTGGTGTTACATTTGTCAAGTTTTTTTTCACTATTTTTCTCCTGTTTGTCAGAACGGCGAGTTCGAGTGGAGCGAGACAACGCAGGGCCTCATCCTGGGCTCCTTCTTCTACGGGTACTTCTTCACCAACATTCCCGGGGGGCGCGCGGCGGAGTACTTCGGTGGCAAGCGCGTCCTGGGCCTGGGAATTCTTGTGACGGCGGTGCTGACGGTGCTCTCCCCCTTGTGTGCCGAGGTGTCCACGGGTCTCTTCGTGGCTGTCAGGATTCTGGAAGGTCTCAGTGAGGTGAGAGTCGAGGTCCCTATTCTTCTAAGAGATCTTCGAGGCCTTCTAGTTCAGGGTGATGTTCTTTGTAATAAAGTATGAATTACAAGTATGAATAAGTGAATGAATGGAGTAAATTGAGCTGTTATTTAGTCACTGCTATCACGACTAAAAGCTACAATAGGAGGTTAAATATATTCATGAATGGGGAAAGCAGATGTTGTATAACTAACAACTTGCCAGCTTGCTAGCTCAGCAAAAATATGCTTTGTTAAATGTGAACAGAACGACTTATATTTTTTTATAGCTTATGCGTAAGACCAAATTGGCATAGTGGCTAAATGCTCTCATATTTACTTGAAAAAAAATTAGACAACTTGCATATTTTTTTTTTGTAACCCACTGTAATGATGATAATAATAATAATAATAATAATAATAATAATAATAATAATAATAATAATAATAATAATAATAATAATAATAATAATAATAATAATAATAATAATAATAATAAGTAAATAGATAAATAAATAAATAACCTTTTGACCTCCCCAGGGTGTCACCTTCCCCGCCATGAACATCCTCCTCGCCACGTGGGTGCCGCCCCTGGAACGAGCCAAGTTTGCCTCGGTGGTGTTCGCCGGTAAGTTGATGCCTGCCAGGGAACGCACAAAAAGAGGCTCCAGCGTGTTTGAAGGTCATGGATCACTACCGTTTGTCTAACTAGAGGGTAGGCGGTGGCCGAAGTGATAGCGTACTGGACCCACATTCGCCGCGCAATAGGCAACAACGTAAAAAAAAAAAAAAAAAAAAAAACTAGGATTCGCAGAGGTGTGTCGGCACGGTAGATACACTCAGGGTCATATTCGTAAACATTTCGGCGCCCAAGCTCACATACTTGACAAGGCTTTCGTAGGAGTTTAGGGCGTTTCCAGGGGTAGTTTTATAACCCTTCTGGTAGTTTGACTTCTTTTGTGCCGTGAACCCCCTCTAAAAAGAATCATTAGAACCAGACTGATCTTCTTTTCGGGCGGGAGCGTCTGACAATACTGACGTCAGTTAGACTCAGGAAGGAGACAGGCAGAGGCTGGTTTACAAAATAGGGTAGTGGATGAAGGGAATGATTGAAGCTGTTATGTAGTCGATGCTATTACGACTATATAAGAGCTACAGTTGGAAGCTAAATATATTCATGGATATGGAAGGCAGCTTGCGTATAACCATAACAAAAAGTCACCGGATCCAGAAGCCTCGCCCCTCTTTCACCTGTATGGGAGCTGACTGGTCGGTTGAAAGGAGCTTGGAGTTAAAAGTCTAGGGCTGGTATCGTCAGACGCTTCTGCTTCCCACATCAACTATTTCCAAAGGCCAAAACGGAGATCAGTCGAGTTCTAATGCGTGTGTTTTGAAATCTGTGGTAAGGGTTAAACTACCAAGGACCAGGCTCAGAAAACTACCCCAGGAAATATTCAAAACTTCTACGAAAGCCTTGGCAAATAAGTGAACTTGGGCGCCGAAATGTTGAAGAATATGACCGCTACTAGAAGTCTATACCTTGGGGCGAGGGTGAGGGAGGGAGAAGACTGCTTATAGGTCTCTGGAGCGTGCGTAGGAATCGGTTAACTACCCTACTCGTATACGCGGACCATTGCAGGGGCTCAGTTTGGCACGGTGGTCACCCTGCCCGTAAGTGGTTGGCTCTGCGACTCGGACTTCCTCGGCGGCTGGCCCTCCGTTTTCTACGTGTTCGGGGGTCTGGGAATTCTGTGGAGCCTCGCCTGGTTCCTGCTCGTGTCTGACCGCCCCGACATTCACCCCAGGATATCCCAGGAGGAGAAACAGTACATCCTGAGGCATTGTGCAGCGAAGAAGAGCCAGGTAGGTTGTTTACTTAGCCACTGATCATTCTGGCATAGTTATTGTGCACGGTGTAGTCCATAAAGCAATCTATCTGCATATTTACCGTGCTTATTGTTTTTATATTTCGCGCTTTATTCTTTGCTTTCATTCACAGTTCGCAGAGCATAATCTTTCGCCATTAACGGAAGCCTCTTTTAAAAAACCTATACGACGAAGGACGCGCAGCACTTATCATTACTCTTGTATTGACAGCCCGTGAGGATGCCGTGGAAGGCTTTAGTAACGTCCCGCCCAGTGTGGTTCCTGGCCATTGTGCATTTCGGTAATAACTGGGGCTTCTACACTCTTCTGACCGAACTTCCTACTTACCTCAAGGAGATTCAGCACTTCGACATGAAAAGTGTAAGTCAACAACAACAACAAAAAATGGTAGTAACCAGTCATAAAGCGTTAGAACTGTCTTTGAACTTGAATTTGTGGTGGTCATAATATTGTACTCCTCTTCCTTCTCCTCTTCCTCCTCTTCCTACTCCTACTACTACTACTATTATTACTATTACTGCTACTACAACTACTACTACTTATACTACTACTACTACTACTAGTGCTATTATAACTGGTGGTGGTGGTGCTGCTGCTAATATTACTAATAATTAAATAACGGTATCAAAATCATTGTGTAAGACAGTGGTTCCCAACCTTTTTTTCAGGCGACCCCAATGACATGACCGCGACCCCACTAATTTAGTTGTATATATGTTTTTATGATATAATATCACCATGTTTGATATTTTGAGGTCTTGGCGACCCCAGGAAAAACGCTTGGCGACCCCACTTAGGGCTGGGAAAGGGGGGTGTAAGATGACAAATTGCGGTTGACAAAAATATACTGTTTAAACCATAGCATAATTTTGCCGTGTTCTGTTAACAACATAAAAGGGAAACATCGTCGAAGTCACTACACATCCTGCCTACGAGTTCTTCACATCACCATTTCTTTCCCTCAGAACGGCCTCGTGTCCGCACTGCCCTACTTCGTGATGTGGGTTAGCAGCCTCATCTACAGCAATGTTATGGAGAGGCTCGTAGCTGCCGGGATGCTGACGATTCTGAAGGTTCGCAAGATATCAATGGTCATCGGTGAGTCAGACCTCAGAATTTTTATAACGTCGTCTCCGTATTTACTATCACTAAGGTGGACGTGTTGGAGTTTTCAAACTGTCTTGGGGGCGGAGTCAGTATAAGGTCGCTGGTATACTAACATTGAAACAGTATTGGAATTGATGGTAAAAACGAGGAGTCCTTGGTGGAGCCGCCCTCCCCAACGAGTAATCCTTCATGCAGTGATAAATATTTGAGTTTTTATATAATAAAAATATGTTTAAGTTTTTCTGTATTATCAATATGTTTATATGCAAAAGGAAAAAAAGTATACATACTATAAAATGCTGGTGGGATTAGTATACTCCCCGTTCGAATCTCGTCAGAAAACTTCTAAGCCGTGTGAAAATTCAAGACAACTTTATTTAACCTCATCGCATCATTTTCTTTTATTTGGGCTCTGAGTTCCCAATTCATATTACAATATTGGTAGGGAACAATGGTGATGCCTCTGTCTCTTGTACAGGAGAATATGGACCCATGCTGGGACTGATCGCCATGTGCTTCGTAAAATGCGACAAGACTCTGGCCATCGTGGTGCTGTGCGTGACCACGGGATGCAACGGGGCCATCTACAGCGGCTACATGTGCTCCCACCAAGACCTCGCCCCGAATCTGGCCGGTTCCCTCATGGGCATCACCAACACCGTGGCCTCCATCCCCGGCTTCGTGACCCCGCTGGTGACAGGAGCACTCACGGAGACGGTAAGGTCGAGTAATTGTTTGTCCGTGTTCCATGATCCGTGTGTGCATCCGCGTCCGTGTCACTGAAAACTGGACTACATGGAAAAACAGAAGCATTCGTTCAGTCTGCCACGGCTAAGGTTATGGCCGTGATTGTACACTTGACTTGCATTCCGTATCGCCCTCCCACAGAAGGTCAGCAAAGGGAACTTAAAACATATCCCAGGCAGGCACACTATACAGACTGTACGAAGGAGATCGATACGGAATCATATGCGGATGCGGATCAGGGACACCACATGCAACGGTTCTGTGTGTGTGTGTGGGGGGGGGGGGGGTATGGATGCAAAAAATTTGCATCAAACATGTTATGAAATTATTTTTGAGGAAACATTTTACGCCGCTGACAAGCACAAGCCAACACACATTAATGTCGTTCACTTACTCCGCCATTCACTCGCCCACCAGCAAACCGTGGACGCCTGGCAGACGGTGTTCCTCATCTCTGCGGCCGTCTACCTCGTCACCAACATAGGATACCTCTTGTTCGTGCCAGCCACTGTGCAGCCGTGGAATGAGGAGACCCCTTCGCAGGCGCCGGAGCGTGAGTAAAGAATTGAAAACCTTATTCTCAGGAACTTTCGGCCCTCACAATAAGTATTTCTAAGGCCCACAAAGGGGTTCTCATGAGTGCTTTTCACGTTCAAATTACAGGCTTTCTGTTGCCTGCATTTCCATGTTTCCATGTTTCATTTTGCCTCCCCCTCCCCTCCGCGGCTCCGCTGTACCCGACTTTCCATCCCAGCCCTGCCCTATAATGTCAAAATCCGTTATGCAAGAGTTAGCCAGCATCTTCATTCTTTCATCCCCTTCACTGGTATAAACTCTGGAACAGCCTCCCTATGTCTGTCTTTCCTGCTGCCTCTTTCAAAAGGGGAGCATGAAGACATCTCTCTCCACCCGAAATTGACCTCTATTTTGGCCACTGTACTTCTTTATATAGAGACAGTGCATAGCGGGCTTATATGTTTTCAATTGTTTTTGCCCTTGAGCAAACAAACAAACAAACAAACAAAAACATCGGCATCAGTTCATCATCGTTGCCATTTGATTTGAGCTTTTCACACGCTTCTACCCAGGTAAATTTACTTCCTTCAGGATTTGAGTTCGCTTACACTATCTGCGGACGTTCGTATGCCCGTAACTTTACCTTACTAACTTTGTATCCTCATCGCCATCACTGCCCATCATTAATCTGTGTGTATGTCAAACGTTTTCCCACCTTTGTGTACACTAATGGTGGTCTTCTCTTCATTTGCCTATTACATAACCTGACCACGATGTTTTTTTTTGTGTGTGTGGTGGCAACGCTTTCCAGCCCGTCATTAAACCTAATCTGACATTCTCTCTCTCTCTCTCTCTCTCTCTCTCTCTCTCTCTCTCTCTCTCTCTCTCTCTCTCTCTCTCTCTCTCTCTCTCTCTCTCTCTCTCTCTCTCTCTCTCTCTCTCTCTCTCTCTCTCTCTCTCTCTCTCTCTCTCTCTCTCTCTCTCTCTCTCTCTCTCTCTCTCATAACAAACTAAAAGAGGAACGTGTTGCAGATGAAGAAAAGAAGTACTAGCCATCCCCTTCGTCACCTGAGAGGAAGGCTTCACGCATCAACGGGGGCACCAGAGACGATCTTGAGGCAGACAGCAGGAGCGTCGCGGCGGGGAAGTTGAGGTCACATTTATCATAAGCGCTACTCGTATATTCTATTACATTCATGTGGCAAAAGTATCCATATCCTACAAAGAACCATGTCGTTTGTTTTGTTTATCAGGCTGCATGTGATCGGTGGATGCTGGGTTGGGGTAGGGGGGATTTTCGTGCCAAATAAATCAGTGTCTTGAGCCGTGAACAACCAGTCTGTAGATGCGTCCTATGCACTATTTCTTTAGTCAGCATATGCACACAGCATCACGACTGTTTATCATATTAGTTTTAAAGGAAAGCATTTATTTATTAGTTTTTATATAGATCTATTTTAATGGATAAATACACGTTTGTTGACCTATACGTTTTGTCGTTTGTTTTATTCCTTGTCGAGTCTGCAGGGTCGGTATTCGCAGACGCTTCCGCCTCTCACAGCGACTACTTCCAAAGGCCAAGAAGGAGAGCAATCGTGTTCTCATGAGTGTTTTTTTTTTTTTTTGCCACAATAAACAAAGCTCCTGATATCCCTCCCTCCCTACTCCCCTTCACTCCTCTCCTCCCCACTCCCTCACTACTCCCCTTCACCACCTTCCTCCCCCCTCCCTCACCACTCCCCTTCACCCCCCTCTCCCCCCCTCTCCCCCATCCCTCACTACTCACTTTCACCCCCCTCCTCCCCCCTCCCTCCCTACTCCCCCTTTTCTTTTTAATCAAGGGTATAGTAGGAAGAGGAAGTGGGTTAGTGGTGAAGGTACAGGTCGGGAACAGGAAAGACAGTAGGAGTGTACAGTTGCATGGTGTAGGTTCGTTAGTTGTTCTGGTGTAGTTATTGTTTATCGGGCACCTTATTTGTATACCCCCGGCGTGCTGGAGGGGGGGGGGGTTGATTTATTTGTATATAGAGAGCTAAGTTAAGCTATGGTGTCACTCTTGTGAAGTGATGTGTGGGCGGTGGTTCTCGTAGTGACTTCAAGCTGCGCGGAAACCAGGGATGGACCAAGTTCGTGCTGCCGTCGAGCTCCTTGACGTGGGTGTAGTTCACGTCGTCTTGGTGCTTGCCGGCAGCCTCTCGTAGCCTTGTGCTGACTAGTTGTACTCCGAGTCTGCGGTGTTGCGCTGCTGTGTTTTCTATGTATCACCACCCTCCTCCCCTTCTCTCCCTTCACTACCTCTTACCACTTAACCACATCCTCCCTCCTTACTCCCCCTTCACTAACTCTTACCACTTAACCACACCCTTCCTCCCTACTCCTCCTTCACTACCTCTTACCACTTATCCACATCCTCCCTCAATACTCCCCCTTCACTACCTCTTACCACTTAACCACATCCTCCCTCCCTACTCCCCCTTCACTACCCTCATACCACCTCCCTCACTACTCCCCTTCACTACCTCTTACCACTTAACCACATCCTCCCTCAATACTCCCCCTTCACTACCCTCTTACCACTTAACCACACCCTCCCTCAATACTCCCCTTCACTACCTCTTACCACTTAACCACATCCTCCCTCCCTACTCCCCCTTCACTACCCTCTTACCACTTAACCACATCCTCCCTCAATACTCCCCCTTCACTACCCTCTTACCACTTAACCACACCCTCCCTCAATACTCCCCTTCACTACCTCTTACCACTTAACCACATCCTCCCTCCCTACTCCCCTTCACTACCCTCTTACCACTTAACCACATCCTCCCTCCCCACTCCCTTTCACTACCTCTTACCACTTAGCCACATCCTCCCTCCTTATTCCCCCTTCACTAACTCTTACCACTTAACCACATTCTGCCCTCCTTACTCGCCCTTCACTAACTCTTACCACTTAACCACATCCTCCCTCCTTACTCCCCCAGCACTACCCTTTAGCCGCTTAATCCATATCCATGCGGTGATAATATCGTCACCTCTAATAACATTACGTTGTGATAATAACACCGCCTGTAATATCACTGTGCGGTGATAATAATCACTCCATAATTAAATAATTCTTCACTTGTATATAAGTTTGGCATAGCATAGTAAATACATTTTTTAGATATATTCTTTTTCATGAGGTATTAATAAGTTTAACCATCAGTTTGATTTCTAAAATGTAAGTATTTACGCTGCCAAATTACTGCCATAATAATTCATTCATACAAACTCCCAAAATTTGTAAAAAAAAATGCTATAAATAACACATTGCTGTGCAATAATTTGGGCAGGGAGGCAGCTCAACCCGGCGGCAAGAAAGCCACGTAGTCCGTCCTGGAGAGCGGCCGTTGAACGCAACGGTGCCCAGGCTTGCCAGTGTCTCGATCTTGGCTGTACAGTTACTGCCGGCTATGGTGAGGCTCACGCTCTTTACACAAGTGGACACGAGGGAGTGGCACCATGAAAAGGCATCGCTTACTGTTTTATTGTGGCTTCTTTGATCATTTATGGGACAATTTGTTATGAAATAATCCTTCAGCGTTATCAAATGAAAATAAGTGGTTCCATACTTTCATGTGTTCGCCTCGACATGTTCAACATATGTATAAGTGATGGATATTTTATTCAATTATTCATTGGTGATTATCTAATTTCAAAATTTTAAAAATCGTGGATGCGGACGTAAGACTCACATCCTAGCGGATGTATGTGTGTGTGTGGGAGAGAGAGAGAGAGAGAGAGAGAGAGAGAGAGAGAGCAAAGCCTATCTTTGGTATAGGACACATAGACGGTCGCCTAGGGCGCATCATCTGGAGGGGAGCGCCCTCAAAGAACACAACAACAAAAAAAGATAAAGTAAAATTCTTCGTGGGCGGTCCATCCATATTCTTTTCGATGAGGTGACGTGGTGACAGTGGTGGCTGGGGATGGGAGAGGCGGAGGCAGGAAGGGGGCGCCAAATCATAATCTCGCCTAGGGTATTTTCATTCATATGGAATGTCACGACCATAATGAAAGTTCCGAAGTGGTGAGTCGTCGTCAGGTCAAGAATGCACTGAGGCTGGGCTGCTGGGGGTGGTCTGGGAGTGGCAAGATATGGTCGCTCTGAGCAATAAAACAATTGCAGATACTTAAGGCGGCGTCACACAGGGCAAATTTTTCCCAACATGTTGTTCGTTTTTGTTGGCGGTTGGGCAAAATGAACAACCACCAATAAGATTTGGCGGATCGGGAAGGATGGACAACGGTTGGTTGGTTGGTTGGTTGGGAGAAATCGGAGTCAAATGACATTCGTGCTATAAGCTGTAAATGTAAATTGAAAATTAATCATCGTACATATTTACTCAAATTGTCAACTTTAAAACTCCAAAAACCGACGTACATGTGCAAGTATGTGTTTGTGATTTATTTGTCCACTGTGTAAAGTTATTTAAAACACTCAACTGACTGTGATGGTATGCTGGGCGGAGTCTGTGCCTGGCGCGAGGTAAACAAACTGTGGAGATGGAGAACACTGCCTCTTCTGGCGCTTCTGCAGTCGTACCACATGCTTCATTATGTGCAATGCAGCAGCACAATCTTCTAAAACCTCAATATCCTTCCGCTTCATGGTAAAGTGGCTGGAGAGATGCTGGAGTGGTGTTTGTTTGCCATCTGGCGACCTAGAGATCAAGGAATACTCGCACTTTTACTGGAGGCGCTGTTTGCCCCATCCAAGGCTGCATGTGCGTGGTGTTAAAGGGGGAAATTTGTCAGAAACAAAAATCATCTACAGGCTACAAATCAGCACCATCAACGGCTTGCTCCTGGCACCTGTGTCTTAAGGAAACAAAGTGGCTGCGCTGCATTTAACTAATCCAAGAGATGATCAGCAAAATTATCTTTTCAACTTTATATATACAGCGGGGCGAGGAGCGCTGCACCACTTGAATGTCAGGAGGCTGAAGCGGAAGCGGATATTCAGTTGAATCCACCCGGCACTCATCCTTGACGGTGACTTAGATTCTCCCTGTCTTGGTATAATTAAATAATTCTTCACTTATATATAGGTTTGGCTTAGCATAGTAAATAAATTTTCAGATATATTATTTTCATGTGGTATTACCAAATATATCCATCAGTTTGCTTTATGAAATGGAAGTATTTACGCTGCCATATTACTACTATAATAATTCATACATACAAGCTGCCAAAATTGCAGGAGAATACCATAATTAACACATTGCTGTACGATAATTTGGGCAGGGAGGCAGCTCAACCCGGCGGTCACGTATAGACCGTCCTAGGAATGGGCAAGTATCGTTAATTTGAGTACCGGTAGTACCGGTACCGAAAACTCAAGTACCGTTAGTACCGGTACTGGTACCGGTACCCGAAGGAGTTTTTTTTCTCTTAATGACTTCTGAAGAAATTCCCAAATAAATTTACTGTAAAGAAAACTCTCTCTCTCTCCTTCAACTTAATATCAACTAGAGTAGAAATGCAACGTTTAGGAGCCTTCTGAATAATGTAAAATCACTTAGGTTTAAGGACAGACCACCTAGTCTGGACCATGGGGTCTGTGTGGTCTGATTTTCTATGTAAATCTATGTAAATTCTCTCTCTCTCTCTCTCTCTCTCTCTCTCTCTCTCTCTCTCTCTCTCTCTCTCTCTCTCTCTCTCTCTCTCTGAATGAAGTGAATATTTATTTTTTCGATAAAAAAATAGCATGTATAGTTATTATGGATGTACTCGATCATAGTCTAATAACAATAACAATATTTATTAGCAACCTAAAAAAGAAAAAGAATCGGACATGAAGAATTATCCAGTAACTCCAATAAATAAATCAAATAATAAAATAATGGAAACGGGAGCTTCTTATTCTTATTGGGTTTACCCCCTAAAAAGGGAGAACGGGCCTTTGTCTGTGCGACGGCCCGTCGCAGGGGGGAACCCGCCGCTGGCGTGCGGCGGGTGTGGGGAAGCCTCCGCCGCCGCCACAGCCACGAGTAAGAGCCGGCGAGCAGCGACGGAGGCACGGGCTCTCTGGGCAGGCGCCCAGCAGACACCCGTAGCTGACACGTGCGAGCAGCCGACTGGTCGACTTGACCACGGAGGGGTGGCCCTAAGCGAGGATGACCCCACGGGTCCACCTCGCCTCCGTAGAAGGGCCACCCGGCTGCTCGCCCGAGGAGTGCTGGCGTTCCACTGACGGGAGCTGTGATGGAAACGGAAAGCAGGACAAAATGGTGGGAACTTGGGGAGACGGTCAGCGGGGCAGTGACTCAGCGTCTACACACAGGGCCCATACCACATGGAGGCGGGCGAGCGCCGAGCGTCACTAAGATCCAAACGGTACGGTACTAGCGGCAATGCGCAGTGCCGAGTGATCATTAAGCTTCCCGGAACCCAAGTGATCATGAGGCTTCGCGGTACCAGGTACCGGTACCGGGTACCGCGAGGAATTGATTCTTCGCGGTACCAGGTACCGGTACCTGGTACCGGTACCTGGTATCGGTACTGGTACCGTGAAGCCTCATGATCACCGAGATATCCACTCATTGAGTGGTGATCTCTCTATCTCTCTCTCTCTCTCTCTGAATGAAGTGAATATTTATTTTTTCGATAAAAAAATAGCATGTATAGTTGTTATGGATGTACTCGATCATGGTCTAATAACAATAACAATATTTATTAGCAACCTAAAAAAAATCGGACATGAAGAATTATCAATAAATCCAATAAATAAATTCGAGCAACTGGTACCGGTACCGAGCAATCTGGTACCGGTACCGTACCGTTTAGCTGGTACCGTTAGTACCGGTACTGGTACCGGTACCTGCCCACCCCTAGTCCGTCCTGGCGAGTGGCCGTTGAACGCAGCGGTGCCCAGGCTTGTCTTGCCTTTGTCTCCATCTTGGCGGTACAGTTACTTCCGGAAGGAGGCGAAGGTGCGGCTCAGTTATTTCACACAAATAGACACGAAGGAGTGGCACCATGAAAAGGCATCTTAAAGTGTTCTTTGATAATTTACTGAGCAATTTGCTATGATATAATCCTACGGTTAAGATTCGTTTTAGGTCCGTGCCAGTATCTCATTACCTACCTTATGAAACATCAGTATCTCATCATATATCTTTTCTACAAACCTTCAACAGTCATGGAAACGCTTTGAAAATCCAATTCAAGGACTTTTTTTTTACTCTTGAAAATATGGGATAATATTTACGAAAGCGCGTCACCTCCTCTGCTGGCCGCGGCGACGCTGCAGCGGGTGTTGCAAGAAATACCTCCTCGCTGAAATAAGTCACATATACATGAGGGGCGCAGCCCCCCCGTTAGTAGGTCGTAAAGTTCGGTTGGAGTAGTTTAAATATACTCCCCGACCCTAAGCCCTCTGCGAGCTATTTTGCGGCTGCGGCGGCTGCAGCGTCGCCGCGGCCAGCAGAGGAGGCGACGCGCTTTCGTAAACATTATCCCCTATTTTCAAGAGTAAAAAAAAAGTCCTTGAATTGGATTTTCAAAGCGTTTCCATGACTGTTGAAGGTTTGTAGAAAAGATATATGAAGAGATACTGATGTTTCATAAAGTTGATTATGAGATACTGGCACGGACCTAATACGAATCTTTACCAATCCTACAGTATTATTATCACATTAAAATAAGTGTTTCCAGACTTTCACGTCTTCGCCTCGACATATTCAACATATGTATAAGCGATGGATATTTTATTCAATTATTCAATAGTGTTCATCTAATGTCAAAATTCTGATATTCGTGGATGCGGACGTAAGTGGACGTGAATGGAGTGCTGGCCGCTGGAACTCTTCTCGAGCAACCTGCAGGGACGGGCTCATAGGGTTATCGTGAGTGGGTGCTATCGTGCGCTTCCTTTGTTTGCTTGGTGTTGTGCATGACGGGAAACATAAAAAAAAAAACAATGGCAACACAAATATATACACAGTACATGCTGAATACGTACAACATAACTACATATAAACCAAATAAAAACAGTCGCAGTATGGTGGGTGCACATCGGCCTCATACCCAGTTGAGCCGCCGATTCCGCATGGTTCAATCCTGGGCCCCAGTATTATTATCGTTATTATTATCATTATTATTATTATTATTATTATTATTATTATTATTATTATTATTATTATTATTATTATTATTATTATTATTATTATTATTATTATTATTATTATTATTATTATTATTATTATTATTATTATTATTATTATTATTATTGTTTCTAGGGTGTTGTCTTGCTGGAGAAAGTGACTCTGCGGAAGTGGCGAGTGTGGGCGTTGTGCACCCTCGTTTTCCCTCTCCTGGTCTTCTACGCCGCGTACCCCGCCTTCACCTCGTCCCATTATGCCAGGGGCTCCCATGGCAGGGCTACCACTGATCAGAAAGTAAGCATGGTACTGAAGTGATGGTCAAGGCTATGTTACCACAGATGCTACATTCCTTAGGTCAGGTTCGCAGCCTCTATGCCGTCAGTCTCAACGATACAGTAACTTAAGTTAATCATTTAACACACCATAGGCGTCATGTCGCTGAAAACTATGGGTTCATCTCACCCCGTGCATGCAGGCCAGCATGGCAAATGTGACTGTGTACGTACATCAAGCACGGAACTTGCTTCAAGATTTTAGGGATGCAGTCATGCAGTTACGGCCGTTCTGACGTCAGAATGTTTGCCCGAGAGCCTCAAGTAATAAGAACATAAGGACATAAGAACGTAAGGAGTCTGAAGAGGCCGGTTGGCCTATACAAGGCAGCTCCTGTAAGTCTAATCCCACCTAACCTCACTATCCATGAATTTATCCAACCTCTTCTTGAATGTATCTATTGTATTGGCACCCACGACAAGCCTGTTCCACTCATCCACCACTCTATTGGTAAACCAATTCTTGCTTATGGGTTTGTTAAATCTGAATTTATCTAGCTTAAAACCGTTGCTATGTGTCCTGCCTGGTTCTTTTACAACCAAAACCTGTGTGTGGCATCCTGTTTACCAGAGTTTTCTTTCCCGAGATTTCCCCAGATATCCGCTTGTCGCCCAGCCCGAATGCAAAGATGAAGCCTTGGATGGGTCGCGCGCCGACTGCCCAGACCAGGGCCAGGCGGCGGACGTCAGCGGCAGGACTCGTAACATCCCCTTTATTAAAACCCTTCATCCATTCATAAACCTCGATTAAATCTCCTCGTAAGGAGTCTGCAAGAGGCCGGTTGGCCTATACAAGGCAGCTCCAGTAAGCCTAACCCCACCTAACCTCACTATCCATGAATTTATCCAACCTCTTCTTGAATGTATCTATGGGCGGGCGGCAGGACTCGTAACATCCCCTTTATTAAAGCCCTTCATCCATTCATAAGCCTCGATTAAATCTCCACGTAACCTTCGCCTCTCTAATGAGTGTAGATTTAAATGCTTCAGTTTATCCTCATAAGGCAAGTTTCTCACCCCTTGAATAATTTTTGTCATCCTCTTCTGTACAGATTTTAACATTTTGATAACCATTCTATAGTAGGGTGACCAGAACTGAACCGCACAATCGAGATGAGGTCTAACTAGTGCTAAGTAAAGTTTGAGGATGACTTCAGCGCTCCTGTTGCTTACGCTCCTTGAGATGAAACCCAGTACCCTGTTTGCACGATTATTATCTTGAATGCATTGAGCCTAGGACGGAGGTCAGTGCTCACTAAGACTCCTAAGTTTCTCTCACACCCAGACCTGCTTAGAGGAGTGCCATTTAAGGAGTAATTTCGTTTCGTTTCTAAGATTTACCCCTTTAATAAGGAGACAGGGCCTTTGCTCAAAGGCGGCCCTGTAAGGGGGGGCGGGCAATTCAATTCCCGGCGGGTGTAGGGACGCCTCCGCCGCCGCCGGAGCCACTGGTATCAGACGGCGAGCAGCGACGGAGACACGGGCCCCTCGGGCAGGCACCCAGTAGCAGCTCGTAGCGGGACCCGGGTGAGCAGCCAGACAGTCAACTTAACCGGCGGACCGGAAGAGCGGGCCGAGCTGCTCATCCGAGGAGGACTGGCGTGTCTCTGAAGGAGTAATTGTGAGAGGGGTTATTCCTACCTACACCCAGAATACTACACTTCCCAACATTGGATTCCATCCGCCACTGATCTGATCTGATTTGATATCCCTGATGTACATTTCACCTTTTTCTGGTTACGAGACTTCAACAATGGTTTTGAGTAGCAAAAAATTCGATGTTTTCGAGTTTTGTTTCTTCCCGTCGTTAATGAAAAAGAATACATGACAGTGGAATAGCGGGCCGGCAGGGGGGAATAATAATTTCACTCGATTTTCCAGACAGACAATGATTAACTTTAACCACAGGCGATCCCTCCCTGGTGGGAGGCCGACGAGTGCCAGTGTGAGTCGCAGGCGTGTGGCAATCCTTCGGTGACCTTCCGAAGCTTGTTCAGGGATGAGGCGGGCGGGACGTGTGGCCCTCGGGCGCGAGCAGCCGGGGATGGCCAACGAGTGATCAGCTTCAGCCTCTTCGGCAACGACTCCGAGTACTGGAAGGGGCTGGGCCAGATACTCCCTGAGGTAAGGCGAGCGAGTGTGCGGCTCCTCAAACTGTTACATCCGAGAAAGATTACTGTCAATAATTCGTCCCAAAAGACTGAAACAACAAAAAACACATACGGATATGTTTGAAGACTTAACTTATCTATGGTAACTATTTCATTCATGCCAAATATAAAGACACGAGATAATTAACACGGAACATCTGCATAACGACAGGTTGAGAAGCTTTACCCTGGGTGGAAGGTCCGCGTGTACACAAACCCTCGGGGCCGTGCAGCTGCCCTCTGTCCACTGCTGCACCGCCACCCCTCGCTGCTGTTTGTGTGTGACGTAACCAACCTTCCGCCCCCCCTCGGCAACCTCTCCAGCGTGCACCCCATGATTTGGCGAGTGGCGCCCCTAGGGGACCCGCAGGTGGACACCATGATAGTTCGGGACACTGACTCCCAGGTGAGTGAACCAGGGCTGTATGCATCTCCCGCTGTGGGGCAGCAAGTGGAGGCGTCAGCCCTGTTCGTCATCTCCTGACCTTCATTTTTAATAAGCAGGTCTGCAGTAGTGGCGGAAAAGTTGGACGTAGTTTACATCAATGAAGAAAAATGCCACTGTAGACTTGCTAAAATATATTCACCTCCCCATAGGTGACCCAGCGGCAGGTGGCAGCGGTTCAGGAGTGGCTGGCCTCGGGCAAGGCATTCCACGTTATGAGGGACCACCCCAACCACGATATGCCCGTGATGGGCGGGATGTGGGGCGCCACATGGGGCAAAGACCCCGCCAAAACTGGCAGGATAATGAGGACTCTCAGAGCCCAGGTCATCTCTCGGAGCGCTGGGAAGAAACAATACGGCAAAGATCAGAGAGTTCTCAAGGTAAAGAAAAGCCTTTTGACTTCTTGTTTAGACCTCAGAGTGCCTGTACCTAAAGATGTGTGTGTGTGTGTGTGTTTGTATATATATATATATATATATATATATATATATATATATATATATATATATATATATATATATATATATATATATATATATATATATATATATATATATATATATATATATATATATATATATATATATATATATATATATATATATATATATATATATATATATATATATATATATATATATATATATATATATATATATATATATATATATATATATATATATATATATATATATATATATATATATATATATATATATATATATATGTGTGTATAGCATGTGCTGTGTCAGGTGGTGGAACACGACAGCTATAACTGCCGCCGCTTCCCCGGCTCTTCCCCGTGGCCGACGCAACGATCAAACGGGATTTTTGTTGGGGTAGCAAGGTATGTTATTTATCCCCGTGTACCTGAGTGTCTCCTACGTAAGGGTGGCTGTTGTGTGTGTGCGCGCACAGACACACTCACGTGCCAAGTGTTTTTCTTTTTTTTCTTTCGCCAAACACAAAGGTGACACAGTCCAGGGATGTAATTAGGAAATATATAACTATGAATCACAGCTCACTGGAAGCCTGATTTTACTCACCTTTGCATCAGTTTGAAAAATATCAGATTATCAGTTTGATAAAGGGACGGCGAAAAGAAACAAATTGGTAGGTTTTATTAACTGACCGTTGGTGAGGTGTGTTTTTGTAAGATGTGTGTGTGTGTGTGTGTGTGTGTGTGTGTGTGTGTGTGTGTGTGTGTGTGTGTGTGTGTGTGTGTGTGTGTGTGTGTGTGTGTGTGTGTGTGTGTGTGTGTGTGTGTGTGTGTGTGTGTGTGTGTGTGTGTGTGTGTGTGTGTGTGTGTGTATTAATAATAATAATAAAAATAACAATATTAATCAGTTTATTAAGCAATTGCAGCTGTTAAGCTGAAAATATACACATTAAGACTACAATGCTGAAAAAGTACAATATGAAAGGGGTGGCTTACATTGTGGGAAAGTTGTGATGAACTAGAAGAGGGGGGTGAGGTGTGGAGTGCAGTGCCGTGGTGCGGGAGGAGGCGGTGTCGTCTTCCGGGTGGCCGGTCAGGTGCTAAGCCCCATGTCAAACCCGAGGTTAAAAAGGGTCAGGTCGCAGCTGATGGAAGGGATGCAGGTAGAGGCGATGTCGGCCGTCACTCAGCTAATGGACTTAGCGATGACCTGCTAATCCATGCAGCCGGTGAGACAAGATGGGAAGAGGCGTACCGAGCGCCAAAGAGCGTGGGAACGTTAGTCGTCTGCACTGCCTTGTATGGTGAGCGGCGTGCTGATTGCCTCAACCCATGGCACCACCTGAGTGGCGGTGCTCAACACTGTACTGCACCTGAACCGACTTCTCCCAGCAGCATGATGGTCGGCCTGGTGTATACCTGGGGGGAACCTGGGGCGTCGGATGGATGGAAAGGCCGCGTCGGGGTCACACTGGCCATTTCTACTCCTCAGTGTCTTCACGGCACCACAAACGCACTGCACTCACTGTCTGTCACCATGATTAAACTTGATGTCACAAAAGGTCCTTATGATGTTGAGTTTTTGATGAAATGGGAGAAGGGGAAGAATTGGAAGGGGGGGTAGGGCAAAAAGGCTGGACCCCGGGCTACTCCATACGGAGCGCCGTGACCCACGTCTGACCTCTGTCAGGTCTCGGCCACGCGTGTGTGTGTGCGTGTGTGTATGTGTGTGTGTGTGTATGTGTGTATGTATATGTGTATGTATATGTGTGTGTGTGTGTGTGTGTGTGTGTGTGTGTGTGTGTGTGTGTGTGTGTGTGTGTGTGTGTGTGTGTGTGAAAATTTACCTTGCGTATATTCCTTGGCATGTTAATATCGTATCGTGTAAGATGAGGTCACCTTTGTATTGACCTAAACTCTTAATACGCGCACCTAACATCACACAAGACGTGGATTCTGTACGGTTCCTGGCCAGTAGGAGGTAATGTAACTAGTAGGTTTCGCAAAGAAAATTTACGTTCCTAAGTGTAACTTATCTTTATAGTATTCTTATTCTGATGGTAAAATACCTGATTTGCATGCCATTCTTTCTTCTGGGAGCGGGTGCTCTTCCCCAGTCATTGTAAGGAAAATATTGTGGGTCTGGGTGTGCTTGGGTGGGGCCATTACTTGAAATACTTGGGGCACACATGTGGAGGTTTTATTCCTCTCCAATCCTCACCTCTTCACATTCGTTTCGCATGATTTTCCTTCTCCATGGCCGTGTTTAATGGAATGGAAGTGTTGCCCTGTCCTTCAGTCTGTTCATACATGGGTATCTCTCTATTTTCTTCCATGGATTAGACTTAATGTCGGCAAGAGCACATGTGAGTGCTGGCACTTTCTTCGCAACATTTCACATCCCAAATCCCCGCGTTAAGTCACGTGATGTTTCCGTGTGTCTAGCAGCGACCTGGGTATGACATTCATTAAATAAGAATGATTTTACTAAACAAAGCAGGTGATGTCACTCATTCTGACTTTCATGAGCTTTCATCTTAACCTACTTACGTATATTTCATGGAGGCATAACTTACATTAATACTTTCAGTTTTACTAGTGACAGATTTTGTGAGTGCTTATAACACTACAATTTCACTCAGTTTTGTGAATCAGTAACCATGGAAATATCAGTGTGTGTATGAATGAATCCAAAGATTAGACATTTCTTTATTTATTTTCTATTTTTTACGTGTTCGCCTGTAGAGCCGGTAAACTTTCTTCAGGGGCATGGTGGTCGGCCCAAGCCCGTCATGGTGCAGGCAATTTTTATAGTGGCACCTTGACCTTGACTTAACTCTAGAATGTTTCGTGGGTCATATAGAAATTTTAAAAAATCAAGAGGCTACTGTTTAGATGCACTGCCCTCGCTTGAGGCACAAAGAGTCCCTCCACCAAGTTTGTCCGGCTCGAGTGGAGATGTTAGGTGTGCCATGCGAGGAGCCTACAAAACTAACGATCAAAAAGTTCTGAGAAAAGTATCAGTATTCTTAAATGCTAAAATTTTGTGTAAATTTCAGGTTACGAAAGAAATATGAAAATTCATCCATATCTCAACCCTGCCCCGAGTCCTGCCGCCCGCCTGCCCACCGTGACTGGCTGTACTGCTGACTCCGCCGCCTGGCCACCCATCGCCCGAGGAAAGACTGATTTTCTCTGACACCCGCCGCCTGGCCCACCCACCGCCCGGGGAAAGACTGATTTCCTCTGACACCCGCCGCCTGGCCCACCTACCACCCAGGGAAAGACTGATTTCCTCTGACACCCGCCGCCTGGCCCACCCACCGCCCGGGGAAAGACTGATTTCCTCTGACACCCGCCGCCTGGCCCACCCACCACCCGGGGAAAGACTGATTTCCTCTGACACCCGCCGCCTGGCCCACCCACCACCCGGGGAAAGACTGATTTTCTCTGACACCCGCCGCCTGGCCCACCCACCACCCGGGGAAAGACTGATTTCCTCTGACACCCGCCGCCTGGCCCACTCACCACCCGGGGAAAGACTGATTTCCTCTGACACCCGCCGCCTGGCCCACTCACCACCCGGGGAAAGACTGATTTCCTCTGACACCCGCCGCCTGGCCCACTCACCACCCGGGGAAAGACTGATTTCCTCTGACACCCGCCGCCTGGCCCACTCACCACCCGGGGAAAGACTGATTTCCTCTGACACCCGCCGCCTGGCTCACTCACCACCTGGGGAAAGATTTATTTCCTCCGCTCTCAACGGCCAAGTCGTCATCATCATAATAATCATCATCATCATTCCTGCTGGAAATGGAAGAAGGTAGTTCCTCTTGATTTGGTGATAAAGCTGGATGTTTTTCAGTTTGGTGCCTGGCGGGCGCCGAGTATTTGCTGATGAGGAGAATCGTCACATCCAAAAACACAACGATTTAGCGTCCGGAATTACATTACGGTATTATTCAAAGGTACGAATTGTGAAAAATATTACCGTACCGTAACGTACTACATGCCCTGCTGCTGGGGCTACAATAAGAGCTGAACGTCTCTTGTGTTGTTTCTTAGCCTGTATTGATATAAAAGTTGTGTGTGTGTGTGTGTGTGTGTGTGTGTGTGTGTGTGTGTGTGTGTGTTTCTGTAGAGATCATTCAACTTGCATGACAATTAAAACAACTCGAAACGGTAGGCGGTGGCTGAGTGGTTAGCGTGCCGCCCCCGCATTCCGCCGCGCTGTCCAAGATGCGGGTTCGAATCCGCCGCTAACCACCTGAGATTTTTTAGTCACGGCCGAGTGGCCTAAGACAACCCACATGCTGTCCTGACGACCACCTATCAACCCGGACTCTAGAAGAAGCTGTGCAGCGCAAGTGAAATCAAGAATGAGCTTCGGGGGTCAGCATGAGCCAATAATAATGGCGCCACCATAAACAATTGCCAGCGCCATGACGGGCTCGGGGCGACCATCAGACCCCAAAGTAATAGCCTACCGGCGCTATAGGCCAGATGTAAAAAAAAATATAAAAAAATAACGCGTCTTATTCCCCTCACGCTATTCTTAAAACCACTGTTTCATTGAGCAGCGGTCTGGCCTGCCTGGATTGTGTCGGCAGAACATGGAATTTGTGCAAGATACAGTCATTCCCCCCCCCCCCCTCCCACACACACTGAACCTCCCTCTCAACACACACACAGAATGAGATGTAAAAAGGAAGCCTGAAAACACTCGCTCCGTGGTCGAGGTGGAGGTGGAATACACATAGGAATACACATAGGAAGAACAGACACCAGAAGACCTATCGGTCTATGGCGAGGGTGTCTGTTTACTACCGCTACTACTAGTAATCTACGTGTGGTAGGACAGGACAGAATAGATGAAGGCTCCTCCCCACCCACCTCTCCCTCCGGCAACGTGCCGGCAGGAAGTAGTTAGAAGAGAACACCATGTACCTTTAAGGAAGAAAGGGACATGGAAATTTTACAGTAGAGAGAGAAATGAGAGGAAATTACTACCCTTAACTTACACTACTGGTAACCTAAGCTGTGGGGGAAAATGACTTCATTACATAAGAACATAAGAACATAGAAACACAGGGAGACTGGAAGAGGCCGAGTGGCCTACACAGGGCAGCCCCAGAATCCCCCCTAATACTCACGATGGGTGAGGTGTAGTTTCAGGGGCACAGGTGGAGGCTTGATCCTCATTTTACCGGCGGTACTATGCACGCACCAGTAACCTGTCACCTTACTGCACCCACACCTCACTCCACCTGTCATGCGGACATTAACTGTTGTTTTACTCTATTGTTAACTTACGCTACTTGCAATCTAGGTTGTGGGGGAGAATAATATGGATTTAGGTTGAGGTCTTGCTGCAATCTGTCTGAAAACATGCGAAGAAGGGTCAGTATAATCTTATATCCCTGAAGTACTTATCCAATGAAGACTTGAAGCTATTGATACTCTATGCGCTAACTACTGACGGTGGGAGTCTATTCCAGTGATCGACGACTCTATTATTGAAAAAACTTCTGCGCACCAATGTGTTACATCGGTTTCCCTTTAACTTCATACCGTTGCTGCGTGTTATTGTGTTGGTGTCTCTCTGAAATAGACTATCTGAGTTAATGTTGTCGAATCCATTAAGAATTTTGAACACTTCAATTAAGTCCCCTCTTATCCTTCGCTTCTTTAGGGAAAACATATCTAAACGCTTTAAACGCTCGTCATATGGCAAGTTTTGGAGAGCTGGAATTAGTTTGGTTGCTCGTCGCTGTTTCTTTTCTAGCAAGACTTGATCTTTGATATAGTTCGGTGACTAGAACTGAACGGCGTATTCTAGGTGTGGTCTTACAAATGCTAAATATAATCCCTTCATAAGTTCGGGTGATTTATAATCAAAGTTTCTTGAGATTAATCCTAACATCATATTGGCTTTTTTACTAGCTGCAGAACATTAATCACTCATTTTAAGAGTGTTACTGATAATGACATCAAGATCTTTTTCTTGTTTTACTTCGCTGAGCTCATGTCCTTGCATCTGATATTCTGATATTTAAAGTTAGGATTTTTTTCACCTACGTGCATTACTTTACATTTATCTACGTTAAAACTCATTTGCCATTTTTCGCTCCAGTCGGCAAGTCTTATTAAGTCTGATTGAATATTCTCACAACTTTGACTGTTCATTACCGTACCTCCTAATTTTGTGTCGTCGGCGAATTTGGCTACTTTTGATAGGATATCAGTTTCTAAGTCGTTCACGTAGGTGGAAGAGGAGACAGCAGTGGGAGGGAGGACGTTCGGGCGGGCGGACTGGTGAAAGTTTGATTTCCGTTGAGGACCAGCAACCTCACACCCCGCCCCCGGCCCGCCCTTCCCACCCTCTCCCACCCCGCCCACGTACATCAAGACGCCGTTATTGTTATGATTCCCGCAGTCTGTCACGTCGGAGCTGAGGGCCAGAGGGACGCAAGAGGCATGAATCAAAAAGGGACTCTAAATGGTACTTTATGTCCCCTGTCTATCCGCCTGAAAGCTGGAGTGTGTGAGTGAGGGGGAAGGGTGGTAAGGGCGGGGAGGTATTGGGGAGAGGGGGGCAGGGAGAGGGAGGGGGGTGCTATAGTTAATTGTTCCAGTGGTGTTCTTCCTTTTCTTTTGTGATGTGTGTTTATGTTCCATTGTGGGAGAGGAGGAATGATCTAAATCACTCCACTCTCCCTCCTTCACACACCTTGTTTCCTCCCTCTTCCTATTCCTCCTCCTACTTTCCTTCCTTTACTCTTTTTTTTAATAGAAAAAATAGATTAGATAAATTCATGTACAATAATGCTAGGTAGGTTCACGGGAGCTTAAGTTCACAGGAGCTGCCTTGTACAGCCTTACCGGCCTCTTGCAGACTCCTTACGTTCTTATGTTCTTATGTGTCTTGAGGGAGTTTAGCCAATCAGAGCAATAGGACAGCTGTGTGTTGCTCTGTGTGCAATAATTATGGCATTTCTATCATAATTTGGTCAGTGGCGTAGCTGGTGGCAGCTGAAGGCACGTTCCCCTACAGGTGCCGCCCCAAAACCTAATACCCACCATTATATTAGAATATGCCCCAGTAACCTGCTATGTAGCATCAGAATACCACTGAGCTCCATTTGCCTAGAGCTATCCCCTCCACAACAAACCCTGCGGCCCTCTTCGGTGCCTTCCCATTGAATGGCTACGCCACTGAATTTGGTGTGTGCTATATACCATACACAAGCTGCCATATGGCATAATTTTGATGAAATATAGAGACTGTACTGTATTATCAAACTTTTGGAACGAAAGGACACTCAAGAAAGTTCAGAAGTTTCATCACCTTCAGAGTGCTGTACAATGATTTGGGTTAGCCGGTGCAGCAGCGCACTGAGCACAACGCGGCGTCAAATAACTCATGTAGTCCGTCCTGGCGCGCGGCAGACACAGCGGTGCACAGGCTTGTCTTGCCTTTGTCTCAATCTTGGCGCTACAGTTACTTCCGGCAGAAGGCTATGGTGAGGCTCTCACAACTAAACACAAAGGAGTGGCACCAAGAAAAGGCATCGCTTAGTGTTATACTGTGGCTTCTTTGATAATTTAGAAGACAATTTATTATGATATAATCCTACAGTACAATTATCACATGAAAATAAGTTTCCATACTTTCATGCGTTAGCCTCGACATGTTCAGTAAATGTAGGCCATAAGCGATGTATTTTTTTTCTTTAGTTGTTCATTAGTGATTAACAAATTACAAAATATTGATATTCGTGGATGCGAACGTAAAAGTCACATCCCAGCGGATGATTGTGTGTGTGTGGGTTTGTGTGTGTGTGTGTGTGTGTGTGTGTGTGTGTGTGTGTGTGTGTGTGTGTGTGTATAACAGGGTGTGTGTGTGTGTGTGTGTGTGTGTGTTAAGCGATAAAGGAGACAGCTCGAGGACAATACACAAAGAAAACAAAACAGTCCGCTAAGCGCTGGTCCTGAAAAGCAATCATCAGGAGTGGCCAGAGGAGAGGTCGTGTTCGAATGGGGAGGTGTACTGCTCAGGGTTGGAGGAATTACATTTAAAAATGGAATTATAATTACGATTACTTTTTTTTCATCATATTACACTCATAAATAAGATTACATTCGGTATTCATAATTAAAATAAAATTTCTGCAAAACAAAGTCACATAATTACAATTGCAATTACAAATTTTCAAATTAAAAGAAAAGTTTTGATTGAGAGAAACACTTATTTTGGATTGTAAAGTTGTCCTTTCTTAATTTATGGTATCAGAAGTTAACAGAACAATAAGATTATTTTTTGTCAGAGCTAAAACGAAAACTAAAAACAAAACAGAGATCAAAAAATCTGGCATTCTATTAAAATAATTGACTATTACATTTAATCATTGACACAACGGAAAAAAACACATGGCACCAAGTTGGGCTTTGTTGGCAGTGAAATAATTGTCGGCAACATTAAAAACACGCTCTGACGGACCAGGCGAAGCAGAGGACCGGATCACTTCCCTAGCATTTTTTTTTTTTTTTTTTTTTTAGTGGATGCAATGCCTTTGACACTCCTTTCCAGTATGGCATTGCTTCAGTGGAAAATGGCAGAGTTCGTATTATTATTATTATTATTATTATTATTATTATTATTATTATTATTATTATTATTATTATTATTATTATTATTATTATTATTATTATTATTATTATTATTATTATCATTATTATTATTATCATTATTATTATTATCATTATATTACTACTTCCAGAGTGCTGTCTTGCTGGAAAAAGTGACTCTGCGGAAGTGGCGAGTGTGGGCGTTGTGCACCATCGCATTCCCTTTCCTGGTCTTCTACGTCGCGTACCCCGCCTTCACCTCGTCCCATTATGCCCGCGACCCTCTTCTCAGGGCGACCACTGATCAGGAAGTAAGCATGGTATTGAAGTGATGGTCAAAGCGATGTTACCACAGATGCTGCATTCCCAATGTCAGGTTTTCTGCCGCTATGCAGTCATTCTCAACGTAAAAGAAATTTAAGTTAATCATCTAACACACTATAGGTGTCAATACGCCTCTTCATGTCGCTGAAAACTATGGGTTCATTTCACCCAGTGGTTGCACGCCAGCGTGGCAAATGTGACTGTGTCCATCATGCGCGGGAATTGCTTCAAGCTTTCAGGGATGCAGTCATGCAGTTACGGCCGCTCTGACAGCAGAATGTTTGCCCGTGGGCTTCAAGTTGTTCTTTGCTTTCAGTGATATACCTTTTTTTATGAGACTTCAATGATGTTTTCAAGTGGGAAAAATTTCGATGTTTTCGAGTTTTGTTTCTTCCCGTCCCTAATGAAAAAGAATACATGACAGTGGAATTATGGCTCGGCAGAGGGGAATAATTATAATTATTTTTCTAGATTTTCCAGACAGACAATGATTAACTTTAACCACAGGCGATCCCCCCCTGGTGGGAGGCCTACGACTGCCAGTGTGAGTCGCAGGCGTGTGGCAATCCTTCGGTGACCTTCCGAAGCTTGTTCAGGGATGAGGCGGGCGGGACGTGTGGCCCTCGGGCGCGAGCAGCCGGGGATGGCCAACGAGTGATCAGCTTCAGCCTCTTCGGCAACGACTCCGAGTACTGGAAGGGGCTGGGCCAGATACTCCCTGAGGTAAGGCGAGCGAGTGTGCGGCTCCTCAAACTGTTACATCCGAGAAAGAGATTACTGTCTATAATTCGTCCCAAAAGACTGAAACAACAAAAAACACATACGGATATGTTTGAAGACTTAACTTATCTATGGTAACTATTTCATTCATGCCAAATATAAAGACACGAGATAATTAACACGGAACATCTGCATAACGCCAGGTTGAGAAGCTTTACCCTGGGTGGAAGGTCCGCGTGTACACAAACCCTCGGGGCCGTGCAGCTGCCCTCTGTCCACTGCTGCACCGCCACCCCTCGCTGCTGTTTGTGTGTGACGTAACCAACCTCCCGCCCCCCCTCGGCAACCTCTCCAGCGTGCACCCCATGATATGGCGAGTGGCGCCCCTGGGAGACCCGCAAGTGGACACCATGATAGTACGGGACACTGACTCCCAGGTGAGTGAAGCACGGCTGTATGCATCTCTTGCGCTGGGGGGGGGACGCAATGGGGGGGGGGGGGGGGGAATGGAGGCGTGAACTCGAACGCCCGTTCCATAAATCAAGATAGAGAGGTATCGTCATCGACGGTTTGAACGGGTTTTCCCGGTAGATAGCGTTCGTGTCTGTATGTCAGACGATCAGTTATTTGTACGTGCGGGTCGGCATTTTCGTGTTGTTGCATGAAAATTAATGCAAGAAAACGACATGGAACTTTCAGCATACATGCTTAATGACCTGTCAGTGGATGGTACAGAGATACTCAGAGAAATAGTGGAAAATGAGTGTAAACTTTCCCGCCATCGGTGGACGGATGAAAAAGAGCAATATGGATTTCAACAGTCCAGTGAGTTGTAGCAGCAACATCAACATTAGAGAGGAGCTGAGAACCTTTTCCTTATGGAAGACTGCAATGCACGCTTCATAGGCTATCAGGTAATATATGTATGTTGTTTTAAACAGAATTTCCATAATATGACAAACTAGCTTAACCTAACACAGTGAAAGTGGAATCAAGCAAGTAATGTCTTATACGTACACAACTTGGTTTTAAGTGTAAATACTAACTAACCAACAGGGACCACCAGTCACGGCTCGTGTCTGTGGCGGCGGCGGAAGCGTCCCCACCCCCGCCACGAGTTTTTAATTACTCGTTCCCTCTTACAGGGTCGCCTTTAGGCCAAAGGCCCTGTCCCCTATTAAGGGGTAAGTCCTTAAGGAAGGGGCGTGTCACCCGCTGCCTCCACTCCCGACGGTCCCCTCGAGCAAGCTTCCGCGCATCCTCCCTTCCAGTTCCAAGCCCTTCCGAGGATTGATCAGCTTGCTTCAGCCATGAGTTACGAGTGCGTCCCCTAGGTCTCCTACACTTGGGGTAGTCTTCTACAAAAACATCCCTATAAGAAGGATCGACGTCCGGAGAACTCGCCAAGTGCCCATATAGCCGAAGACGGCGCTCATGGACTAATATGGTAACAGGCCTTGATTCAGTTTCATCAAATAGTCGCTAGTTCGACACGAAGTTAGTTCAGCGATAGTCCATGATCTTGCTAAGAAACTTGGTATCAAAGGGATCGACAAGCCTCTCCAAGTCACTATTCAGTGTCCATGTCTAACAGCCAAACAGTAAGACAAGGAGCACAAGTGATTTAAAGATCCGAATCTTTGTCCTCCTGTATGATATCAATCAATCAGTCAATGGGGGAATACACCGGGAGGTGCGTCGCCTCGCCCACCATACGACGCCAAACCCAGAGGTCCCTCCAGGCAAGTCTCCATGCAGGCCCCCTTCTCCTTGCAGGATCTATCGACTTGCTCAAGCCACGAACTCTGTGGACACCCCCTTGGTCTCCTCCACTCAATATTGTCTCTTACAGAATCAACTCAATGAGCAGGGTAGGCTTCTGGATAGCGGGCCGTTTTAGGAGTATACGGCACGCTACCCCAGGGAGGATAAATCACCCGCTTACCCATAGAAAGAAATAAGAACAGAAAGGAGAAAAAATAAAGACAGCTCGGGGAGGTTGAGTACACTGCATTCGTCATCCCGATAGATCGACCCTTAATATAAAAAAAGGGCCCCCCTATCGATAATTCCATATGCTCGTGCTGAACAAGTCCAAAACAACGTTGGCCAGGCCAGTCTATTGAGTGACTTCCTGGCAAGACCCACCATTGTTAAGCACTACGCTACCAAGGTATGTAAAACTTTTGGTGACCTCGACATCCTCACCACATGCATGAACAGACTGAACTGTGTCATCCAGTTAGCCTCCAAACGACTGGATATTGATTTTGACCCAGAAAACCTTGAGGCTTCGGCTCCTCATACAGCACTTCGAGAGCCATCACCAGGACCTCCAGCGATTCCACGAGAAGCATAGCATCATCAGCAAAAACAACCCTGCCCCCCGAGTCAGCGAGAGCATTCATCTGTTCTTGGTTTGCTATCGACACGATACCGAAATGCTGGCTTGGCACCTTCAACACAGAGCAACCGTGACACACCATAGCGCACTAATAACCTTTGTCCGCCTTCGGGCGGCAACAACGATCATCATAAACACAAAAGTCTTTCGCAAACTAGGAGGACATTAGTATTAAACAAAGATTACTGATTCATATCTGAT